>NC_089761.1:34061108-34083772 GCF_040412425.1 Macrobrachium rosenbergii | reverse complement strand
CTAGTAGTAGCTCCAGAGCGGCGATTTCCTTGAACTTGCCTTTTTCTACGGTGTTTTGGTTGGTAATTGTGATTTATCTTCAATTTTGTCACACGAATGTAATGAACCTGTAATTAACCCCTGAAGTCCATCCAACCCCAGGCCAGTACTAAACACGGCGAAGGACACTCCATCCCCGATGCCAGTACTATACACGAAATGCATTTAACTCCCTCGTGGTTGGCGAATGGCTCCCTTCGCTTTACCCTCCAGAGGGCG
Source organism: Macrobrachium rosenbergii (assembly GCF_040412425.1). Lineage (NCBI taxonomy): Eukaryota > Metazoa > Arthropoda > Malacostraca > Decapoda > Palaemonidae > Macrobrachium > Macrobrachium rosenbergii. The sequence continues at coordinate 34,083,514 of NC_089761.1, read as the reverse complement.
CCTCGGTAATTCTAAGCCGCTGTCTGTGAAAGGTTAGACTATAGCAATGACGTTTTTTGTTATTTTACTTGCTTTACAAGATTTTAAAAAGTAATATTTTGTCGGGCGGCTGTAACTAACTGTAATTGACCTTTGAAGACTCCACGACTTCGAATTACCTTAACGCTGGGTAGGTCTAAGCCGGCATTCCGCAGCAAGCCCCCTCCATAGCTAATACGGCAAAATTGTAACCAGGCAATTCAAGTCGGCGTAGTCTTCAAAGGTCAATGACAGTTTAGTTACAGCCGGCCGACAAAATATTACTTTAAATTCATGTAAAGCAAGTAAAATAACATAGGAAAACGTCAATTGCCATAGTCTAGCTCACAGTGGACAGCCGGCTTAGAATTACTGGCGCCTCAACATAAACATGTCCGCTTCAGTTCTGTGTTCTCCCCCACCCAAAACCCCGAATTCCCACAGTCCCCCTTTACTGTTGAGTAGAGTTAGGGGGCAAATAACAGTTGGCTGATGAACAAACTCACCGCCAGTATCAGAAGCCCTAAAAGTGTAGAAAAACCAGTTTCCGAGGTAAAAACAGGCACGGAGCTAGTACTTAGAATTACCTGGTTCTGTGCATGTGCAAGAGATTAGGGCGCCATATGAGTAAAACTTGTTAGTTGTGCGGCCCGGTTACGGATTTTTGGCGGGGTCCAGGGGGCCTAAGCCCCCCGGCCAGGTCAGGGCACATCGCACTAAGTCATGTTAGGTAGGTAAGATCTGGTTAGGTAAAGACCTAGCATTCTAGGAAACATTATTTTCTATTTATGTATGAAGGACTTGTCCTGGTCGGCAACTGGCAGGAGTCAGCTGCGCAACTGAAGTAAAGTTTTACCACCACATGTTCAAGAAGAGATTGACTAAGGAATCTCTATTATAAACGGAATTATACTAACCTAACGTACCCTAACCTTACCTAAGCTAACCTAGCAGGCCGTGTTACTTAATCCAGGGGACTCTGCCCCGTGAAGGAAACTCCACTTTTCACCAAACACTTCCCCTATAAATAAAGTAAGTATAGCTTAGTTTTACCAGACCACTGAGCTGATTAACAGCTCTCCTAGGGCTGGCCCGAAGGATTAGACTTATTTTTACGTGGCTAAGAACCAATTGGTTACGTGAGCAATGGGACCTACAGCTTATTGTGAATCAACCACATTATAGCGAGAAATGAATTTCTATCACCAGAAATAAATTCCTCTAACTCTTCATCAGCCAAGGCGAATCGAACTCCGCCCATCGAATGACGGTCTGAAGCTCAACCAACTCGCCAACAAAGGGCTACACTTCCCTATAACACTGTGCATGCATGATAGCATTCCGGGATGGCCAGCATACAGTGTTGAGTTTAACTACAGGCTAATTGCAGTTGACTGACAAAAATAACTGTAAATTCTTGATAAGCATCCAAAATACTATAGGAAAAATCAATTTCCAAAATAACACCCCATGCGTAGCTGTTGCTTAGTTCTACGCAGATCATGAATAAGCCTACACGTTTTTGGGAACCAGTTGCACGTACTAGGGCCTAGTCCTAGAGTGCGAAGATAGGTTGATGACAAAGAGCTGTTAGCCTAGATATCGATTATTAATAAAATTTACAATAAACTAGGCTATATAGCTAGAAAAGTGCAAGTGCGATGGTTTCCCTTGTTACACCTTTCAAACCTACCTACTCTCAGTTTCCTTTCCAGCGCTGAATGACCTCATATAGCGTAGGTCCCAGTGCTTGGCCTTTTGCCTAAGCCCTATACTGTAAGAGAAATCTGACATCTTTTATTCTTCAAGAGTGAGCTGATTGGCTGGTGAGACTGTTGACATCACCCAAACAGCGTTAAGGGGAGGTACTAAATGTACCGCGATATTTGAAAATAAAGCTTTGATAACATTGTCATCGTCCTAGCACAATGTATAAAGGGTCAATTTTAGCGATCCGCAGCACCTTGTGGCTCAAAAAGTTTTTGATAGAATAGTACTATAGATGGTGTATACATGGACCCCTGCCAATTCGCGGCTTCACCTGTTGGGCGGATTTCTCTGTGGAACATATATACACATTATTCATGGAAAATTCGCCCATTCATAATATTTTTCATTGAGAAATATTCACAAACTATTGTATTTTCATATTTTCATGACTAAATGCACTTTTTGTGATCAAACTATTAAAATATTCAGGTACAAGCATTTTTAGATGTTTTTTTTTTGCTTTTTTTTTTTTTTTTTTTTTGGTGGTTTGAAAATCAAAATAGAGGGTTTTAAGTATTCATGACTTGAGCTTTTTGGGGTAATAGTGGTATGCATCCCCACGACTCCCGGGGGTCGACTCTATAGCCTACGGTTGAGAGAATTCACTTCAAAGAGACATAACCCCAGCCTGACTAAGGTCACAAACACTTACTGACTTACAGTTTAATAAATAATACACAGTTTTGTATATAATGTGTTTATTCAAACATTATTGTGAGATTAAAACAAATAAAAAAAATACAGTAGAAAGTTTATTGTATAGTAATTAAGGTTTTAATTTTTTACAAATGTTTTTTAGTGGCCACATGATGGTTTAGCATTTCTGATCGTCTGGCACTCAGTCAGTCCCATTTATGCGAGACTCTCGGACTTCTACGGTGCATATTATACAGTACTCACAATTACACTGAAGTTGTGAAATTTTAATGTCAGTAAGAATTTGGTTTGTTGTGACATCCGGTAATGGAATGTGTTTATTCAAAGCAACTTACTGATATAAATTCAAATGTCCCACGGCAGGGTAGTGCCTTCATTGAACTTCATGAAGTGCATTGTAGGCATTACTTGAGGGTCTTCTTCAGCCCATAGCTGCAACCTCTTTCATTCCATTTATTGTACCCTGTTTATATTCTTTTCTTTCCATCTTACTTTCCACCCTCTCCTAAGGATTGTTTTATAGTGCAATTGCGAGGTCTTCCTTCTGTTACACCTTTAAAACTTTTTTACTTTGTTTTCCTTTCAGCGCTGAATAACCTCATAGGTCCCAGCACCTGGCCTTTTGGCCTAAACTCCATGTTCCATTCCATTTTATATTCCATAAATTCAAATAACAGGAATTAAATTCACTCTAACCTGTTTCAGATGCCGCCCCGTCCCCGTGGGAAGATGCACAGAGGTGGAGGAGGAGGCGGAGGGATGAGAGGGGGCTATGGAGGCCACGGGGAGGTCATGGCAGAGGCCACTGGGACAGAGATCATGGTGGTGGTGGAAGAGGAGGAGGGGAGGAGGAGGAGGGGGTGGTGGAGGTGGGGGTGGGGGTGGCTATAGAGGAAGAGGCCGAGGCGGTGGCCATCGTGGTGGACGTCCTGATTACTACCACGGTCGCCGCAAGAGCCGCAGTCCCCCACCCCGTCAGCGCCATGACCACGGAAAGCTGTTGGCAAATTTGGGCCCAGAGGCCCAGCTAGCCTTAACAACAGCCCTGATCAACTCAGTTCTAAAGACAGTAAGTAATGAAGAAGACAGAAGTATGAAATATGTATTATGTGGTAAAAATGACTTTATATCCTTAATTCTGTATTCCTGTTTTTGTAATTCTGTAAACATGGACCAGGTAGTACTTGATGTTATTTAAATGGCACCCCACTTTCAGGATGGAAGGGACGGCAGAGGGATGTATCGTGACAGGGACAGGCACAGGGATGGACGACGTGAGGGCCGAGGAGGATACTTTCGTGTAAGCGACCGAACGTTTCTTGTGCTTTTAAAGAAGCTTTTGGTCTGGGCAATGAAGAAAGATTTGACACTTCATAATTGTTGATGCACTTATGAATCTTTAGAAAACCAAGCTATAACTAGCAAATGCTTGTAAATCATTTTTATAACCTGTGTTAGCCATAACAGAGGCAGTTTCTGGCCAATTCTTTGCCAATAGTTGAGTAGTGTTTTAATGACTGTCTTAGACAATAACTTTAACTCTCGGATTTGATCCTCAGAGCTGACATTTTCGTTGCTGCTGCGTAGCAAGAGAGGAAATATTGTTAACTTGTATGATATTTTGAAGCTGTTATTTATTATATTAGTCATGTAGCCAAGAGAAATGATTCTTTTCTCTGTGGAAAGAGAAAATGAATGTAAAACATTTAAGGCAACTTTTAGGCATCATATTGTAGCATCAAGACTAGATTAACAGGCCAGTGTAGTATCAGTTTCAGTCCATCACTCATTTACTCAATTTCTGACAAAGCTGTTTTTTTTTTCTGCGTATAACCTACTTTCAGACGTAGGCTTACTCAAAAAAGGAATGAAGATTGGCTTCACTGCCATCATTAAGAATTTTGCATTTGCTTTCCTTTTGTTGGGTTGGGTGTCCAAAGTTCAGTGTCTTGCTCTTTGATTTCTCAATCTGTTCTCTACCCCTATATTTACTCATACAGTTTTCTACCCCTATACTACTCACTCATTTGTAATTTAGTTTCCCCAGTGTATTCCATCTATGAATGAGTTTTAGTGTCCGGTAATCAAGCCTTAGCAGAATCATTTTCTAACCTATGCACAATGATACGTAGAGAAACGTTGATCTTGTGTCGTGAATAATTTACTGTTCTCATTGTTTAAATACCTGTACAATACTCTTGTGTACCAACAATCCACCAAACTTCCTCCACCTTATCCAGTCTGTTGCTAAAGTTTTCTTGAATCTTTTTATGTTCTGGGCTCACAATCTATTAAGCCACCAAGATACCTTCTTTATTGTTACTGTTAGCTCCTACATATACCCAGCATTAATATATATACCCAGCATTAATATTTTCACGTGCCATTAAATTTGGCCATCCCTTGCATTTCCTGTGATGTACGTACATTGTTACATTTGGTACACTTGCAAATTGATGTCTTTGTACGTAATGAGAACTAAGTTTTTCATCCATGTTTATGCTCATCACTTGATAGTTTGGGTTTGCAGCAGTATGCTTTAGTACTTTATTGTTTGGAACAACATTTCCTCTTATTTGCCATGTTTTTATGCAAATATTTGTCTAATGTTTAGTATATATATTGCAGTTCAGCATGCCACTGATCATTTTTTAATCACTGAAGAAAATATGTTGAAGATTTAGGTAGAGTGAGAAATTTATTGTACTGTGTACAGTAGGCCACATGTGGAACTGTATGGGTAGTTTGGGATTATGCTTGACTGCTTAAACAGTGTCCCGATGCTCAAGAAGTAATAATGATATATCATTGAAGATTGTCAGGAAGGATATTCCTCGTTGTCTTGTGCAACGTAAGTTGTAGGAAAGCTTTTAACAGCTTTTGAACCCTTGCCATCCCCGACACTATATTGTTCTGTTTATTTTTTTTTTACCTTATTTTTCATGGTTTCTTCTTTTCAACCTTTTTCACATTATATATCTCTATTTTCACCCCTTAAGATTGACTTCTTTGGACCACCCATTTGATAGTAGTTTTCATAATTTGTGGTTATTGCTAAATTATGTCAACAGTTATATTGCTCAGCTGTATTTGTTTAGACAATCTTGGAAAATTAGAACAATTCGCAAGAAATCAAAGCCGTTGTTTTCTTTGAAATTTTTATCATTTCCTAGTGAAAATTTCTAGTTTTTTTTTTTTTTTTTTTTTTTTTTTTTAGTTGACTTCATTTTGTTTTTAGGTGCAAAGCTTTTTCATGGGCAGTGCACGGTTTTTCATCATTTCTGTCAGCAGCAGCTAGGATCAATTGTAGTTGAGTAAATGTTTTCACCATTCTTTTGTAAATTTTGTCCGTCACAACATGGTTATAGAACAGTTTGCATGTTGCAAATACCATACTGTAGTGCTTTTGATGTTTGAAAATAGCTTGGATTTCTAAAGGTGTTTTGCAGTCAGCGTGCTTCTGTTCATGATTTATAGGATAATTAACGTGCTTTGGTATCATCAGTCACTTGATGTCATGATATATTCTGTTAGGATGTCCAGTAATCTTATACTTTTAGTCCAGTTGGAATCCTCATGGAGAATTGGACTTCCATTTAAGATAGAGTCGACGGCATAAGCCGTTAATGTCACCTCAGTTTGCAAGAGTCTGTTCCCTCAATGGAGACCAAAACCTAGAGTTACATTGATAGAAAATGTGGAGCTAGTTGTCTTATTGGAATGTAGACTTAATTAGAGCAGCCAAACAAACCAGAGTCTATTCATCTCATCTCCTCATTTTCTTGGAAGATGTGGGACGAGCTTTTTAATTCCGAATAGAATGTGTGATCTTCTGATGAGAGCATGTTAGCATGTTGTTGGTGAATGGGATGTCCCCACTACCTCTTTTGAGTGCTGACCCAAAAGCACGAACCATTTGCCATTGGGCTCTTGGGTAGCATTTCACAATCCATCATACACGGGTGTATCCCAGTGATCCAACCAGACCTCTGCTTCCTTGCATCTATTATGTAGTATTTGTCTAATTACAATTTTTGAAGGTTATCATGAGCCAGCCACCAGGCATTGCCCTCAGGTTGAAATGATAAACCTTAGCTCCAAGTCTATTTGTTCAGGAGGAGTCGAGAGAGCGCAGGCACTATGGGGATGAGCGCAGATCACATGAGCCCAGACCGCACCATGAGGAGGGGAGAGGTCACCGCTATGAGCGAGAGAAATCTGCTTCTGCTCCCCTCGCTACCGTGGTAACAGATATTCCGGTATGGCCAGGAGGAAGCCCTCCCTCATGGACACCATGGGCCGTCACGTAAGCGTCAGAGGTAAACACCCACAATAACAAATAAACAGTGTCATCATTTTGAGTTTCAATTCTTACAGAAAGTATTGAAGAAGCAAGTAACCTTGTAGTGTAATGAAAAGCCAAACGACCACATTTTTTACCAGCCGTCAAGAGGCAACCTGATATGAAAGAGCAGAATGTGTTTTAAGGGGAACTGCAAAACTAGAGAGATGGAGGATTGACACTGAAGTGTTACAAATATGTATTTCAAGTATTTATCATGGATACATTTTAAGTGCTAAGTACAAGAGGATTTCCCTTGCCACAATGAAAATCTTTTCTTTAGTACCAGAATATGTCAAAGCTATCGGTACCTTGACAGTGACGATGCTTTGATCGCACAGCATGGACTCTCAAGACATCCCCATTCCCCCATACCCATCCAAAAGCTGAATAATGTTTTGATGGAAATGTGTAAAGTATAATCATAGTTTTAGACAGCTAAGTATTGTTATATCTTTTGTTTCAAGTTTTAAGGTAGAGCTTTGATATTAGAGTAGCTCTAGAGTATAAGTTGGAACTAATTGCTCTTACATTCAAAAGGTAAATAGAGAAAGATACTCATAGGCAGAATTTCTAAACGGGAAGATAAAAGTGGGTGTAAATTGCTGCAGAATTCCGTCTTCCTGTTTCCAGTTTTGTTTTGACCTCTTTCTATTCTCACATAGTAATCACTAAGATGAAAGTTGCATTCAGGGGGCATGCTTTTATGATTTATCATTATCCTGATTCAGTTTTTGCATGCTAGGTTAAGAAGCACAATTTCCTATGTCTGAGTGACTCCATTAATCATGTATACTGTAAAGACAAGTAATTGAAGTTGATTGTCTTCTTTTCCATATTTGTTTTATTAATATTCTGTATTCAAGTCTTTCAAATGTCCCTTTAATGTCCTGTCGTGTCACAGGTATTTAGTATGATAAAACATAATTTCCTGTACTGCAAGTAGTAGTGTCCTCTATAGTGGCTCTTAATTCACTGGGATGATACCTGTGAACTTGTCGAAACTGTCATACTGCAATAATTCTCATTGAGGAAGTAAATTCTTATCACTCATGTATAATTCATTGACCATAAATAAAGCACATTGAGATGGTACTTACTTTTTCAACATTATTTTAATGACAAACCACTGAAACTTTTGAGATAAAATCATTCATGAGAGGGACTGGCATTTAATACTCTAACCAGACTTGGAGAAATACTAGATGTTTCACAAAAGAGGCTTTATGTTACATTATTACCTCCAGTGAAAGTAACTGGGTACTTGTTTTGTGCATTAGAAGCTTTATAGATAAGAAGTGTATGGAGTGATTTGCAGTGCAAAAAGTCAATTATCTACAGCACTTGTTCTCAGTCTGTTGTGTTATCACATCTTTGTGCAGTGTTAATCCAAAACTGTGTTTATGGTAAAAACTGAATGGTATATTTGGTAAACTCTGCAAAATCCAGTGGTTTCATTCACAAATTGATTAGAAATAAATGATTGCCCCGTCTTTTGTATTTTCAAGTAATTTCGTAAACAGAAAATTTGGAAGAATACTGCATGGGCCAGCTGATTCCAGAATGAAAGTTAAGCATTCCAAATACTGAAGCTTTGAAGCTTGGGCTTATATATAGGTATTAAACTGAAAAATTATCTGTATAACAATTATGAAGTATTTTGTGATACATATGTCTTCCTCATCTTTATTCATGATACTTGTAGCTGATAGACCAGAACTGTAGTGATCCTATGAACACCAGATTAAGGTTTGGGTTAGATGTTGTTAAGAATTAATCCAGTGGTTTAGTTAAACTTTTTTTTACTAATACTAATTTACTTTCTGGCAACAATTGAAGAAGAAGGTATTTATAAAAAGTTTTGAAGGGGGGATAAAATAAGATATATAATCTTGTATTTTCATCTTTATCTACACTGCTGATGTAATAGATTATTTGGTTAGCCTGACCGTGATAGTATTAGCTGTCATTAGTACTTAACTTTGAAAGTGTTTTCTCTGAAAGGAGCATTCAGTAATTGATCATCATCGATAATTGCTCCAGGTCTGGTAATGTTTGTCTGCTGATATTTACAAACTTTTTTTGTTTCTAAATAAAATTTAATCCTTTTGAAAAGCTCCCTACTTTGAAAGACTTGCTTTGGATGTGTTCTTCAGTTACAGTGGATTCAAAGGTATACATGGTTGATATTCAGATGCGATATCATTTTTATCTTTGAAATTACCAATCACAGGCATTGTTTATGAGTCTGCCGTGCACGACGGGAAATGTAATTCTGCTTCTGTAATGTTTATCAGACTAGAGAGAATGGATAGTGGTGAGGGTGGTAGCTCTCCCCACCATGATCGGGAGTTTGAGGGTGATGATTCCTACGATCCAGAGAGAGAGCGAGACAGGCAGAAGGAGCGAAGACATCGCAGCCCGGGAGGCGAGGACTCGCGCAAGGCCGGGAGGGCGAAGGGAGGCGAAGGCTCCAATGACAAAGAAGAAGGGGGTGACGGACCTAGTGGGGTGCAAGTAACTATCAAGGCCGATGGTGAAAGGGCCGTAAATAGTGAGGGTCATGTGAGAGCGAAAGTGTCTGGCCGTCTCTTTGTCGAACTTAGATGTCCTCATTGTCCCAGCCAGAAGTCAATAACATTCAAGGTACAGCCATTAATAGTATTATTTTTAAATATATGGGATGTGAAGGGCTTATGGCAATGGCGTTTACAAGGTCAGTTATTTTTCTTATAAATTGACGATTGTGGTAAAATTACCTTTGGTTGCTGATGAATGCTTATATATTTACAGTAGTGTTTTAGTCACCATTAAGTTTATTTTACATAACTTTTCTAATCTCTTGATGTCATGAGAAGATCATTTATAGAAAAGATTGTCAGCTACTGTGAATTGTGCATATACTTTGGCATTTGACGTTTCAGGAATACAAGTTTCATCTTGGTAGTGAGGGCCACAAAACCAGCTCAATAGACTTGCCAGGAAACATTCTGGTCGTCCTCACGAAAGATCCAGCGTGACAGCAAAGACAAGAACAGAGAGACATTGAGGAAAAGTGGAAAGAGGAGAAAGCTGAAGAGTTCAAGAATGCTGTTTCCAAGTGAGTATTATGTTTCCACTTAAATAGGAAACTTGACCTTTACATGTAACCCTTTCAGTCCATTGATGTAAGATTACTTCATCCAATTCTCAGCCTCTCTGATCATGATGGTGTAAAATTGCATCTTTCACAGAAAGACTGTTTGAAATTTTTGGAAAGCATTTGCTTGTACATGCTTTGTATGACATACATAGTTTGTGCTGGGGTAGGCTCAAACAAAGCTAATGAAGTAGTCTTTCGTTAGAAATACTGTAATTTTCAAATACAGTAACTGCTCAGTCAATTATTGCTAAGTGAGTGGCATACAATGTAGATGTGAGTTGCACTCAGCACGGACAGAATTGGCAAGGCTAAAACCTGAAAGGATTGAGGCCATTGCTGGCATAGGTTCAGTACAGTTGCAGTGCCACTCAAACACTTCTCTGGCATATTGTGACATCTCGCCACAAACTACTGTAGGCGATTTTGAATTTTGCGAAAGCATGAGGTACTTAATTTTGTCTTTATCATTTGTTGCCTAGTGCAACAAAGGTATCAAGAGCCTTGTAAATATGCTGTTGTAACGTAGTTATGTATGGGGTGTGGATGCTGAACACATTTAACTTGTGTTGGTTTGGTAAAATTGCAGATTTTTACAGTTCGTAAACAGTGTTTGGGGGTACTTGAAATCACACCAGCTTGTTGTTGTGCTGTCAATGCTACCTATACTTGTTTTATTTCAGTTTGATGCTTAACGTTTGCATTTTGGGTAGACTTTTTGGAATATAGTTAATGGTAGGGCAAATTCTGTCATTTTTTCCTCATTTGGGGCAAGTTGTAGGATTTATTAAAATTTCATAATCCAGCACCTATAGCTCATGCAGCCAGAATAATAATTGCTATCATTGCTGAGTTGAAGTGAATTTTGTATTTAAAGGACATGGGTTACACAATCTGTTTTGTATTTCTTTTCGCATTTTTTTATTTATTTAATACTAGGATCAAGGTTGATTAATCATACCAGGTCCACACTTTCAGGTGGAAAGATTTATAACAATAAGGAGAAAATGTGCTAGTATTTGAAGAACTAATTATATTATAACAGGACTGTTTTATTGTATACGGAATCCAGTTTCTATGTTCATATTAATGCAGCTTGGATAGTTTCACCAAAACTGTGATCGACACTAAAAATTTAAGGGTAAATTGGTTGCTAGCTTTTTTAACGTTAATCCCTATTGTAATGAATGATAATCCTCATGTTTTTAAAAGTTTAAACCACATTCACCTTGACTAGGTTCTGTACCACGTGCAAGCTTGCTTACAAATGCCTGGGCAGCAACGTCAGCGACGGGCTCAGTCTTCACAATCGCAGCAAGTTCCATCGGGTATGTTTTTTTATGTTATAGAGATATTATATCTGTTTCTAGAAAGCCTCATCTAGGCCAATTAAACTTGTAATTGATGTCGGCTCTTGAAAAAAAGTGTGGATCTTTTACATACATTTCAATTTCAGGATAAACAGTGGAGAATGTACAGTAATTGGTTGTAAAGGAACTGCTACTTGTATTTTTATTTCAAACAGTAACACATTTTGTAATTTTTACCATTTGATTGCTGAATTTTTGTGCCTAAGTTAATGGTAGTGCTGTAGTATGATTGCTAAAGAACTAATATTTAAGAATTTGCTAGAAATATTTTATCCCTTGTGTTTTCAAGTTTTCTCCCCGTCAGGGGATAGTGCCATCAGTGTACCTCCTGGGGTGCACTGTAGGCATTACTAAAGGTTCTTTGCAGGGTCCCTTCAGCCCCTAGCTGCAACCCCTTTCATTCCTTTTAGTGTACCTCGATTCTTATTAATTTATTTTTCTTCCATCTTGCTATCCACCCTCTCCTAAAAATTATTCCAAAGTGCAATTGCAAGGTTTTCTTCCAGTTTCACCTTTCAAACCTACTTACCCTCAATTTCCCTTCCAGCACCGAATGACCTCATTGGTTCCAGTGCTTGGCCTTTGGTCTAAACTCTGTATTCCATTCCATTCAAGTTTTCTCTTTACTCATTTAAGAACATTGAGTTAAATAGAAGGGAGCCATGTGTACAAGCATTTTATGTTGTTTTCAGATGCAACGACATTACCTGCATCCACGTTGTTCCATGTGCCGCATCACATTCCCCAGCCGAATGGTGTACGAATACCACATTGCGTCTATTAGTCACTTAAGAGTAAGTAGAATTACACTCCATTGATTTCTTTTTAAGTGTTAGAGGACAGTATGTAGATTTGAAGTGTAACTAAGTCATTGCATAAGTTATTACTGGTTTCTCAGAATTGTTTGTATCCTTGTAATCAAGGGTTTGGGGCAGTGTGGTGGAAACACGATGTCCATCTGTCTGGCTGTCTGCCTTTCCAGCTGTCCGTTGGCAAGTTTTATCCTTAGGATTTTTCAGGACCTGTTCTGTAAATTTTTGGGAACTTCACGCAGTTGTTACTTTGGGACCGATTGGGTTTTTTCTGCAAAGATGTACTAATGCAAAGTATATGTTAAACAGCGAAGTAAATACTTTAAAAAGACAAAAAGGTAAAACCAGGACAGGATGAATGAGCAACAGTGGGAAATGAAAAGAGTTTATGATGCTTTTACACATACATGGAAACCAGTGCAACCACAGTACAGGCATTGGGGTGAGCTTGACAGAGCTGCTAGAAATACTACGACAGACCTTTAGTCCCCATTTTGTTCATTTTTTATAAACTTTCTGCAAATTGGATGTAGGGTACAATCTTGTGAACATGGTTGTTTGAAACTAATGCTGTGTCAAGTTTCACCAAGTTTTGAAAATTATACCAAATACTGCAATATGAAGTTGAATTTTGTCCAGACCATTTTCATTGTACCCTCTTCAGTTGAATAGTTTATAACTGTCTGGAAATGGTATTTATGACATGGAATTGTTCTTGTTACTGTGACATGGTTCGAGGAATTCTTTTCAAAGCTTTGTTTAGTTGAATGTAGTAATTTCGTGTACTTTTATGAAAAATAACCCATGACTAAATCCCTGAATGCTGAGAATGCAGAACACCACTGATATTCAAACATCTTTTGTGATTGTCCAACTTTCAACCAGATATTTGTATCGAGTTTGGACGCAAATCCTATGTTTATTGATCATTTACTTTATAAGAATATTTTATAATTTTTTTTAAAGCTATTCAGTGAATTTTTGTTTCTACAAAATGTTGCTGAGAATGTAAACCCTTTGCACCTTGTTTTTAAACTGAATCAGGAAATCTGTGCAAAATCACACCTAATAGTTGTAGGGATTTTTCTGTTTTATGCATTCTATAGAGATTATATGTCATGTCTGGATAGGTCTAGTGTAGGTTTGTAAAATTAACTGACACAAGAAAACTACAAAATTTTGAAGAAATTGTAGCCAGGTTTTACACTGGTAGAATGTAGGAAGATCAGTTATTGAGGTTATTAAATTATGAAAACTTTGAAACATAAAGGAAACAAAAAAAAGATTACAGACAGTCTTTGACACTGGTACTGAGACCTATTAAATTTAAGTGTTGTATCCAGCCGATTGCATATAATTGCTAAATTAGCCAAGCTACATTTTGTATCACACAGCTTTAAATCTGACTAGAAAATCATTGTTTCATTTTGTGTTTGTCTAATTCGTCATGAACTTTGAATAATGTTGCAATCTGGATGTTTATTCTAACAATTAATACTATTTGTAGCAGACCCTCTTTAAACAGGTTCTATTGAATATTATTGCTGCTTCAGCTGCATTTATTTTGTAGAAGACTTTTTTCTATTTTCCTTATTGCGACTTCTCTTCAGTGGAGGTGCGTGCTAACAGCTCGCCTATATTTGTCATTTCATGGGGAAAAGTCAAAATCTGGATTCTGCTTTTTATATATTCTATACAGTTGGTTCTATACAATTGTTGCGCGACGCTTTTCGACAGGCTCTTCTGTCATTCTCCAGCGGGAGCTAGTAGAGGACTGGCAGACTGCATAGGTCCTTCTGAATTTATACACGGGCTTCAGCGGGGGTCATGGATGGCGAATTCTGATTGGTTGCAGTCAGCGAACTTCAAGCCAAATTTCTGCGTGGCTTCGATCCTGACAGATCTTTGCAACCTGGGAATGTCATTCATTCCAGCGCTCCCATTGGCCTGCCGTTATGCGATGTCATGCGCCGCTGACATCATCGTAGTTTGGCTGCTATTGGGCCGCGGATGAATGATGTCATTATCTACTTTTTCTGTCGTTGTCGGGGATTGTCTCGAAGGGCGCCTCACTCATCAGGGCATCTCCATTCTCAGGGTTGTCGCTTTCAGGTATTTGTTGATTTGGCGGTATTCTGCATTATTCTTTCTAAATTCGTGGTAGGGAGCGATGCCTCTCCGTCAGTATTCATTGTTGGTTTTGTCTCGGCAATGAGGAGCGCCTAGCAGGCGCAGACGCCGAGGGTCGGCGGCTCTCCTGATTATACTTATATTTTGTATAATACTGCCGCGGGAGATGGAAATATTGTAGTAGCACGGGCGTGGTTCATGATGGCACCCTCCTGGGCAGGAGATCCTTTAGACAGACGATCGCACATTCCAATATAAACGCCGGGGTATCCTCGGACAGACATACAAAATTGGTAGACCACGTTCTTTTGCTTGAGGGTTCTCTTGCTGGCGGAGAGGGGTTATTTTTCATCACCAGATCACGGGTGCGGCGGTTCTTATAATAAATTATAAGATTTATTCTCTTACTGTCTTCGGTCGGGGTGACATTTTCCATGACGATTTTCTTCATGGAGTTCGTCCTCACGGTACTGGGGATGCATCCGGGCCTTATAATAGATCTTATGTCATCTTGGGGGACAGGTTGTGTGTTCTCACCGTTGTACCATTTTTCTTCAAGGCCCAGTTCGAATTTCTTTGTTGATGAGTTTGTTGGTGAAACCATTGTTCACCAACATTTGTGCAGCACGCTCAATTCCTTGTTGGTGTCCTGCCAGGTGGAGCAGTGGGAGGGCCCCTTTAATGAAGGCCCTGACTGTCGTGTTCTTAAACCTAGCAGGGCACTCGCTATCCCCATTCAAGCAAAGTCCCAAAAAGGGCCCTCTCCCACTGCTCCACCTGGCAGACACCAACAAGGAATTCGAACGTGCACAAATGTTGGAACAATGGTTTTCACCAACAAACTCATCAACAAAGAAATTCGAACTGGCCTTGAAAATGGCACAACGGTGAGAACACACAACCTGCCCCCAAGATGACATAAAAGATCTATTATAAGGCCCGATGCATCCTCAGTACCGTGAGGACGAAACTCCATGAAGAAAATCGTCATGGAAAATGTCACCCCGACCGAAGACAGTAAGAGAATAAATCTTATAATTTATTATAAGAACCGCCGCACCCGTGATCTGGTGATGAAAAATAACCCTCTCCGCCAGCAAGAGAACCCCTCAAGCAGAAGAACGTGGTCTACCAATTTGTATGTCCTGTCCGAGGATGCCCGGCGCTTATATTGGAATGACCACGATGCGCCTGTCTAAAAGGATCTCCTGCCACCCAGGAGGGTGCCATCATGAACCACGCCCGTGCTACTCACAATATTTCCATCTCCCGCGACAGTATTATACAAAATATAAGTATAATCGGAGAGCCGCTGACTCGACGTCTGCGCCTGCTAGAGGCGCCCTCACGTTTCCGAGACAAAACCAACAATGAATACGACGCAGGAGGCATCGCCCACCCACGAATTTAAGAAGAATAATGCAGAACACCCGCCAAATCCAACGAATACCTGAAAAACGACAACCCTGAGAATGGAGATGCCCCTGATGAGTGAGGCGCCCTTTCGAGACAATCCCACTACGACAGAAAGAGTAGATAATGACATCATTCATCCGCAGCCCAATAGCAGCCAAAACTACGATGATGTCAGCCGGCATGACATCACGCAACGGCAGGCCATGGGAACGCTTGAATGAATGACATTCCCAGGTTGCGAAGATCTGTCAGGATCGAAGCCACCGCAGAAATTTGGCTTGAAGTTCGCTGACTGCAACCAATCAGAATTCGCCATCCATGACACACACACACACACACACACACACACACACACACCACACACACACACACACCCCGCTGAAGCCCGTGTATAAATTCAGAAGGACCTATGCAATCTGCCAGTCCTCTACTAGCTCCCGCTGGAGAATGACAGAAGAGTCTGTCGAACGCGTCGCGCAACAATTGTATAGAACCAACTGTATAGAATATATAAAGAAGCAGAATCCAGATTTTGACTTTTCCCCATGAAATGACAAATATAGGCGAAGCTGTTAGCACGCACCTCCACTGAAGAGAGAAGTCCGCAATAAGGAAAATAGAAAAAGTCTTCATAAAATAAAATGCAGCTGAAGCAGCAATAATTAATACTATTGTTATAAAGTAATTTAACCAGACCAGTGAGTCAAAGAGTTACAAAAGAAGTAGTTGTTTGTTTGGGTGTACAGTACTGAATACGCTTGCATCACTATATGCCATTCAATTTTTGTCCTTCCAAATTGATCTTGTCTCAACTACTGTTGTCTGAATTCTTTAACTTGACCATGCTCCATTTTTCACCTGGCAATTTGGAACAAATTCTGATGTCCATTCATAAGAGATTCTAGAATTATGAGTCATTCATATGGTTAAACTTCTCTTTGGTAATAATGGTAAATATTTGAGTTTGTTATCACGGATTTGACTTTTTTTTCAGGTCAGAACAGCCAAAATTGATAATAATGGTGGTGAGGGTCGAAGTGATGAACAGGATCAGGAAGATGATGATGACGTCTTAGATCTTGCCAATTTCATGACACTCGACTCTGTTGGTGAAGATGGTAAGTAATTTTATCATTATTTTTTGTGAGAAGTTCTGAGTCATGAGACTGATTGGGTCTGACACAGTTTGTTGGTATCTGAAATATTTATTTTTATTGCTTGAATGGTAGAGTTGTCTGTGAACAGACCAGGTAATTTAAAAGGTGGTAAATTATTAAAATTTTCAAACATTTGTGTGGAACAAGACAAAAAAAGTCCAAGAACCTGTGAAGAAGAGATTAAAAAAAGAGGGAGAAAAAAATAACAAAGTATAGGAAAACTAACTGTATATACATTATTACCAGTACAGTATATGCACATTATTACCAATACAGTATATGTATAATAAGCAATTTCACAAATTTTTTAAGACCTCGTCCTTAGGGGATTAGGCCTAAAGTTTGCCTTACTCACTGATTACAAGGGAGCCAGTAGTACCTCTCATTCAGCCACCCCTATATGGGACTGGTTCAGATTCTGATTGATGCGATGTAAAGTGATAATACTGGTTGGTAGAAACCTAGTTATCAGCATAAGTATTTTTTGATTCCTTCATCCTTCCAGTACAAAGGTATTGAAGATTTTATTAACAATATAAGTTCTCTGTGCCTAAAGAAAAAGGAGGAATGGAACTTTGGATGGTAATAGTACCAGTGGCAATGATTTTTGGTATTACAGGGGTTAAAGTCTCGGAATCTGTGATATGGAAAGGCAAAAGGAATATTTAAAAAAATTCAAAACCCTAAATGTCAAGCTTTATTTAAAGATTGAAATTTGTAATGTCAGCTAGATAGCAAATCTGAGGGTTAGTTTAAAGTTGGTACAGAATTGTGTATGATATGAACATGAGAGTTTGTTGGGGCTTGTGATATCAGTTGCGAATGGTCTGTAGTTGAAACTATATATTTAAACGAAGTTGATGACCTTGTCTTCCCAGTAAATATAATTGAATTATTGAATTTTTTCATAGATTTTAATACTAAACACGACTTACTTTTTAAGAGTGAACAGATGTAAAAATATTTTGTAATTTGCATTGTATCTTGTACTAAATGTAATGGTACTTTACAACTCATGGTAAATAACCATTTGCAATCGGACAGATGAGGAAGTCGGGTCTGAGCACGAGGAGATCACCGAAGGCTTAGAAGAAGTAGAAGCCGCCGAAGAAGGAAGCATGAGGAAGAAATCATTGAAGGGGAGAAAGTGTGGAATGGGACGTGATAATGATGAAATATCCATTGATGCAGACTGGGAAAAGGATAATCTTGAAGAGGAGGATGATGAAGAGACTGAGCCTGTTGGTATGTCTCTCTCTCCCTCTTTCTGTGTGTGTGTGTGTGTTTGATTGTGTGTGTGTGTGTGCACCTGGTGTAGTGCATGTAATATGTAAGCTGCCTGGTAGCATCCAGTTATTCCCTGGGTGTCCAACATCTTAAACTTCGTTGTGTTCCAATTATCGCATCTCATAAAAATAGATGATCTGTGTCAGTATCATGAGAGTTTGGAACTGCTTTTGGGGTGGGTTGGTTTAAGCTGCTTTTAAGTTGGTCTAAAATGGTCAGTTATTGATTCGTTATTTTGTGCATTAGGAATTTACTTCAGAATTTTCATATGAACGTTGTGTAAGAACACCTCGATATGCAAGGCAGTCAAGTTTTTTACTCGCTGCTAATATTTGTGCACTGTTTGGACAGTCTAAGCCTGTTTTGTAGAATAAACATGAGGCTATTTATGATTGCTGTTTCGTTTTGATACTTCTTGTTATCATGAGGCTGTTTTTATCATCCTGAAAACTTTAGAAACATGAATTTGTAATGTTAACGGTCGCTGCTTTCAAGTGTAATGGTTATTAATTTTTTGTAAGTCATAGCTGATTGTTTCTCATGTTTTACATAGCGCAGCAAACTGGCTCAGAAACAGTGTTGCCAGAAAGTATTGCATGTCATTAACCAATATATTTGCCTTAAATCACTACCAGGTCATAAGTTGTCCTCATATCGTCGCAAAATTTTTGTCAACACTGCCTCTTTCTATTGTTTATATGATATTAGTTTATTTTAAGCATTTCATTATATTTCATATGTCATCTCTTGCCCTTATCTCTTTACTTTGCTTTTTTTAACAGAATCTTTATTTTGTTATTTTCTCTTGTAAAAGATCTCTGCAATCAGTTTTATTAGCTTACGCACAGTAAGCCAGGCACCACTTTCATTTTCTTGTGACTAATCCTCAAGAAGCACATTTAATATTCTTTTTTTTTTTTTAATCCTGAACAATATTGCTAGGATTCCAGGTGATGTCAGTTTATCCAGAACTTAGCCGATCATTTGCTGGTTGCATATTTGCCAGGCCTCTTTTGTTATTTTGGGAACAGCTGCAAGTGTGCCAACCACAACAGATAAAATAAATATAAACAAGGCTATGTATGTTCTGTGCATTTAGCCTCTTAAATAGAGAGGGTAAATAGTTGCAACATTGCTGTAGTTGTTTTGAATGGAGCGTTTGGTCTCTCAGTGCAGCAACATGTAACTGTACTGAACTTGTGATGTTTGCTTTTCAGGAATGGATTATGTAACCCGTTGAAGCATACTACTGCAGCCTCTGCTGTAAGTACATTCAGGATACATCCTGGGCTCACGCTGTGTCCAGCGGCACTGTCGCATCTTTGATCACCTTGCTCACTACCAGGATGCCCATCCTCCCCAGCAAAGTTAAATGTATCTTTATTCGTATTTCCTATGACATTTATCACCACATCACATGTTAGTAGAATCCATTTGTCAAGAGGTAGCCTTTCATTGTACAGAATGCATCCAGGTTCACAAAGCAAAACGTTCAGAGAGAAAGCCACTGCATGTTCAGCCAACTCCCCATCATGACGGGAAGCTATCCACTTCTCCTTTCAGCTGTGTCCTTCTCTCCAGTACTTTTAACATCAATGAGGTTTTGTCAAATGCCTCGTCATTTGTCAATTTCATTGCATTTTCTTTTGGTTGTCATTTATAGTGTTTTTTTGATGGCTTGCTCTTGTGCCCGAAACTGTCAGCTGCCATGCTATCTTGTTACTGGTCATAGCCTACTGCCCATGTTTCATTCCATTATAGTCATTTTTGTGTTTATGAGCCAGCTTTATTTTTGCTGTGTTATCATTGCATTTCATTTCAGTTCACTTGGTGTTAACAGCGGAGTTTTAAAGTTTATGCTGTTAATGTAACATTACCAGAATGGTAATTTTGTTTTTTTTTTCAGCCCCTTATTTCCTGTTTTCCCATCTCAGTGCAGTTATTTCAGGTTCTTAGTTTGTTTAATTTTTTTTATGAATAATTTTTTGGGCTTTTACATTCCCATTTTCATTGCCTTTGTTATATCTTTCTTGCAGGCGCCGAGTGTATTCACCTGGTTTGACTAGGATTTGCATTGAATGGTCCAAATAAAAGTGTTTTTGCTTTGGTCAGGGATGGCTGTATATGAAACTCCCACTTTCTTGAGTTTGATGCTTGTCTTACAGAGAGGCAAAGAGGTCTTTTGACTGGGCTTCCACTTCCTCTGTGCTTCTTCCTGATCCTGTAGGGCATTTGTTTGCTCACTCAAATGCTCTCAAATTTCAACTCCAACTGTTGACTAACCTGATGACTTTTCTCCCTTTTCTCCCTTCACCAGACAGTTTTCCAGTCACCTGGCAGATTTGCCAGTTCCTCCACATTCTGTGGCTGTTCTGATGTTTCAGTTGTCAGTATCCATTGCCCAGTCTTCCTTCCTTCCCCATTGCTGGCTGCCCAGGTTCCTGCTGTCTTAGTGAATTGCCCCTTTCCCACTCCCACAGTCCATCATAGTAACAACTCTGTTGTCCTTTCCTTTGGTTGTCCTTTCCTTTTTGGTCTAGCTTCTCCAGGACCCTCATGACCAATGTCCTGAGTTTCCAGTGTACTGACAGCTCTGGACTTTGCCACCTTTAGACTAAAAAAAGGCCCTGATCTATTTCAGAGAAATTGGTTCACTCGTTGGGTGAGCAGTTGATTCCACCACCATTCAAGCTTTGGTCATCAACATGGTTGTTGCAATTTGTTCTTAATTCTCTCCTCATTCTGGGCAGGCCAGGCCTTTTTAGCAGTGCCTTTTCTGATTTCAGAATCAGCATTCCTGCCAGCTGTAGCAGTCCTCTTTTGTCACCCAGAGACCTCAAGACTCTGTTAGTTGTCAACATTGTCCAGCCTCATAACTCCAAGAGGTCGAATGTTCTCAAGCCTCATAGGCTAAGTGGTCACAACTGTAGTACCCTCATCCACTTTTGTCTTGTCTCCCACTTGGGGGCTGTCTCCAGGGTAATTGGAAGACCTGGAAGTTGATTAAAGCAAACCCATGGGTTTTGGAGGATATGCAGGCTGGTTATCATTTTCTGTTCCTCAGTGCTGGCCCCCCCCTCAATTTCTGTTTTGATATTCCTTGACATCTACCCTTACAGTCCTAAAAGAGACAGCTCTTTGACAGTGAAGTGTCCTCTATGCTGCAGAATAAAACTTTGCCCGAGTCACTGAGGCCCTTATGTCACCTTATCATTGTCCTGAAGTCTACCATATGATGGAGACCAGTTGTTGACCCTCAGTTAGCTCCACTAACTTTTGATTCTGAATACAGGAGGGACATACAGTTTCATATCGCCATCCACCCGCTTTGCAGAAGTTACCATCATTCTGTGTGATGAGGCTGTTCCAATTCTGGGACATTTGCTTCAGTTATTCTCTTGGGTCCACTGTCTGGTTTATATTTTTTACAGTACCTAGATGATTGGTTAGTGCTGGCTTCTGTCAAGGATAACCTGCTAGTTCATCTTCAGGTACTTCTGTACCACTGTTGGTCCCTGGGCCTCCAGTCCAGTGTGGAGATGTCAGGCCTGTCTCCCTCAACTTGGAAGGTCTACTTGTACATGTCAGTTGATATAGTGGCAGAATCGGTCTGTTCCTCAGGGGGCAGAGTGGGTGGTGTTCTGAGAACTAAGAGCAAATTCCTCAGTAATTTCACCCTTTTACCAAGGTCTAGAGGGTATTGATTGTTCATCTGGTGTCCCTGGAGAAGGTGGTCCCCAATGCTGCTTTCACTTTCACCCTCCTCTTTCTGCTGGTCTTCTGTAGGAGTACCTCATTCTCATCTCCCATCAAGATACTGTACTAACTACAGACGCTAGACTTCTGTGATCTCCTTTGGTGAAATGATCACTAGAACCTTCTCAAAGGAGTGCATCTTGTCCATCTTGAGTCCATGTGTTCTTAACAAACATTTAGATTGGGAATTGGCTGAGCTGATACACATTGATTTTGTCTATGTTGAACATTTTGCTCTTTGCACCTAGATGCTTCTGCACAGTGAAAGGCTTATGTTATGATAAATGGGTCTGTATTAAAGCTTGTTTGCCGATTAACAGTTTTTCAGCATAATATTCCTTTACAGGAAATGCTAATCATAATCTTTTAAGCATAAAACAAAATCTGCTATTATCATGCATTATTGAAACCTGGTAATTTCTTTGTTATAAAATTTTGTTTAGTTGGACGTTTATTAATAAGTGGTGCTCATCTAGTTTGCTGTAAAAATACAGAAGTCAGCTTAAAAGTTACTCTATCATTGTTGTACGATATTGGTACAGTTGGAATTTA
>NC_089761.1:33943143-34060608 GCF_040412425.1 Macrobrachium rosenbergii | reverse complement strand
AAAAATCATCATTTATGACGTAATTTGATCAAGACTGAGAAATTTAAAAGGTGTTTTCCTATGAATGTCTGGTAGAGCAAACAGTCAGAAGAACTTTGGAACTTCAGAAGAACTTTGGAACTTGACACAAACTTTGAAGTAAAACACGACGTAGTATTCTATCACTCAATAAACAGACAATGCACAAACATTTATTGAATTGAATAAAGTATTCATAAGTATTAATCAAAGATAAAGCTGACTTTATTCTCAAATTACATATTTTTAGGCAAATTTTCTTAAGTTGTCTTGTAAATATTATCTGACATCATTTGCAGGAAAACGGAACTAAAATTAAATGAATTCGTCAGATATAATAAAATGTATTCAGTTTGGACTGAATCGATATTAAATGTGTATCAAATCATATCTTAATGTAAATAAAAGAGTCAGGGCCACAGTATGTAAAAGATTTATGTGAAATAATGGTATACATAAAAATGGCAATGTCTTGTAATTATGTACAATTTTATCTATGATTTAAAGAGTGCTGCAAAATATTCAACTCCGTTTAACTAATGATTAGAATCATTATATAAATCATAACTCATCGCCATAAAGGCTACTTAATTAAAGTTATAGGAATTAGCTTGATAATTATATACAAAATAACTAATAGCAACTAATGCAACTCGAATGCCTTTGATATATGACAACTTTTAGCTAAAACCTTTCAGTCTAACCCACAATAAATCTAAAACATACCAAAGTTTCTACATTAAAATTTTAAAAAGTTATGGTTCATAATTTTGAGAATTTCATCTCATCATCCTATTTTTATTTTATGCTTCTACCCCTTCTCAAAATTCGTCTGCCCCCTGTCTCGTCTGGTGAGCATTCTCAAAAAAGGACTATTGTCTTGTACATTAAAAAATCAATAATATGCTTCACCTTTTTATTACTGAAAGATATTTATATAAAATATAATACTTAATACTAGTTAGCAGCAAATACTGTCGTTTTTATCGAAAAATAAAGTGATTTCTAAGGCTTTCTGCTCTAAGTGTTTTGGTAACTCGAACAAAGCAAACGAATTTGCTGGAGATGAACACGAGCATTTACGAAAGATAGGAGATTTTTAAACAATGTGATATGAGAAGTAGATTTCAGAAACATTCTTGTTTCCTTTGACCCTGAAGATTATTGTTTCATCTCGCTAAAATCGTCAAATAAATTAATTTTAAAACATTGCTAAGCATCTGTCAAACTTAAGGCTTCTATTATAACTATTGTCTAAGCTTAAATGTTTTGATATATAAATATTTATACTTGTACATGTTACGACGTAAGAAAAATATCGCAGTGATATATTAGTTTACGTAAAAAAAAATTGCCATTAGTGAAGTATTTTGATCAAAACCGAGAAATCTAAAAGGTGTTTTCCTATGAATGTATGGTAAAACAAACAGGCAGATGAACTTTGAAACTTGACACAGATTTTAAACTAAAACACAACGTATTATTCTATCACTCAATAAACAGACAATGCACGGACATTTATTGCATTAAATGAAGTATTCACAAATATTAAACGATGACAAAGCTAATTTTGGCCTCACATCAAATATTCTCAGGAACACCTTGTTAAGTCGTCTTGTAGAGTATTATCCAGACATCATATGAAGGGAGACTGAACTAAAAGTAATTGAAATAACATTGAATTCGTAAGATGTAAAATGTATTCAGTTTAGATTGAATTGATATAAATTTTTTATAAAATCATATCTTAAGACACATAAATGGGTCGGGACCGCATTATTTAAAAGAACTCTGTGAAATAATGGTATATATCGTAACTGGCAATATCTTCTAATTATGTAGAATATTATCTATGATTTAAAGAATGCTGGGTCAAATTAAGCTCCGTTCAATAAATAATTAATTATTACATAAATCATAACTCATTAGCTATAAAGGCCACTTAGCTAAAGTTACGGTTATTGGTTAGATAATTATATATAAAATAAATAATAGCAACTGATACAACTCACATAACTCGAACGCCTTTGACATATGACAGCTCAAAGCTAAAACCTTTCAATCTAACCCACAATAAATCGAAAACGTACTAGTGTCTCTACATTAAAATTCAAAAAGTATATTTTCATACTTTTTAAGAATTTCATCTCATCGTCGTATTTTTATTTTATGCTTCTACCCCTTCTCAAAATTCGTCTGCTTGGCATTCTCAAAAAAGTATGAAAATATACTTTTTGAATTTTAATACAGAGACACTAGAACGTTTTCGATTTATTGTGGGTTAGATTGGAAGGTTTTAGCTTTGAGCTGTCATATGTGAAAGGCGTTCGAGTTATGTGAGTTGTATCAGTTGCCATTATTTATTTTATATATAATTATCTAACCAATTCCCGTAACTCTAACTAAGTAGCCTTTAAAGCCAATCAGTTATGATTTATGTAATAATTATAATTATTTATTGAACAGAGTTTAATCTGACCCAGCATTCTTTAAATCACAGATATTCTACATAATTACAAGATATTGCCAGTTACGATGCATACCATTATATCACATAAATCTTTCAAATAATGTGGTCCTGACTCATTTAGCTATGTGCATTAAGATATGATTTGATACACATTTAAAATCGATCCACTCTAAACTAAATACATTTCATATCTGATGAATTCAATGTTATTTCATTTTCTTTTAGTTCAGTTTCCCTGTAAATGATGTCTGGATAATATTTTACAAGACGACTTAACAAAGTATGCCTAAAAATATATATAATTCGAGGTCAAAATCAGATTCACCATTACTTAATACTTATAAATACCTTTTTTAATTCAATAAATCTCAGTTCATTGCCCGTTTATTGACTGACAGAAAAATACGTTGTGTTTTAGTTTAAAATCTGTGTCAAGTTTCAAAGTACCTCTTCCTGTTTATTTTACCAGACAGCCACAGGAAAACACCCTTTAGATTTCTTGGTTTTGATCAAAATACGTCATTACTGGTGATTTTTTTATATGAACCAATTTATCATTTCGTTAATTTTCTTATATACCATTACATGTTTAAAGATAGATATTTATAGATCAAAATATTTAAACTTAGACAATAGTTATATGCTGTAAGAAGCCAAAACTTTAAGAGTTGCTTAGCAATGTTTTAAAAATTAGTTTATTTTGGCAATCTGAGCGAGATCAAACAACACTCTTCAGGGCAGAAGAAGACAAGAAAGGTTTATTAATCTATATCGTATATTAAATCGTTGAAATTCGCTGTTATTTAACGTAAAACCGATGCTTGAATGTTTACGTAAACAAATAAAGTTGAGGGTTACCAATAAAAAGTTTGATTTTTTTTTTTTTTTAGTTACTTAATTCGTCAATAGATGTCCAGAAGGCCCCAGGAATTTCTTAAAAATACGAGCCTAAAATGAATTACGAAAGATATGTTTTTAAATGGATGCTAAATATGACAATACATATGAATATTAAATATTATATTCAATATATTAAAGTTTTTATTGGAAATTTATATATTAAACACACACACATATATATATGTGTTTATAAATTTACATAAAATTTTGAATTTAATTTAGAATTTGTTTTAATTTGCTAATATTTCTAATATTTCAAATAATTTGGTCCTGACCCATTTATGTGCATTAAGATATGATTTGACACACATTTAATATCGATCCAGTCTAAACTGAATACATTTTATATCTGACGAATTCAATGTTATTTCATTTCCTTTTAGTTCAGTTTCCCTGTAAATGATGTCTGGATAATATTTTACAAGACGACTTAACAAAGTATGCCTAAAAATATATATAATTCGAGGTCAAAATCAGATTCACCATTACTTAATACTTATAAATACTTTTTTTAATTCAATAAATCTCTGTTCATTGTCTGTTTATTGACTGACAGAAAAATACGTTGTGTTTTAGTTTAAAATCTGTGTCAAGTTTCAAAGTACCTCTTCCTGTTTATTTTACCAAACAGCCACAGGAAAACACCCTTTAGATTTCTTGGTTTTGATCAAAATACGTCATTACTGGTGATTTTTTTATATGAACCAATTTATCATTTCGTTAATTTTCTTATATACCATTACATGTTTAAAGATAGATATTTATAGATCAAAATATTTAAGCTTAGACAATAGTTATATGCTGTAAGAAGCCAAAACTTTAAGAGTTGCTTAGCAATGTTTTAAAAATTAGTTTATTTTGGCAATCTGAGCGAGATCAAACAACACTCTTCAGGGCCGAAGAAGACAAGAAAGGTTTATTAATCTATATCGTATATTAAATCGTTGAAATTCGCTGTTATTTAACGTAAAATCGATGCTTGATTGTTTACGTAAACAAATAAAGTTGACGGTTACCAATAAAAAGTTTGATTTTTTTTTTTATTTTAGTTACTTAATTCGTCAATAGATGTCCAGAAGGCCCCAGGAATTTCTTAAAAATACGAGCCTAAAATGAATTACGAAAGATATGTTTTTAAATGGATGATAAATATGACAATACATATGAATATTAAATATTATATTCAATATATGAAAGTTTTTATTGGAAATAATTCGATTACATTCCATACATTAATGTTACAATATTTTTGCATATTTTTTAGGCTCATGTCTTTATGGGTAAAAGAGACTCCGAAAGAAAGGATATATATATATATATATATATATATATATATATATATATATATATATATATATATATATATATATATATGTATGTATATATATACACATATATATATATATATATATATATATATATATATATATATATATATATATATATATATAATTTATATATATTATATATATATATATATATATATATATATATATATATATATATATATATATATATATATATATATATATATATACATACATATACATATACATATATATATATATATATATATATATATATATATATATATATATCAGTGAAAATAGAATGAATTCTAAAGATTCCCATATAAAGCTTTTTTGTAGAAATGATAGTAAAAGCACGTTTATGCCTCCGTCTAAAATGGACTAAAACATCAGTGCACCTCACGGGGTGTACTGTAGGCATTACCAAAGCCCTAGCTGCAACCCCTTTCACTCCTTTTACTGTACCTCCTTTCATGGTATCTGTCCTCCAACTTGCTATTCCCCCTTTCCTAACAATTATTTCAAAGTGAAACTGCTTTGAAGTTTTCCTCCT
The DNA here is from genome assembly GCF_040412425.1 of Macrobrachium rosenbergii. NCBI lineage: Eukaryota > Metazoa > Arthropoda > Malacostraca > Decapoda > Palaemonidae > Macrobrachium > Macrobrachium rosenbergii. The sequence continues at coordinate 34,055,357 of NC_089761.1, read as the reverse complement.
GTTTACCCTTTCAAAACTACCTAATCTCAATTTCCCTTTCCAGAGCGCTGAATGACCTCACAGGTCTCAGTGCTTGGCCTTTGGACTAAACTCTATATTCCATTGCATTCCTAAAACGAATTAGGAGTAGCAAAGCCATATTATCAAGCTAATTAAACTGAACAACTTAATAATAAAAAATGAAAAAAAATTAAACATGCTTTCATTAAAATGCACTAAAAAGTAATAGTTTTTTCAGACACACCAGGATTTTCTTACAATTAATCACGGCTACAAAAATAAAGGAAATGCTAAAAGTAATAAAAAAATATATTTCTTTTCTTGTAGCGTTTCCTTCCTTGTTTCGGGCCACGCTTTTATTTTTGTAGATATGATTCATTGTAAGAAAATCCTGGTGCGTCTCGAAAAATTATTCTTTACTATTTAGTGCATTTTAATAAAAGTATGTTTAAATTTTTTTAGATTTTATTTTATGCTTTTTAGTTTTGACCCAAACTGTAACCGATTTGTGACTGTAGTCAATGAAATTGATGTCCGTTTACGGGGGAGGGGGAAGGGAGGGGAGTAGGAAGTGAGGGGAAGGGTAAGTGGGAGGGTAGGGGAGGGGGAAGGGAGAGGGGGATGGAAGACTGAAGAGGAGGGAAGGGGAAGGGGCGGGGGAGGGGAGGAGGAAGGTGAAGAGGGGATGGAAGAGGGAAGGAGGAGGGGAAGGGGAGGGAAGATGGAAGTTGAGGGGGAGGAGAGGAGGAAGGAGAGGGTGAAGGAGGAGGAAGGAGGGAGGGGAGGAGGAGGAGGAGGAAGGAAAGGGGACGAGGTAGGGGAGAGTGGGAAGGGGGGAGGGGATGGAGGGGAAAAAGGAGGGGAATGGGGTGGAGGAGGAAGGGGTTGGGGAGGAAGGAAGGGAGGAGAGGGAGGGGACGACGAAGGGGGGAAGTGGGAGGAGGGGATGGAAGAGGGAACCGGGATGGGAGAGGGAAGGGAGGAAGGACAGCTAAATTAACGCTTGATCAGGTGCTCCAGAAGGGGAGGGGGAGGTTGAGGGTAGGGGATGAGAAGGGAGAGGAGAGCTGGGAGGGGAGGTTGAGGGTAGGGGGATGAGGAGGGAAGGGGGGATGTGGCAGGGGAGGGGATGGGATGGGGAGGGTACAGCTAAATTAACACTTGATCGTGTACTCCGGAAGGGGGAGGGGGAGGGAAGAGGGGAGGGGAGGGAAGAGGGGAGGAGAAGAGGGGGGAGGGAGGGAGAGAGGAGGAGGGGAGGAAGGGGAGAGAAGGGGAGGGGAGGGAAGAGGGGAGGGGAAGGGAAGAGAGAAGGGGAGGGGGGGAAGAGGGGGGAGGAGAGGGAAGAGAGAAGGGGAGGGGAAGGGAAGAGAGAATGAGGAGGGGGATGGGGAGGAGAGGGAAACGAGGAGGGAGATGGAAGGGGGAAGGGAAAGGAGGACACAGCAAAATTAACATTTGATCGCATGCTCCTGAAGGGGGAGGGGAGGGGAAGGGGAAGGGGAAGGGGAAGGGGAAGGGGATGGATGGAAGAGGGACAGGGAGGGGGAGGACACATCTAAAGTAACGCTTGTTCATATGCTCCAGAAGGGGGGGTGGGAGGGGAGGGGAAGAGGGATGGAAGAGGGAAGGGAAGGGGGGGACACAACTAAATTATCATTTGATTGTATGCTCGGAAGGGGGAGGGGAAGGGAGGAGGGGGCTGGAAGAGGGAAGGGGGACGCAGGGAACAGGTCGACAATTGAGTCACAAGATTTGAGGACAGACAGCCTGACAGACAGGACAGACAGACAGCCACACAGACGCAGAAGTCGAGTTAAATAAAGGCATGTAAAAATAAGACTGCAACAAGGCGTCACACACACACACACACACACACACACACACACACGAGTAATAATGAAAGTATATTATCAGGAGGTCAAACTCTTCTTCATTATATTTCCTAATATCAAAGGGCATTAGCTGCACCTGTTTTCTATGACTGTTTCAGTTGTTAGATATCCAAGATCCCTGAAATAAATTCATACAGTATATAGGCTACATCCTGTATAAAAGTTATCAAAGAGAAGCGAATGTGAAATAGGATCTTTTAAGACTTCTAACACCCTCAAGGACGACTTCTGCACTACATAAGAGAATTTTACCATTTTCATCTGTAGAGTCCTTAGTCCTTACCATAATACTAATCAAAATTATATCTATAATCAGAAACTCCATATAAAGGCCCAGTTTATAGTCAAACCTGAGTAGCGTACCTCTAATGAACTGCTTCAGAGAGATGTGACAGTAATATTTGACAATCATTTCATCTACAGCAATGCATTATTCAAATACGCCGTATTACTGAAATTCTCTCACTACTGAAATAAAAGACCATATCTTGAACCCTTCGCCGTGTTCATTGATAACGGCTTAAAAATTACAACAAAATTTTATCTCACTTTTCAAGAACTAAAAATAATTTCTTGACAGCATTTTCAATTATCTAGAGTTCAACACCAATGATATCTGTGAAAAGGCATTTTTTGGTATCCAGAAAACAACAGTATTCCAATAAATATCTTCACCACTTCTGTACTAAATGTAAAATCATATTCATTTTCATATGAATCTGCTTAACGAACCATCTCTTTGACAGTATCTTCAAAGATACAAGGGGTCATCAACTTTTCAAAAAGTTAAAGTGGTGACAAAGTCTCCAGACTTCCTCGCTTCTGCAATTATTCAATGTAATGTTGTGAACATTCTTTTACCTTGCTATGTTTGGGATCTTAATGTTTTCTTATGGGTTCAGAGTTGAAATTGTATTACTTTCGACCACTGCAGCCGACTTCGTATGCCTGTAGCACACTTCTCAAAAACACTCTGTCCGCGTGAAGTTCCAATTAACCTGGCACACCTTGGACAGACATCCACCAATGACATCTTTACTGACATCCTCCTCATCTGTCTGTTTATCTGCGTCGGGGGGGGGGAGTGGGCGGGGGCGGGGCAATTATAATATCAGAATTTAGATCCTTTCCTTCATCATTCAAATACTTGGGCCAGTATAACTGCAGGAAGTCGTGGCTTCGCCATCTGATATAAACAAAATATATTCCATGCTCCATACCACACTAGCTATAAGCAAAGTATAACACCACGTTGATTTGAAATAAGAAAATTACCGGCCAACCCATCGCTAATCCCACAAACCTAAGCCTATAACTTTACTATTACAACCTCTCTCCCTCTCTCTCTCTCTCGCGCGCGATTAAACAAGGAGAAAATATAGGCGAGAACAACATAAAAAAACTGGTTATAGAGAAACCGTGGGGAGGTGAAACAAGATGGGGAACCTCCCCGAACCAGAAACCCCCCCCCCCTCGACAAGGCCTCCTTCCCAAATGCCCTTCTCGTGTTCTACCCATTTCAAAAATGTGGAAACGAGAGTATGGTTGCGTGTCTACAAAAGGTACAGTATTAAATAATCAATAACAATTATTATTGTTATATATTCATCAGATTAAAAATAATAAAAAATCGTCCATGGTGGAAGCAGTCGTTGATTCTTGTCATGAAAAATCTGTAAACTTTGACATAAACGAAAGCGGGAGAGAAGACTCAAACCATTCCTTCCAAAAGGCATAACAAAAATAATTATATATATACTGTATATATATCAGAGAACCACAGAGAGGGCCGACTTCCTGTGTGCAGCGTAATTTGGCCGCCATTTTGATTGTGTGCAACTGCAGCTGCAGTGACAGCAACGTTTTGTAAACGTGTTCTGAGTCTCAGAGCACTGCAACCCACTGTAGGGCCAACAGTTTGTCTTTATGCTGGAACACAACAAACTGCCAATGTTTATTTATTTGACAGCTGTTATGATTGTTCATTTTATGGACGTATATCAGAAAATAAGGGTACAAATAGGCCTATATAAGTTTGTAACAGCAAGAGGACCACTCAGATGCATCACAGCCAAATGTGACTAGATCAGCGGAACAGACTTTGCTCCAAATAATACTTATTTAGGTAAGTCCTTAGTGGGATCAAAATTTTATTCTTCTCAGATATTCTTACAGACATGTATGTGGTATATTTATAAACAAAAATAACCCTTGGAAAAAATGTTTAAACAATTTTATTCAAAGTTCTGTAAAATAACATAATACATATTTTCAAACATTTAGGCTACGTAAAATTACCTGTGAAAGGACTGCATCTGGAAAAGTAATTATTGTACTTCAATGTCATTAAATGATGGCAGATATAATAGGCCCTAGGAGAAGAACATGCTAGCAAAATGCCAAGCCTTCGCAAATACCATGCCTCTGCAAAATATGCACAAAATGCTATGCCTGTGCACAACCTATTGGAAATAGGTAGTATTTAATTACTAATCACGTACCACACCAAAGGCATCAACACATACACATAGCACACATTGTTTAGCATTAAAATCACCACCAGTCCACCACCAAGCTTATTCGAGTTAGACAGGGCTATACTTATCTGTCAGTGTGAAGACCTGGTAACATTTACTCATTGCATATTTGATATGAATTAATTTATGGGAAATTTTCAACAGTTTTCTGTTTTTACGTAATTTCTTTTCTTTGGATGCTTTATTCCTACTTTTCAATTGACATTTTAGTCTCATTGTAACATACAATTGCTTCATAAACTGTACACTGAGAACGATAATGAATAGTACATAGCAGTAAACAAGCTGCTTACAAGCAGATGGGCTGACACACTAATACGCTCACCTCCTGTTATCCTTTGGAAAAGAGTAGAAGGCCACTTCTTTGTTTGTTTTTTGTATACTTTGTACAGTTAATGGCAGAACACTCTGTTCCTTTTGATCCAGAGGTTTTCTTGGTGTGGCCTGTGTAGTGTAAATGATCCTGGGAGAGAATTGGTGTAGACTCGGCTGCAGTGACGGAATGATGCGTCTCTAGCAACCTCCAGTTACACACAATCAAAATGACCGCCGGCGCTCAGCCAATTGCAATGCAGCACACAGGAAGTCGGCCCTCTCTATGGTTCTCACTGATATATATATATATATATCATAATATACTTACTCAAATGATAAAGTATCCGCCACACGCTTCGCAAAAGGGCCTCGACGACGCGAATGCGTACGATCACTACAACATCTCAATACGCACTGACGACTAGTGACGAATCTGACGATCTGATTCAGGCAGCCTGCAGCCGCAGTGTTCTCACAACCCGTCAGTCAAATTTCCACCAGTGACACCACTGGCTTCCATACCCGCCTAAATTTTAAATTCGTTCAGCCATCGGTAATATCTAACGTATGTAAAACGATATATGCTTTCCTTCACAGTCTAAAGATCATTTCCCATAAACTTCCCTTTTCAACTTTATCACAACCACTCTTGGATTTATTAAAACAATTTTAAATATTTATTAAATTACCTTCATTAAATGGAAACCTAAAGCTGTCACTCTGTTTTCGCCTGCATTTGACGTGTCCAGGATCCAGAGTAGACTGGATCCTGGACATATCAATCAAGACATCGCTCGATCGACTTTTGCCGCTTCATGATTCGGCGTAAACAACCATTCTTTGATGGCTCTTTATTCAGTCATTATTACTTGAACAGAAACTTAAACACACAAATGACCAAGAGTATAGGTCAACGGATCATGTATAAGAAAATAATATATCTGACCACAATAAACCCCTAAACAGTGTGGAAATTTTGTCCACGCTTGGTGTTGCAGACCGTAAAATGAAGACCCCACTTCTGCACACGATCCTCTTGACCAACACCGCCTGAGAAAAAGCCTTTTCCAGCACAGGCTCTTGCTTTCAAGATCGTTTTGGTTTCTCTTTCTCTATCTATTACATACGAAATTTTCCGAAAGTGTTCAACCAACTCTCGTCATTTTTCGAACAGAATTGCATTTGCTCATTGTCGTACAGTAGTGATTTTAATTCCCTGACTAAACATTTACCTGTTAATTATTTACGTATATATTTCATGGAATTTTCCCCCTTCACCCAAAATCATTTCCCATACACTTTAACTGGAAAGTGTCATACCATTGCAAAATAAAAGTACAGGTTTTCAGTCCCGAATATTTTTCTTAATGCTACTTCACCGATGACTGTTGTTGCCTTAATCTCCTTGATAAAAAAACAGCTGTCAAATATACGTACGTATATTAAATATTCCTCAAACAAAATTGCTGCAAAGTGTTTATCTTATTTTTCTTGTCTCTTGTCTACATTTTCAGGAGATAAATTCCGACAGAACTAACTGGATTCGGAAGTTTCCATAACACAAACAAGCCAGCAGAATATATTCTCAATAAGGAAAAGAATGTTGGTCACATCGACATAATATGACAAATCTTCATTTTATAGCGTATAGTGAAATATATATTATATATATAACAAACAGTAATATTAAAATGTAGAGGCTTCGACCAATGCCTTCTCCCAGGTGGCACTCATCCTCACACAAGTGGCATTCTTACAGGTTTCTGGCGTCGTCTTGCGGCAACTGTAACTGCAAAAAAAAAGAAAAAATCCATTATAAAAACATAAAAAAAACAATTAAAAACAAATACTTTCAAGTCAAGTTTAATCTCTTAATCTGTAACTGTTTCACTCTTTTGCCTCTAAAATCAGTGTTTGGCAACTCAGCTGCACTAAACTTGACACACAGGGTCATGATATGAGCAAAAGACGCAATGAGCACCTAAATCCCACAGTGGCCCAATTTCCCATTTTTGGTGAATTTTTTTTTTTCATTTTGAGCAATTTCGACCTGTCAACAAATAATCCCACATTGGAACCTTTCTCCATTTTCCGAAGATTTTTTTTCATCTTGACCAATTTCTAATTGACTTCTAATCTAATTAACTTGCAATGTGAATCTGGTAATGCTGGAGAACATCATACTTCAAGGACATCAACTCTTCCCCTCTTGACCTATTTCCTCCAAGACCATGTATGCTTAAATGTGACCTCCTTTTAAGAGGATGTTCAAAAGACCGACTCTCCAGAGGTTTACATCTCTGAAGTAAGTGATACTGTATCCTAAGTTACTTAGATAGACATTACGAGGGTGACTGCGTGGAGGAGTTTGACGCTCGAGGAGGAGGTTCTGAGGCTTATTGTGCTGCAATTGGCCAAGGGCGAAGCCTAAAGGGAACCTCTAGGATACCACACAAGGTCGGAGTTTTTCCTTCAGGTGGTCACTAGTTTTCAAGGGACAATTCTTGCGTTCCGTTTGACTCGAGAAAAGAGGAAACTTGAACATTTTCCCCAATTTTCCATAGCTTTGTAACGATCAATTAGTTTTCCTTTTATCTGACCCAGTATGAGAGAGAGAGAGAGAGAGAGAGAGAGAGAGAGAGAGAGAGAGAGAGAGAGAGAGAGAGAGTACTCGAGGAGGAGGTCGTGACCTGACCATGTTTTTAGTAGCTATTATTGCTGGTGGAGCTAAAGGCTCTAGTGGAGTTACGGTATATTGAGTGGGGCACAAGGCTCTCAATATTTTCTTGAGCAAAAGGCTCTTGAGTTGTATTTGTATATATGGAGCAAACGGCTCTCGTCTACTGAGTAGAACAAAAGGCTCTTATTATATTGAGCAACAGGCCGAGTTGTGGTTGTATATTACTGAGCAAGTGGCTCTTGTAATTGTGGTTAATGAGCAAGTATGGCTCTGGAAGCGTTTATGTAATGATTAATATTTCGTTTTTGTATTTGTGGTGCTGCTACTGCACATTATTTATTTAGGGATTTATTAATTTCATTTTTTATACTGGTGTGGTGCTGGACATTATTTATTTTGTGACTTTTATTGAGAATTGTTGAGTGTGGTGCTGCTTTTAGAAATTATTCTTGTGATTTTTATTGAGATTGTTGAATTTAAAGTAACGCACGTGGAGCCATGTGATTTGATTGTTTGTATTGGTATTGGTCACTTGCTTCAAGTGTCTATTGTCCAAGACCTTGACTAGTTTGTAAATATGTATAAAAATTTAGGATAATAAATGAGTTTTAAGGTGACTTATGTCGTTTTGTAAAGCTTCTTCCTCCTTTGCTTGTCTGCCCTGCCGCCAGTCATTCCAGTCTCATGCTATTTAGGTAATTCTATTTTGATAATTAAGATCCTGCAGGACCGACTATGGTTCATTACACAAGTCTTACCTCCAACGGTTTGGGTAGTCGAGGACTACTTGCTGTCCGATCTACTGGAGTTTTCACATACTCATAATCTCAATTGCTTTTGGAAGTTGAGATTTGATGTACCTTAAGCTTAATTTCTCCTGCAGATTGAAAGACGGGGGTCAGCAAGAGTCCTCATACACAGGTGAAGTGCTGTATGCATGCCCCTGTACGTATCGGTTGTCCTATGTTATACGCCACATCTAACTTCTCCAAATTAGTGTTATAGAAAATTCATAAGTTTGACAGGCATAATCAAACTTGCTAAAACAGATACAAAAAGCCAAAGTAGAGCTTTTCATTCTGCACCCAAATCAAAATGTGAACCTTCAATACATTCAGTGCCTGTTAAACCCAGCTGGCAAGGTCATTTATATGCTTCTGCAGCAGTAGATCGGCTGCAGTAGAGCGAAGTAATCTGCAAATGATGACCTTGGACCCCAGTTGCCAGGGGGTCCATTAAACTGTTGATCGCTAATACAAATAGAGTAAGACTCGGCAAGCTTCCTTGTGGGACACCACCTTGTAAACAGGAAGAGGAAAATGCTAAGACTCGGCAAGCTTCCTTGTGGGACACCACCTTGTAAACAGGAAGAGGAAAATGCTAAGACTCGGCAAGCTTCCTTGTGGGACACCACCTTGTAAACAGGAAGAGGAAAATACTTATCCTACGCTAACTTTTAGGTAGGGATCTAACATAAAAATCCTTTATGAACTAATAAATATTGCCTCCAATGCCCTAAGAAGTCAACTGCTTTGTAAAACCATTCCTCCAAGTGGTATCATAAGCTTTCTCCATATCAAAGATGATTCCCGTGACGATTCTGGATGGCAAAAGCATTTAGGATCTCCCGTAATAACATTAATAGTGGGTCTAAAATACTAATATTCTTTCAAAAGCCAAATTTCCGTTTAGATAAAAGATTTTTTTCTTCCAAATACCAGACCAATCTGGTGTTATTGACCATCCTTTCAAACAGCTTACATACACTGCTTGTAAGTGCTATCAACCCGTAACTCTGATAGTCAACTCTTATATCTCCATCGTTTTTTAACCAATACATTACTGTACTTCAGAACAATGTGTAAGTGAAATTACCCTAACAACTGAGGTAAACTATTGAATGCATCAAGATTATGAAGTCAAACAAGGGAAGATCAGTGAAAGTCAGTGTAATCAATTTAATAAGTTACCAGACAGTAGGATCATACATGTAAGTGATACTACCCAATGCATGTTTTGTTTAATGGCCTACAGTCACACCAAAAGCCCTGAAAGTTAATTTCCACAGTGAAAGTCAGTGTAATCAATTAATTTAATAAGTTATTTTTTGCTTGATAGCCTACAGTCACATCAAAAGTCCAGAAAACGTTAATTTCCACAATGAATATGCTGCACCCAATAAATAAATTTATATTACAATATACTAAGCAGACAATTTCAAATGAACTAAACATTATATCCTTAAATTCACTGTTCCTGGGAATGATATGGGTTCTGGGCGGAAGAATCGCTCTTATGACAGTTTGACTTCAAACTGTTCAATGACTTTAGGTTGTCTTATAAAATAAATGCTTAATTATCTATCAATAAAAAAAATAAACTATCTACTTAGAATTTACAGCCTTAGAAACACAAAATAATAAAGTAACACTTTAAACTTAATGAACCCCCAACTTAACAAATTCCTGTAAGTACTGGTTGCCTAAAGTTAGCAACTATGAGGAGCTGCTGTTAGCTGTATGATATCTAGAAACTATTCAAGTGCAGTTCTAATACGGGGTCTTAGTTAACGTACTTTGCTACTTATCAAAAAGCCAGACACCCCAAGGGCATGGCTCAAACATGATAAATTATACCCAATAAGTATAATTACTATGGATGCTCATCAACTCTCTAATTGGGTACGATGCGTCTGGCTATATAATCACTAACATAGTAATAATATTTCAGAGTAAGGTAATGTAAAAATAAAACATTAATTATTTCTCGATGCGAAAGCACTAATCAAAATATCACATACTGAGGATCTGTTCCACTTAGAATTTTTTTCCTCTTACAATTTTTTTATCTCTCAGAATATTTTCCTTTTTCAATCTTTTTTTCTTTCCTCCCTTGCATTTCGGTATCTAAACCTCGCTTCCTTTAGCTTCGTGTTTGTTGATCCTCGTAAAGCGTCCCCCTTCTCAAAAGGGAAGCCAACATGTCTTTAGCGGGAGCCGTGTTTTGTGGAGAAAATGAAACCTGTGGAATGTTTATCTGGGACGGCATAAGAAAAAAAAAAACCTGCGAGAATGTATGGCGTTCTCGTGAGAATGTATACTGTAATGGTATCTGGGCAGCCTTTACTACTCTTCCAAGGGATGTACGCCAAACGCGAGATTTAAAAAGATGCTTTTTTAGCTCTTCTTCGAAGTTATTTCTGGAGACGCTGGCGCTCGGCGGCGGCGACGGTCAATCTATGTTCTCAAAAGATCAGTCAACATCCCCAGGAATGGTTTTCTCGATTTTTTTTTTTTTTCCTGAGTTCGGGTATACAGAATATCTTAATCAGTTGTTAGGATTTTGTGGAAGGTTTCCAAGTTCGGGTATAAAGAATATTTTAATCAGTTATTAGGATTTTACGGAAGGATAAAACTTTATTGTTTTCTTGATTTTTTCCCTTAAGTTCCGGTATACAGAATATCTTAATCAGTTATTAGGATTTTATGGAAAGATAAAACTTTATGGCGCGAAATGACTACAGTATTCACAATTTCATAAAAAAATACTGCTTAAAGTTGTACATATATAAATAGTAACGGACATTTTCCACATATCGAACAGGCCAAGCTATAAATCTGTTCGAAGGCAACCAGACAGCACGTATTTTTAGCAATCAAAACTGGTTAGTTGTTGAGATCTGCAAGATATTCTAAAGGCTCGGAATTTTGATAACACGCATACGGTTGTTTTTTCCCATAAAAAAAATTGCTGAGAAATCTGAAATTCCTCCTATTCGTCATCCATTTTAGCCACGCGTTTTGAAAAGAAAGTTAGCAAACATGCTGAAATTTGTCTTTCCCGGTGGTATAGTGGTTAATGTCGTGGCGTGCCACCCAGATGTCGTAGGTTCGCGTCTCCCCTAGGCCGATGAAAAATCACTGGCTCTGTGTCATGATCAGTTACTGCTGTAGTGTGGGGTCTGTGGTGGGAGGTTGAAATCAACATTCATTGGCCCCTTTGGTGTGCTTGTCCCGTGTGAATAGTTATTATTATTATTATGAATAATAATAATAATAATAATAATAATAATAATAATAATAATAATAATAATAATTTTCTTCTCACGCTGATAATAAAAATTCTGAGAAAAAATCCACGACCCACACCATGAAAATGATATCGCATTGACTAAATCCCATTCACAAGCCATTTTCTTTCCTCTGCTTTTCTTAACATGCGGGCATTCTGTTCCCTAGAATCCTTCCCTCCAAGTCTTTCCCGTTAAAACATCATTTCATGTCTAGTATCATTAATATTAACAAATTCGTGAGGTATCCGGAATCACCCAACACTAAATTAACTTATGAATCGAAAAGGCCTACTTTTTCGCTAAACTGGCATGGAATATAGTGTTTAGGCCAAAGGCCAAGAACTGGGACCTATGAGGTCATTCAGCACTGAAACGGAAATTGACAGTAGAAAGGTTTGAAAGGTGTAACAGGAGGAAAACCTCAAAGCAGTTGCACTATGAAACAATTGATAGGAGAGGGTGGAAAGTAAGATGGAAGAAAGAGAGATATGAACGGAGGTACAGTAAAAGGAATGAAAGGGGTTGCAGCTAGGGGCCGAGGGAACTCTGCGAAGAACCTTAAGTACTGCATACAGTGCACCGAATGAGGTGCACTGACGGCACTAACCTCCTACGGGGCTTGTATACGGAAACGGCTTCATATTAAAAAAAAAAGGTATGTGAAGCAAATATGGCCTGGGTCAAACAGCTTCTCGAGTCACCCTCCCCCCCTTAGGAGAAAAAGTCATGTGTGTATGTGTGTGTTTGTATTTTCTCTATAGTAAGTTTGAAATAAAACAAGACAGAAAATTTTAACAAAAACAGAGACGGGATGACTAGTTACCAAACCGGATCATGTGGCCATTTGTGATCCCAGCAGAGATTAAAGCTATTTTCACTATTTAGCTGGAACAATTGAATCTATGACAAATTTGTGCACAGTGCAATTTGGTACTGTGCGTGTCGGGATGTTTGTTTGCAGAACAAATAGCGTAGGGTAAAAGTGGAAGGTTACTTTGTTTTCCTTTTCTAAACTAATAACATCAATTTGAGAGAGAGAGAGAGAGAGAGAGAGAGAGAGAGAGAGAGAGAGAGAGAGAGAGAGAGAGAGAGAGAGAGAGAGAGTGGAGAGAGGTGGAAGATTACTTCTTTTTCCTTTTCTAAATTAATAACTTCAATTTGAGAGAGAGAGAGGAGAGAGAGAGAGAGAGAGAGAGAGAGAGAGAGAGAGAGAGAGAGAGAGAGGTTACTTTCTCTTTTCTAAATTTTCTAAGAGAGAGAGAGAGAGAGAGAGAGAGAGAGAGAGAGAGAGAGAGAGAGAGAGGTGGAAGATTACTTTTTCTTCCTTTTCTAAATTAATAACATCAATTTAAGAGAGAGAGAGAGATTACTTTCTCTTCCTTTTCTAAATTAATAACATCAATTTGAGAGAGAGAGAGAGAGAGAGAGAGAGAGAGAGAGAGAGAGAAGATTACTTTCTCTTCCTTTTCTAAATTAATAACATCAATTTGAGAGAGAGAGAGAGAGAGAGAGAGAGAGAGAGAGAGAGAGAGAGATTACGTTTCTGTTCCTAATACAATTTGAGAGAGAGAGAGAGAGAGAGAGAGAGCCAGAGATGAGAAGGCAAGTTATTAGCTTCATGTTGACTATGATTGGTCTATTCCAACATTCCTAACATAACTCCCATATTACGAGAGGGACTATTCTGTCTTCTTGCACCGTCAGAACAGGGATATATATGAGGACTGCTAACGTTGGACAGTAGGAAATATTAGTCCATCCTCTCACAATAAGTAAATGCATTTGTTATTCACTTTGCGGAGGGATGAACAACAAGCGTCTCCTACCTTGACCTTCAATATCGAAATAACTTGTTTGCATGTTTAATTTTATACTCTATGTTGGTGATGGTACTGATTTTTCATGTAAATATGTAACGAGCCAAACTCGCATACATTATGTCATCATGTATTATATTGTACTGAACTTTCAGAATTTAAGGACAGAAGTGTTGACATAGTTTCAGAGCAGGTGTGTTATGGTTCCAAGAATCATGAAGAAATGACCCAGTTTCTATTGGAACAAGTAATTTTGGAAGCTGAACGATGTATTGTTAAAATATTTTGGAGGGTGTACCAGCATGCTGATACACCCCATTTGATGCATATGTAATATATGTCAATAAATCTTTTGAAGTGAATTGAATGCTCTATTCCTTTGGCTGGCCGAAGGTACGGGTTTTCGTTGTATGTAGCATCTTCGCTCTCCGACCGGCCAGTGAAGAATTAGAGGAATTTATTTCTGGTGATAGAAATTCTGTAGGTCCCGTTGCTAGGTAACCAGTTGGTTCCTAGCCACGTAAAATAACTCTAATCCTTCGGGCCAGCCCTAGGAGAGCTATTAATCAGCTCAGTGGTCTGGTTAAACTAAGATATACTTAACTTTAACTTAGCACCTTCACTTGTCCTGGCGTTTTTTCATAACTGAAGTGTTTGCCCAGTAAACTCTGAAGGGTATGAAGAGACTTGTTCTTAAAAACAGAACAAAGGGGAAACGTCTAGACTACGGGTATATTAAGATTACTAGTCGCGTCCTGTAATACACTAATACCCTACTGCCATTCCTCACAGATCTGAGGAGATTAAGTTGAAAAGTTAAAATAAACAAAACCAGGTGTTGGAAAGTGGAGTTCATCATACCAGAGAGAGAGACAGAGACAGACGTAAGTAATTCTGACACGTCTCCGAACACGCCATTCTCGTCTAATACACGGACATCCAATGATTCTGAATGCTCTGCATGTAAAGCAATGATAACAATCATACATTTACTGTGTGACTGTCCAGAGTACAATCGGCAGTGGTTACCAAGTTTTGGAAATAAATCCACCAGTGAAATTTCGTCAGAAGCCTCAACATTTACAACTGATCCAATTATAATGTTTTGAAAAATTGTAGTTTAATCGACAAAATATAAAAAAATAATATCTCCAAGTAAAAAAAAATCCTTGTGAGAGCTGATAATCAGCTCAATGGTATGGTAAAACTATTCTAATAATGATAATAACGCGGAAATGAAAGTATTTCTTTGTTTTCCACCACAAGACTCACGTGTCGAAGATGTTTTCCCAGTAATATCATCTGGGTCTACATGGTGGACACACACTCCTCGTAAGAAACCAAACAGATGCCACTAAGATTTGCAAGAAGAATGCTAAAGGCCTTATGTGATCGTTATGATGGCATAAATAGCGAACCAAATTCATGTAGGTATGTACATTGGCATTTTGAGGAGATAAGTCTAGCATTGGTTTTATATAATATATATATAGTATATACAGTATATGTATATATATATATATATATATATATATATATATATATATATATATATATATATATATATATATATATATATGTATCATTACCTCCAGGAAGATTAAAGACTGGGTGGTATTAATATATAAATCACATGTCAGAATGATTATAATTACACGTATGAATATATATATATATATATATATATATATATATATATATATATATATATATATATATATATATATATATATATATATATATATATATATATAATTTTTCTCCACTAACGCGAAAAAAAGAAATAGTTAAGCTTAATTCAAATGGAATTGACAACTGCCTATCAAAAGGAAGATTGCCGAGCCGAGGAAATCAGAGAGCGAATTCCCAAATTTGACAGCACAAAAAAATTAAGTCATCAAACCGCGCACTCCGACGATTACCGATTTCCTCGCAGTATAAAAGGAAGAAGAGGAACTCACTGACGAATCCAGGCACAAAAGCCGCAGAAAAAAAGTCACATTAATCTTTCCTAGATAGTGACCCCCAAGGGGTTTTTATAAAAACACGGTATGTATCCACCTTTGCGGCGTGTGTAGTACAAGCTCGTTGGGGATGACCGTAAAAACATAAACAAAAGATTGTAAATATCTTATAAAGATAATGACCCCCAAGAAATATTAGTCCTAGATAACGACCCCCGAAAACGAATGGGGGTCACTATCTGGGAAAGATCCAAAATATTTTCTGTTTTGTTGCTTTAACTGACACCGCAAATTAATGGGACTTTTTTCCTAGCCAAAATTGACTTTTTTTTCTGACTTTTTCCCCGTGACTTTATTACCGGCCACCTCACTAACAGGTATTTGAACGAACGCATCCAGAGGAGGAGAGACTTTTCAAAAAGAACCTGACAAGTGCATATCGCTAAGACGGAAAGCTAAGCTATCTTGCAGCATTTAAATCCTGTCATGATACCTCAAAGATTCTTTCATTTCAAATACTTCTTGATACATTTCGTATCAAGAAACGCTTCAATAAAAGTCAGTCGTATAAATCATTGCTATGAAATTTATCGAACCCTATGCCATTAGGGTTTTGCTCTGTTTTGAGCATGACTGTTAGCGACCGTCCTTGGCTTTCAGCTATTATTATTATTATTCAGAAGGTGAAGCCTATTCATATGTAACAACCCCACTACAGGGGCCATTGACTTGAAATTCAAGCTTCCGAAGAATATGGCGTTCATGAGGAAGAAGTAAGAGGAGGCAAAGAGAAATGCAGAAAGACGAGGTTTCATTTAAGAAAACAGAAAAAATAAATTGATAAATAGATAAAGATTTATTAGAATACAAGGAGAATAGTTACCCTGGTATCATTCGGGTACCAGCATTCTTTTCCTGAAAAGTGTCTCATAATATTCCTTACACATAGCTTTTGAATCTTATCAACTCCCTGCCCTAAACTGATCGAAAATCGAGAAGTAACACACTTTTAAACCATACTTATATTACTCCACGTAACACTAGCATTACTTCACGTAACGCTGGCATTACTCCACGTAATACTGGCATTACTTCACGTAGCACTGGCAATACTTCATGTAACACTGCCATCACTCCACGGAACACTGGCATTACTTCACGTACACTGGCATTACTCCACGTAACACAGGCATTACTCCAAGTAACACTGGCATTACTTCAAGTAACACTGGCATTACTTCACGTAGCACTGGCATTACTTCATGTAACACTGACATTACTCCACGGAACACTGGCACTACTCCACGTAACACAGGCATTACTCCACGTAACGCTGGCATTACTCCACGTAACACAGGCATTACTCCACGTAATGCTGGCATTACTTCACATAACACTGGCATTACTACAGGTAACACTGGCATTACTCCACGTAACAATGGCATTACTTCACGTAACACTGGCATTACTTCACGTAACGCTGGCACACGTAACACTGGCATTACTCCACGTAACACTGGCATTACTCCACGGAACACTGGCATTACTTCATGTAACACTGGCATTACTCCACGTAACACTGGCATTACTTCACATAACACTGGCATTACTTCACGTAACATTGGCATTACTTCACGTAACCCTGGCATTACTTCACGTAACGCTGGCATTACTCCACGTAACACTGGCATTACTTCACGTAACACTGGTGATATACTTCTAGCCCTTCCTACAACTGTAAAAAAAAAAAGTTGATACCTTGAAAGTGTAAGCTACAGTGGTCTGCACACACGCAAGGAAAGGAAATAAAGTTTAAGGGTTTTTTTAAGGACATATATCTATTTATAAAGATAACATATAATTTAAAAACTTGAAAAAGAAATAACAGGTCATATTTTTTCCATATTCAACTAATTTTTGCTAATTTATGTGTAAAAGGAATACCCACAACAACGTGTAAACAGTCTAGATAGGTAACGCGATAAAAAACTAAAGGAAATGAATGGGTCTACGAGTGATATCCGGTAGTCTAAACATGTGGAACATAGGAAGACTGATTAAGCAGCGATGGGTTTCAAAATGTGCTTTGGTTCGAGTTGCGGACCGGTTCAGCTTAGCCTAACCACTAACACACGCCAGGCAAATCCCTATCTGAACACAGAAAAAAAGTCACATGTTTTCCGTTACGTAAAAAAAAAAACCGCCCCCCCAAAAAAATTACAGAAATAACATTAAATACAACACAGCAACAAATATAACTAGTACAACTAAGCCAAAACAGTAATAAAACAACACATCAAATGCACCCAAAAAAAAACTGTTTAAAAGTGCAACAGCAAAAACGTCAAGTACACTCAACAGCAGCAAACACAGCATCAATTTCATAAAGTACACAGCAACAAATATGGCAAAAATTACAACAACCTTTTTCAAGCAATACAACAACGACAGACGATACAACGCAACAGTAAAACAGTGCCACAAAACGTTTCCACCAACACAACACAATCGCAATTATAGGAACAGCAACATATGGAAGATATGTTGTTATTATTGCAGCTTTGCAGCAACAAAAACTCCAACAACGGCACATTCAGTACCAAATAATCACAAAAAAAAAAACATGACAAAGCTGCAATAATAACAACATATATAATTCATTATTAAAAAAAACGCGAACAGCAGCAAAAACACAGCAAGAAAAACGATCACGCAACAGCAACACAACCGCATCCCCTACGGCGTACGCTCACGTGACTCGGCAAGGCAAGATTCTTTTCGAAATGTTTACTTCAAGTTATTACCATTATTATACGATAACTGCATGTTGCATTCAAAAGCACCGATGCTGCTTCATTTTGGATATGACAAATACAACCATGTAAGGATCCCACTCTTAACGCTTCACCCCAAAACTAACTGATTTCCAGCCAACGTATTACAATTCAAACTAGGCGCCAATACGCTATGGCGTCAAGGTACACGGTCCCTTGTCTTACAGAGGGCCTTGTTGGTATATTACGGTGTCAGGTGGGTTAGGAGGCTTGGTTTGGGCTTCATATAACATCAGATGAGACGCCATTACGAATTCCTTGCCTCAATTTCTATTGGTAATCGCTGACTAAAAAAAAAAGTAACATTTACCCTCATTGTTGATTGTTAAAATGATTGACCATTGAGACGAAGAATGTCGTAGTCTGCGTTGCCCCTGATTCATTCAGTCTGGTTGTCACCATCTTCCGTATCGCGTTATAACCTTTTTTAGAGGTGATCATTGCATAATTTACTAACAGAAACAGGTGATGAAACAAGGAAATGTACATAGTTTCACCGGAAAGCCATGTTTCATGTGTGGATGGCTGATACGTGATACTACACAGGAATTGCTTTGGTGTTGACTTTCGCCGGTACGTGTTAGCCTAGCCTATGAAAGCGTCATTAGTTAGGATGGAAATGATTTACGAATGAGATGGGCCGTGCCAGTATGTGAATATGATGGCAGTGCCACTGAAAGTAACTGTTATCTGCTAACTGAGGCACATTCTAAAAGGATTAGGCCAATTGGAGAAAATTCGAAAGTGCATATGGCCGCCATTAGAATAGGCTAAGGTGAAACCTACGTTGGTGGATGTACGGGCACGTTGGTTATTTCATTCTGTTGGTACGTTCGCTGTGGATTATTGTACTTTGTTACATCAGATGCTGTGGATGTGATAAATGCAGTGATGTTTCAGAAATCAACATTGTGCCACCATAACTTCTGCCTATAATAGGTACACAGCATTTTGTTCAAAACTGAAGTAAGTACCGAGGTAACATCGTTTCCATTTCTTATTCCATCAGAGTAAAATGCTCTCTTAAATAGATGTTTTGCGTGCCACATATGTGTGAACATGAGTATGTAGTAACCCAACATTTCGCAACGGGTTTCATAGCCTAGGAGGGAATGTAATTTTAGCCGGTGTCATTTATTTTAACTAGTAATTACGACCACTCTACTCGCTTCACCCATCTCTGTTTTGATCCCCGTTCACCAGTCTCAAGATCAATTCGAAATTTCAGATCGTAATCACTCGGAACAAAAGTTTGGGTTACGAAAAACACATAATAATACAGCCTCACTCGTACTATCTTAATGGTGACTGTCTGTGATAGTGATAGCTACCGTCTGTGATAGTGATAGCTACCGATTCGGCTTGGCTCATGCGCAGTAGCGTTTCCTGCGGCCGATGATGATTCATACTTTTCCATTAGATGTAATCTATAAATTTTTTTACATTGAAAAATACGTTAGAATAACGGCTTGGTTACGATATAGTTGAGCTAGTATTGTTGAAAAAGAAAATGGGAACAAATATTAATTTTAAACGAGTATTATAGGTACACAAGTCGAAGCAGTGTATTTATTTTTGTCACATACTATCATATGGGCGTGGATCTTGGTATTACAGTGAAAATAATCGAAAGATTGTCGATGTGAGAATAAAACGCTAAGGAGAACAGTAGGAGTTTGTCGGAAGGATAGAGTTAGAAATGGTGCCATAACAGAAAATATGGAGGCTCATTGCGTAGGTAAAATAATGAAGGGATAATGGAAATGGACATCTGTGGGGGACCAAGAGTTTGACAACCCGAAACTTTTATGAGCGGAGCTCATATAAATATATACATATATATAATATATATATATATATATATATATATATATATATATATATATATACACACATATATGTGTGTATAATATACATATACATATCCTTCATGTGACTGATCAATCCGTGTTGCATTCATTTGATAATTACTCTATCAACCCTATTGTGGTACTTGAATAAGTTTTATGCTGGTTTCTTTTTGAAACTATGAGAGTGGATGTGAATACAGAACTTTTGTTGGTTAATTGGACTGAATGTAAAGTATTTCAGAGCTTTCTATTTGTCTAGATTCTGTTAAATGGAAACGAGTTAATTAGTTTTTACCTTAGTTATTAAATTCACAAAGATATATATATATATATATATATATATATATATATATATATATATATATATATATATATATATATATATTATAATATATATATATATATATATATATATATATATATATATATATATATATGTGTGTGTGTGTGTGTGTGTGTGTGTGTGTGTGTGTGTGGTGTGTGTATGTTGTTCATTTGATCTGACTTGATTGCCAGAAAATTTAAACCTCTGATGCTCCAAGAATCCTTAAAATATTGCACAGGGAAATATTAAGTAATGATGCTTTCTCGTAAAACATTGAACAGGAAAATGTCAAGGAATGAGCTTTCTCGTAAAATATTGGACAGGAAAATGTCAAGTAATGATGCTTTCTCGTAAAATATTGAACAGGTAAATATCAAGTAATGATGCTTTCTCGTAAAATATTGAACAGGTAAATATCAAGTGATGATGCTCTCTGGTAAAATATTGAACAGGAAAATGTCAAGGAATGATGCTTTCTCGTAACATATTGAACAAGAAAACATCAAGTAATGATGCTTTCTCGTAACATATTGAACAAGGAAACATCCAGTAATGATGCTTTCTCGTAAAATATTGAACAGGAAAATGTCAAGGAATGATGTTTTCTCGTAAAATATTGAACAGAAAATTGCTTTCTCGTAAAATATTGAACAGGAAAATGTCAAGGAATGATACTTTCTCGTAAAATATTGAACACGAAAATGTCAAGGAATGATGCTTTCTCGTAAAGCATTGAACAGGAAAATGTCAAGGAATGATGCTTTCTCGTAAAATATTGAATATTGGCCTAATGTATGTCCGTGCGTGAGCGCCTCAAGTGTGTAGGCGCATGAAGCGGTTAATATTATGGGACTGTTTTGCACCCGGGGTTAATTCACGGCCTTCCGTTCTAGTACGATTGTCGTAGTTGACAGTTGTGTATGTGTGTGTATATGTATTTTCCAAGGTTAATATACCTTCGCTTTTGAAAGAGTCACTCGTCAGGATAATTATACACGAAATGTCCGGAAAGGACCAGTTAACAGCATGATCAAACTTCTTGTTAGTCTCAGGATTAACGAATAAATTTAGCAGGAATGGAAATCAAATTGGAGCAGATATCGTCAGAAAATGAACTAGAGCAAATAAAGAGACATGTCATGTTGCTTCAGAGACATTGAGCGACCTTTTACGATCCAAAACAAGTTATTTTTATATCAAACATTTGCTTCATTTTATTAGACGACAAAAGAACAAGCGTTCAAAAGCTAGTGTTTAAAACAGGTCATGTAAACTTATGTGGACGATGATTTCCTCGCTGAGGTTGAAGAAGCTATGGATCCACTCTCTATGGTCATTTATCTGTTTGTCAACAAGATATCTCAAAAGGTTGTCGATGGATCTCGATCAGATTTTGTTGGGTGGCGGGCTAGGGGCCCAGGAAAAGCTGATTGGGTTTTGAAAGGCTCCAGACGCTTATCTAGAGTATTTCTCCTCATATTCATTTGCCAGTGTTTCTTTATAATTTGGTTTCACTCCGGTCTATTTGTACTTTAAAGTGAATTTGAGTGCTTAAATCGTTTAAACAATGGCAGTAGTAATAATAACAGTCCTATGTGTTATTCTGACAAAAAGGAAAATGCAGGCACAGATTTTTTTTTTGTAAGTTTCAGCTTTCCTGTCATTTCATCCACTAATGGATTAGGCTTACGAACATAACGACCAGTCGGGATGAGATCCATTTTACATTTGATGACAAGGCTGACATTTCAATTAATAAGCAGAGGGAGGAATAATGAACGGCAAGAGATTTAGTGCTGGGGGAGGTGAACAAAACCCAACAACTAACTGATAATCTGGAAAGGCAGTTTAACGGTTGGTAAGGTGATTTAACGGAAGCCGTGTAGTATACCTATTGAAAAGGGCAGATGAAGGTCTAATATTGTATCCTGATAAACCTACTTGATATTAGTGCGGCTTTTGATGCATTTATGCACGAATTATTACTGAACAATTACCGATCCGTTACTTGCACAACAGGTAAAACATTGTGTACAAACTGGAACATTTTCCTTTATTTTTTATTTATTTATTCATTTATTTTGACTTGGATGTAGCCCATACGCTGCGTGTTTTCAGTTTGATGTTTGTATCCAGGAAATATATATTGTTATTTACCTAAAATAAATAAAAATGGCAAATTGTTTAAAACATTTTTAACTGACGAACGTCATATCGACGGTAATTGTTTTTATTTTTATTCAACATTAATATTTATATTGGCTTTCGATTTCATATTTTATCACTTTGGTCTGTCGCTGAAAACCATTTTATACATCCGTATTGATGCCTATTAACAAGGGTAATATTAAATTTTAAGAGATGTGTGTTAACATTTGATTATAACTTCTGTATAAAAATATTTTGGGTATTGTTACAAAATTAACTTCACGCATTTCCTGCAATTACTGTTGAAAATAGGAGTTAGCTTATTGATAACATTCCTTGGTTTCATTTAAAAGTCCTCCCAAATAATATTTTTGATCTTAAATCACCCTTTCAAATAGATAGTGATGATCACTTTAGGTGAACAAGATGTAAAATAAAATGAAACTTATTAAATAGCACTTTAAGAAGTCTTGATATAAGGTCAGATATTAAGCACGATTCGGGGAAGTCCTCTACTCTTGGCCACACAAAACCTATGCCAATAATTTCCATCTGAATTCTATCTTTATTCATGACGAGAAAAATGACTGTGTTTGATTTAGTCTCCCGTAGAGGGGTAGCGCCGTCAGTGCGCCACATGCAGTGCATTGTAGGCATTACTTAAGTTCTTTGCAGCGTGCCCTCGGCCCCTAGCTGCAACCCATTTCATTACTTTTACTCTACCTCCTTTCATATTCTCTTTCTTCCATCTTACTTTCCACCTTCTCCTAACAGTTGATTCATAGTGCAACTGCGAGGTTTTCCTCCTGTTGCACCTTTCAGACCTTTTACTATCAATTTCTGTTTCAGTACTGAATCACCTGCATTCTATATTCAATTCAGTAAAATTAGGTTGACAGAAACCTGTAAGTTATTCTTGAGTGTAGCTCAGGACTCTTCCTTTGAAAAGAGAGCTTCGTAAAAATGAGGGGCAACATGAGCATATATATATATATATATAGAATAATCCTGGATATATTTTGACTCAGCGTACGCCTAATAAGGGAATATAAGAATACCCTTCGAATATCCGCCCATTCTTTTTGTAACACGCTGTGTTATGAATATGACACACTCCGTAAATGACACCGCAATCCATATAGAAGGCTTTGGAAAATCATGTGTGCTTTAATAACTCAACGAATACACTCCGTTCAGAAAATGTACACGCACACTATATATATATATATATATATATATATATATATATATATATATATATATATATATATATATATATACTGTATATATATCTTAAAAAATCACAGTAGATGCACGTGACTTCAGTATATAAGCAAATACCACAGGGAAATGATAGGCAGAAGTTCAGTACCAAGCGCTTTCACGTGTTTGTTCACTCATCTTCCGGGCACAAGATGCGTGAATAAATGCGTGAAAGCGCTTGGCACCGGACTTAATGTGTACGTGTGTGTGTGTGTGTGCACAGTTCATAAATGTATTGATGTATAAGGCTACCCCAAAATATCCTAGCTTCATCGGCAAGGTCCGTAATTTCAATATAAATCCAGCTGACTGTCAAACATTTTCGAAGCAAAAACTTTACCTTTCTGTGGGCCATTTTTAGGTAGTAAAGGTTAAGGCGGGAATTGATACCGCAAGAAATGTTTGATTGTAAAAGAAACCAATTAAGGGAGAGAGACAGCAGAGTGAGAATGTCATTTCCATCTGTGAAAGAACGATTTACATGTCAAAATGACATCCGGTGTTTTTCCCGCAAGCCTCTTATTTTAACTCGTCAATTTTCTTTGTGCTGCTCGACATTGCAGATACCCATCCTCAACAGATTTCAGAAGGAATAAATTTAATTTGAATTATCTCTCCCTTATTTTAGTTTCCCTATGTTCATTCCGTTTCTCTCTTACTTATATCCATTTTGCGTTCCCCTTTCATCTCTTAATACCTTTACTCTCTCCCTCTTATGGCCCTTTCCCGAACTTGCCTGTTCAAGTGGCAGTCCCCGGTGCATTGTTGTGCTAAATGGAGGGTTGAATTCGTTATATTGGACTTTGTTGTGACGGCTGTTTCTCGAGCCTTCGACGCTTTTCTACAGCTTGGCTTAAAGTAATTTCGTTTTCGTTTTAAGTGTACACAGTGAAAGAGAATCGTGGCTTTTGAGTAATAATAATAATAATAATAATAATAATAATATTCAGTGGATGACACAAGATGATTATAATAATATTAATTAGGGAGGAGACCTTCTCTGAGGACAGTAGCATTGAAAATAATGGATGCTTCTATGGCAGTCTGTATAAACTGAATGCCGTAGAAACAGCCGTTATTTTCAATATAATAATAATAATAATAATAATAATAATAATAATAATAATAATAATAATGTTGTTTAGAAAATTTCGTTGCATTCTGGAGATATCTTATTCTCACGTGGAAACAGACAGCTATCATTTCTCTTGTAGCATTATTAATAAGATTAAAACCTATTTACTTCTTGGAGAAGGGAGAAAAGGTTATGGCATCAGTGTTGGTATTGACCAAATTTTTTCGCACATGGGCTAGAGTAAGGCACTGGTTTCCCTCCTATTTGATTTGTTTTTTTTTAATAAGAAAAATTAGATCTGTTCTGGAAATGCATGAAAGTGTAATGTTACACTTTGTGAACTTCTCCGTTAATGAATTATTTTTACTGTTTTTAATAGCCGTATAGCTTTTGGCAATCTCCCGTTGCTTTCAAGTACCAGGCTGGTTCAGGAATGAACGTATGTCGTAGAGAATAATTGGTATTACAGGTATAACCTTTCTAACGTATTTTACTATTTTATTGATTTTTTTCAAAAGCATTTTATATCGTACTGCATATGCTTTTACAGTTTTCACCCTAAACGTAATTTTATGTACTTTCAGATATACGACCATCTGACTGAATGGAATTCTGGCAAAAGTTGGCACGAAACTTCTGTTTACTACTCTGCTTTCCCGTCTCGCACAAGTTGAGGCTGGCCATGTTAACAGTTATCGTCTGCAGTAGTGCAAAGAACATCATCGAGAGCCTCCTGTGATCCGTAAGTACAGTATTGAAGGGATCTTTACTGTTAAGTTGATAGGCACTTTGTAAAACTTTTTCGTTATTTTGGAAATAACATACCATATAATTTTTTATAATGAAGTGGTCATGGCACGTGGAGAAAATGGGAGAAACCCCGTCTGATTATTAAAGATGAATGTTGTATATATATATATATATATATATATATATATATATATATATATATATATATATATATATATATATATATATATATATATATATATATATATATATATATATATATATATATATATATATATATATATATATATATATATATATATATATATATATACATATATATATGTATGTATTATTCCTCGGGATTTTTTCAATATCATTGTAGGGTATGGGGCTTCAAACTCTGCACCCCTTGACATTTGGTGACTTCATGCCACGCAGAGTGGCAGAGACACTTATTTTCTTTTCCTGTTGTCGTACGGGAATGAAAAGTCTGATTATCTTTGGCATCAGGAAAAGAAGCTCATGTTCTATTCAGGGTCATTTCCTCCAATAAAAGGGGTCCACAACCCTATGCTAGGCTCTCCTCTGCCTTGAGGGGATCAGTATATCTGTACCCGAAATCATTGATACTTCCTAGGGAAGCAATGTGCAGGTTTTACCACTTCCTACCACTGTGATAGCCGTTCTCAGTCGGTAGACTGTCCTGATGTGGCTTTCATGGACCTAAAGAGGGAGAGGGTATCTTCCAGTTACTGGGCATTTTTCTCCCCTGGGTGGTTCACAACCCTTCACTGGGCTTTCCTCTGCCTTGGTACAGGTTACATTAGAATCCCAAGTCATTGGTACTTCTTTTAGAGCAGTAGTGCCAAGGTATGTTAGGTATTATACGTAAAGTCCCTCACATATTTATAACAATGATAAAATCAACACAACCTGTTTTAGGTTCATTTTCCTTCCTTTACTAGAATACTTTTCTCTTGTGTGGATGTCTGTTTCTGCCAGAGATTTGTCTCATCTAGATAGAGTGGTTCGTGGTGGTAGGTTTTTTGTTGCCTGACACTAGCATTTATGATTTGGACTATCGACGGGTGGTCTCTTGCTTGTCAAATTTTTATAAGTTGCATTTTAACAGAAAACTTCTTTTGCTATCAGAACTGATCCTGATCCTCTTTCTCCTGCCGAGAGCAACCATATTTGCTGAACAGCAGCACCAGTAAGCACGCTGTTGAACTTCTCAGTTCCAAAGGTCTTCTATTCCTTACACCTTTGGACTGTGGAATAGCCTCCTTGGGGATGTTGTGCAATTAGAGCCTCAAAAGTTCAAGCAAAGATGCAGTGCATTACTACCCTAAAACAATTCACCTCGTATTTTAATGATTCCTGAATATTTTTATTGTGTACTGATTTATTAACTGAATTTTTCTTTTCTAATAACCGATCTCTTCTCCTTGTGTTTCCCGTTGTCTTCTGGTAACTTCTTTCAAATGAACACCTTAAAATTCTTTGGAAGCTTGAGTTTCAGGTCAATGGCCCCTGTAGGCTTGTTCCATATGAATTAGGGTTTTGCTTCAGAAAATAACAATATATAATGATAATAATAGTAATACCACTGCAGTAGCAGTCAGTTTTAATTGACTGACCTGACTATGATATAGAACTTATGGTATAGACTATAAGTTATATAATGGAAACGTCGCATGATATAGAAATGTAGGTAGGACGGTGATTGATGTAGCATTAAAGTTGGTCTGAGTCAGGGGTGAGTTTGTCTCCGTGACTGCAGTTTCTGGCATTGACGGAGTAATGCAAGAAGTCAGAGAAAGGACAGTGAATGCAGGTGCAAAGTTCTGGAATAAGACGGTGTGTTGTGAATGGAGTGCAGAATGGTTGATGTTTGTATCTGATTCAGTGGTAATTGGGGATAGTGAAGAAAAACTGCTGAAACAAGTATGTAAGTTGAAAGTGTATGTGGAAAGAGCATGTTGAGAGTAATTGTGAGCAGGAGTAAGGAAGATTGAGTTGTGAATTATAGCATGGATGGGGAAAGAGTGGAAATTTTTTATTTGAACAAATACATAACAGTAAATTACAGATACTGGTGGGAGGAAAGAAGAGGAAACTCAGAATAAGTGAAGCAGAGATTGGAGCTGGATCTGTGCAAAAGATTGGAAAGGGACTTGAATTGTCCATGGAAGCCAGCATGGGAATGTATGAAGGGATTGTTGAACCAGGCTTCCTTTATTGAAGTGAAGTGTGGATGTTGAATACTTTTGAAAGAAAACGGATTAAAGTTGTTAAGATGGACTATTCGCATAGTACACGGAGAACTGATAGAGTAAGAAATAAGGAGACATACAGAACGGGTAAAAAAGGTTAGTTTAGGTCAAAAGGTGATAAGAGTATTTAAGGTAGTGCTGGCAAAACAAAAGTATCTCTTTATGTGGTAAACTGGTACTTTGTCAGCTGGTATTCTTACTATCTAAAACAGGAAGACCTGATTCCTTGTTCCTTCTAGAGCTAGGCTAAAATGAAAACCAAACTTTGGCACTTGGACCGGTCTGCCACAGATTCTGTTTACATAGCAACAAAAACAAATTAAGGAAGGTTATATTTCTTTTAGGTATGCGAACCTGAAATATTAATATAAGTGAAAGTTTGTCCAGTTATTCCCAGCTTTGACGAAAGGCTTGTACTGATAAGCGTTGAGAAGTTAGGTCACTGTGGCTATTAAAATATTTATATATCTATCTAATATATAGATATATATATATATATATATATATATTATATTATATATATATATATATATACATATCATCTATCTATCTATTATATCTATCTATATATATATATATATATATATATATATATATATATATATATATATATATATCACATATATATATATCATCATGCTAGAACAAACAGATCAGTAATCCACGCTTGTTATTAGGAAACCAAAATGTATTGACGAAGTCTCCTTTTGACTCATTCCTATTCATTCCTCTTAGAATACCACCATTCCTACTCATTCCCGCAAGACTTCCCCAGTCAGCGCATTCCCACTGCCCTGGCGGAGTCCCCAGAGGGGATGCTGTTAATAGATATTGATGGAATTTGTATATGTCTCCAACCTCCTTCCATCGCATACCCGAGGAAGAAAGAAACTGAAAATGGAAATATTCCATTGATGGTCCCTTTCATACACGGAGCCTTTCAAAGGAGCTCTCTCCTCCATCTCTGTAAGCTCCTTTCATTCCTCCTCCTCCTCCTCCTCCTCCTCCTCCCTCCTCCTCCTCCTCCTCATCGTCTTCTCATATAGAGCGTAGCCCGAATCATTACTGCCATTACCCTAGCATTCTCTCCCGTTTGGGCAAGGGTTGTGTATATTGGTTATTAAAGACTTCAATAAGAGTACAAATTTCTTCACTATCGCGTTATTTATTCCTGGAACGACAGTTTGTTCCAGTGATTAAAATTCTCTCTCTCTCGCTCTCTCTCTCTCTCTCTCTCTCTCTCTCTCTCTCTCTCTCTCTCTCTCTCTCTCTCTCGTGCATTCTTAACATTCATGACAGTTTATTCCATTTGCAAAGATGTGTGTGTGTGTATGTGTGCATGAGAGGGTGAGTCTAAACGACTTGCTGTTCTACTGAAATGTCAGTCTCTCTCTCTCTCTCTCTCTCTCTCTCTCTCTCTCTCTCTCTCTCTCTCTTCTCTCTCTCTTTATTCTTTTAGTAAATGAGATTTTAACGATAACTTAATAGCCTCATTACAAAAATAGCTGTCCGCTTTGTGTATGTGTGTGTGTGTGTCTATAAGCCGATAGTATATTTTGCTGATAAATGCCTATTTCTCTCTTTCTCACAACACACTTTATTCGTTCAGTAAATGGTGTCTCTTTCATTCCATTTATAAACGGTGTGTGTGTGTGTGTGTGTGTGTGTTTGTGTATTCTCATGGAATTAAAACATTTGCGTCCCACGCCGATGCAACGTCAGTCAGTATTTTGATATTTTCTTGTTTTGAGAATTACGACCAAAATATTTGTGACCACCCAGATGGGAGCGTGTGCCAGTTATCTCGTTTGTAATGGAGGCTTTAATTTGATTGTTCCTTGTTATTCATTTGTTATTTAGGTGGTTAAAGGCTTCGTTTTTGGGTGTCTCTCCACATCCTGTTGGGATGTTTTCATTCTATAGTTTTCTGTATAAGAAAACTATAGTGCCGGTTTTGTCTGTCCGTCCGCACTTTTTTCTATTCGCACTTTTTCTCTCCGCCCTCAGATCTTAAAATCTACTGAGGCTAGAGGGCTGCAAATTGGTACGTTGATCACCCACCCTCCAATCATCAAACTTACCAAATTGCAGACCTCCAGCTTCAGTAGTTTTGATTTTATTTAAGGTTAAAGTTAGCCTTAATCGTGTTTCTGGCAACGCAACGACACAGGCCACCACGGCCAGGTGAGAGTTTCACGGGCCGCGGCTCATACAGCATTATACCGAGACCACCATAAGCTGTGTATTAGTGCTTTGGATTTTTTTTATCCGCATTCTGGTATTTGAAACAGTTTCCTGCATAAATGTTTTTCTTATCCATTAGACCTATATTTGATGTGTTCCTAAAGAGTTCATATATATATATATATATATATATATATATATATATATATATATATATATATATATATATATATATATATATATATATATATATGTATGTGTATGTATGTATATATGTATGTATAGTGAGCGTATCACACTCGTGTCAATCAGTTCATGTATTTATCTCGTACTGTAAGTCTGTTTAATGTACCCTGTAATTGTTCATACGCAATGAATGTATTTGTAACGTATCAGTGCAAATTTCGTTCATCACCCATGTATATTTTAATGTATCACAACAGGTACTCATTAATTTTACCTTTATATAGGGTTTGCTCTTGAGAGTACTTTTTTTCATCAAATAATCAGATATATATGTATATATATTTTATATAATATATATGTATATATATATATATTTATATATTTATACAACATGTGTATATGTGAGTATTTGTATGTATACATGTATGTATACACGTACGTGCGCGCACGCATACGTATAACTTATATTTTCTCTTACAATTATTATATTCCCCTTTGATATTTTTTCTCTCTACGAATGACGTCATTAGGGATAAGCCAAGTCATAATTCCATCACGAGCCTCTAACTTTCGCTAAGTTGATTTAAGTCATTTTTTATGCAAGTAGGTCAGTACGGCTTTAGTAAGACTCTCTCTCTCTCTCTCTCTCTCTCTCTCTCTCTCTCTCTCTCACTAAGCAGGTAGAATGCGTGACAGGTTCTGCTTTTTTTTGGGAGCATATTCAGATTTTGTGAATCTAACTTAAAAGGTACATTTGTATAGTATATATTAGGTACACTTCAGCAATAAGCCATTTCTCGTAATAGCTGCTGTTATACATTGATTTCATAAGCATCAGCCATCAATTCATTCATTCTCACTCATCAAATATACTTTACATCCTTAAAGAAGAGTTAGCTTAAGAATTCCTTTATACACTCAAAAACTGAGGTCCAAATATACTCCTTTTCTCCTTCACATCTTTTGCCTACATCCTGCTGCCTTCCTTCCCTCCTTCCTTCGCTTCTTCTGTGACTCACCTTTACTCTCCTCTTACCGTCATCTATTCTGTTTACTCACATATGTCGCTTGTATCAGGTGTTCGGATTATGCCACCGTTCATATTAGCATTTATCATACCACCTTGCTGTTTTGCATTTACCATCATTGCCTTACTCTTACATTTGCTTTCAACTCTCTCCTTTCGAAAACATTTCCGATCTCTTCTACCAGTCTCTGTAGTTTCTCTTCGCTGTCTCTAAGTCTACACTTTATCATCTGCTAACATCGAGCACTCCAAACACCATTCATAACCCCATCTCATTATCTTAGATTTTAACCTACTCTTTTCATTCCACTGACTTTTCACAATACGCCGTTCCTAAAGATACTTAACCTGCAGAAACGTAACAAACCTTTTCTCAGTCCCGTTATTACTTATAACCAGTCCCTCTCCTGTCTGTGTATAGTAAAGCCTGCTTCACGTTAATCATAAAAATTATGTTCGCTCCCAGCTAATTTAATTGTAATGATATATCTTCAACACACTTCACATGACATCTTTATCAGTTCTGTCAAAGACTTTTTATTTATAAGTTCATGTATACTATATACACCTTTTTCCCTTTACTTTAAGACATATATGTTACTTCTCGTACAGCTGTTTGATGAAAGACATTTGATACACACACACATACATATACACACACACACACACACACACACACTCTTCCCTGATTGAACCCACCCAGTTCTTCCTTTGTCAGTCCCTCTATTGTATGCCTTATTTCCTCGATCAAAATCTTATTATAAACCTTTCTCAGTAGACTACGCAATGCTGTGCCCCTAAAATTCTTTGTTATTTCTGTCAAATTTGCCTGAGAGAGAGAGAGAGAGAGCCAGGTGGAACTGGAAGCGCATTGGAAACAGGTTATTTCAAAACGCAAGTGAGGGAAGGTGAATATTGTAGTATATATATCTAGTTTGCACGGTGCAGTTCTTGTAGATGAATTTGTTGATGCAGTTCAAGTTCTATCTTTTCATTGCACCCATTCTTGGTTTAGAAGATAAAGGATGAATATGGCAATGACTGCTGTCCTGTTCTTCTCTGAAGTTACGCCATATTAGATTAAATGGAATATAGAACGAGTGCACATTATTATTATTATTATTATTTCAGTAGATGAAACCTATTCACATGGAACAAGCCCACCAAAGGGGCCGTTGACTTGAAATTCAAGCTTTCATAGAATGTTGGTTTTAACCTCCTACCGCAGACCCAACACTGCAGCAGTAACTGCTCACGATACAGAGCCAGTGATTTTTCATCGCCTTGTGGGAGACGTGAAACCGCGACATCTGAGTGGCATGCCACGACACTAACCTTTATACCAGCGGACCAGCAAATACGTATTTTATTTTTTCCCATAAAGTACACCTTTCCCTTTAGAAGGGGTGTGTCACAGTACACCTTACCCCCTTAGAAGGGGCGTGCCAAGAGGTTGTTGGCTCGCTCTTGGCAATTCTTTAAAGTATGGAGTCGGTAGCCTCATTCCCTACTCCATTTTGGTTGTGACCTGCCAGAGTTTTCTAACTATCAGGTACACAGTTCACTGCTGTAGGTGTTCATCATTGGACGGGTGGGTATCGTTCTCAGCTAGCACTCTGCTGGTCCCGCGTTCGGTTCTCTGACCGGCCAATGAAGAATTAGAGGAGTCTATTTCTGGTGATAGAAATTAATTTCTCGTTATAATGTGGTTCGGATTCCACAACAAGCTGTAGGTCCCGTTGCTAGGTAACCAATTGGTTCTTAGCCACGTAAAATAAATCTAATCCTTCGGCCCAGCCCTAGAAGAGCTGTTAATCAGCTCAGTGGTCTGGTTAAACTAAAGTATACTTAACTTTAACTGCTGTAGGTTCACAAGGGTGTAAGGGGCCCTTTTAATAGACAGACCTTGAACAGTCCCGGCTGTTATCACAGTTGAAGCAAATGTCCTAGCCCAGGGATGTCCAACCTTTTAATTTAATGGGCCGCATTGCAAACTTAAATATTTAACTGGGCCATAAAACTACCAGAATACCTTAATACAATTTAATGGAAAAATTGCAATATAAAACAAAACCATGTGAATACAGTTTATTTACATTATTACAACATTGTAAATATTGTAATGTTTATATGTAGCTATGCATAAAAAAAAACATTTAATTTTATTAACTAATATTTATTCTGAGACTTTTGACTTTGTCTTCCAGCCATAATGTTTTCAATATTTGCATCGAAGGATGCATTCTTAATTCTAAGAATGTTTGCTAAATGTCTGTCAGTCAACCTATTTCTTTCTGCAGTTTTAATGTTTTCATGCTCGAAAAAAACTGCTCAAGAGTATGTACTTCCCCACATGCATAATAATTTTCTGGATAAATTTAGAATTTGATTGAATTCATTTTGAGAGAATGCAAATTTCTTATAAAATAAAGGAAGTGTGTTCTCCCTATGGAAAGTTTTAAACCTTCCCGACTTTGCAGCTCAATCAGTTCAAGTTGGTACTCCACTGGTGCTTTATCATATTCAAATGAAAATGGATCATTAAACAATTTTAACTCAATTTCAATCTTTCTAAAGTCAGAAAATCTAATTGTAAACTCTCAAGCAAATCTTCACATAATTTAGTATATTTTTCATAGTTTACAGAAAACTTTTTCTCTTTCAGATAGACTACGAAAGTGTACAATTTTACCAGCTTTTAGCTGTGCTATAAAAGTTCCAATTTCTTTGTGAAACTAGTTATCCGCTCAAACATTGAGGAACATAACTGGTCCTTTCCTTGTAAATGCAAATTAAGTTCAGTTAATACTTCGGTGATGTCTACAAAGAAAGATAAATCATTCAACCATTCTTCATTTTCTAAAAACCCACATTTTGCTTCTTTACTTCAAGAACACTTTTATTTCAGGCAACAATAACTGAAATCTTTTTAAGGTTGCTGCTTTACTGAGCCATCTAACTTTTGAGAAATATACTACGTCTTCATATTCACTGCCAACTTCAAATCCAAGAATGCTTTAAATTCGCGATGATTTAAACCCCGTGATCTGATGAAGTTAACAGCCTTGACAAGATCAGTCATCAAATGTTTCATATTTAGCTTTTGAGCACATAATTGTTGTTGATGTATCAAGCAATGGTAACTGAGAATCTCATGATCAACAGACTCTTTGAATAAAGTAATAAAACCATTGTGTTTACCAGTCAGGGCAGGAGCACCATCAGTTGTAATTGAATAAATGTTTTCCTATCAATATTGAATTTATCTAATGACAAATTAACAAACTCATATATGTCCTTGCCTGTTGTCGTGCCCTTTATGTGACACAAGTCAACATTTCTTCAATAATATTGAAATTTATATCAATTCCTCTAATGAAAATAACTAATTGTGCAGTATCACTTTGGTCAGTACTTTCATCAACGCTAAACTGTAAAGAAACGCATGCAGATAATTTGTCCTTTAGTGCGCCTTCAATATTATCACCCAAGTCATCAATTCTTCTACCAATTGTCTGATGTGATAGACATGTTTCCTTTACTAAATTCACCTTGTCTGGACAGTACTCATTAAAAGCAATAACAATGCATTCTTTTATTAATTCTCCATCAACAAGTGGTTTTCCTTTCTTAGCTAATTTCTCAGCTATAAGGTAACTAACTTTTGTACATGTTCCAGTTTTAGCAACATGTTTTTGAAGACTAGCTTGTTGTGACCTAATTGCCTTTGTCAATTCTTCAATTTTCGTTTTTCTTCTTTCTTCATTAAACGTCTGATATTCTGACTCATGTTTCGAAGCATAATGACGTTTGATATTGTATTCCTTGCATACGCTAATCTTATCATTACATATAAGACATATTATATTGCCAAATAACTCGGACACAAAATATTTTTCCGTCCATTGGATATTAAATTTCCTCTTTTCTTCTGCTATCTTCCTTTTTTTAGTAATAGATTCCATGGCCATATGAATATAAAATTTTCAATATTTAAGATTATAGTTCTCTGAAAAAGAAATTAACCATTAATAGGTATACTGAGCCATGGTTTACTGAAAATGTATTTATTTCAACAACAAAGAAAATTTAAAAATCCATTAATATAATTAATTAATATAATAATTAATCCAATAATGTTAATTTAGTTTTAACAAGACGGCCTTCACTCGAAGGCATGACGACCATAGCCACGTCTAAAAATTAAAATAATTTTTATGTGCAAACGGTGCGTCAAATCAAAAAATTTTCAAGAGGGTAACGTGTCATAAAATTAAGATTTCTACAAATTTGTTCTCTATAAAAGATACTATACGACGCACCATACAGTTACAACAGTCATCAAAATTTTTCAAAATACTTCGGACCCAAACAGTGCTTCAAATAAAAAAGTGCAGGGTTAAAGTTTTAGGAAATTTGATTACCGACATGGAAAGTGTTTCCAGATTTGAGCTAGCTCTTATTGTGAAAAGCTATTAACCAAATAGATTTTCAAAAATTCATGGGGTCACAATGACCTTCTTGCTGTGACCTTGATTTTGGTCCGATGACCTTGACCAACGAACATAGCCGAGATATTATACAGATGTATCTACATACCAAAAATGAACTTCCTATATCGAGGCATACAAACGTGAGAGCCCGAACAGACGCAAACACACACTCACACACACACAGAAAGACAGACAGACAGACAGACATGACTGAAAACATATAGGTACCTACTTCCCGCTTCGCGGTCGTCAGTTAAGGTTAAGCACAAATAAATACACACAGGCACAGGGGCGTAACTAGCACCAAAAAGTTTGGGACACAGGTGGGCAGCATTTGGGGGGAGTTTGGGCACTGACACCCCCCTCCAAGAAAAAATGTAGAAATCTGAACTCCTTTTTTCCAGATATTATACTTTTTTGGGAAACACAAAATTTGACACGCAGTTAACAGAAATAAAAAAAAAATAAATTTCATAATATCTTGTCACAGAATTGAAATACAATGTCTTATATATAAATTCACTGCATGAATTTCATCTCATAAAAGAAAGTAAAAAAATCACATATCAAGTTCATTCTGTAAAAGTAACCATGGATTTAAAATTCCTCTGTCTTCGTAGGAGAGTGATATTTATCCATAGTGTGTATTATATTTTGGGGACCAATGTATACTGTGTTCCCCTCACTTCAAACTCTGGGGGGACATGGCGCACCGGGTTGCCAATCTACTTTTAGACAGAGACGGTTCATCTTTCTCTCCTCGCTATACATCATACAAATCCATGTTCTGTACATGTACATGTACACGTTCCCTCCTCCCCGAGTTTGTATTCCTGTAATGCTAAGTAAACCATACGCTGTGATGTACCCATAGCGTTAGTAAATCCACTCCCTAAAATTCTACGGGGTTTTGAATAGTACGAGAAATTCTGCATTTTCTTGAAAGTCATACCAAATGTGCTTACTACACCTAAAAGTACCAAAACTGGTACATTAGTACCAGGATTGGCAACCTGCACTGGCGGTAGTCATGCAGACTAGACGAGAATTGAACAACTAGGAACAAAACAGAACGAGTTTTATACAAGATTTTACGTTCATGAAACACATGGTGTTGTCACGATAGGCCTACTTATAACTTGTGTGTCTCTATGTAGGCTACAAGGCAATCATAATTTAATGTTAAGTCAATATAGTAAAAACTAATCTAAGAAATCCTCAAAAATAATCTATAATCTAAATGACAATTTTAAAAATGTAAATGAAGTGAAAATAATCAATTTAGATTTTAAATAATCTAAATCCGCAGTCCTAGCTAAGCCTAATCACAGAACTAAGAAATTGACAATATTATAAACTTAGTATGCATGCTCAGTCGTAAATTTCATCTTAATTATATTGTTTTTTAAATTATTTATGTTAATTATTTTATTTATTAAATATAAAGTATTTTGACTAAATTACATGAAGACTCTTGTGCTCACTACTTGATAAATTTGCTGAAATTTTTTTTTTTCTTAATGAGTCGATAGTGGGCCGCATCCAAACATTGAGTGGGCCGCAATGCGGCCCGCGGGCCACAGGTTGGACATCCCTGATCTAAATCATCGTATGACTTTGTCAAGTATGTTATCTTTCCCGCTGGCATCGGTCAAAGCGGGCGTGTTAATACGACTTGGTCGAATCAATATTTACCTGTGTTAGCTACATTCAGTGATGAAATGAGCAAAATTGGTAAAATATGTTGCGTGGCTATAATAAAAAAGAATTTATCCCTGTTGGAGGAAAGGTGCGTGGAAGATTTATATATGAAAAACTTGTTAGCTAAATTTAAAAGCTTTTGAGGTGTTAGATGAAACGTCGTCTTTGATAAACGGTCGGGAAAGTGCTGGAGTAGATGTATGGCATATACTGAGGCTGTGATGTGAAGGAACAGGTTAGAAAATATTTAGTAGCCGTGTGTTTCGTTGAAGTATTGTTTTGGAAAAAGCGAATGCGTATATTATCAGCGTTCGTGTTTTTGTATACAGTTTTTTCTAATGTATGTATTTGTATGGAATATTAATTCATTCCCCTGTATTTAGCATTGATTTACAAATATAAAATAACAATTCCGTCTGTCATTTGATTTTCATTTAACCTCTTTCAAACTCAGTATTAATAAATAAACAAAACTGAAATTCCGTCTGTCATTTGATTTTCATTTAACCTCTTTCAAACTCGGTATTAATAAATAAACAAATTGAAGTGTTTGCCTTTAAACTTGTGTAGTGTATGGCGATTATGACTCAAATTCTATGATAGATAAAATTTCACGTGAAATTGAAGTCAGCTTGGCAAATATGGCGATAAGGTCAGGTTTCATCCGTGTATTGTCCCCGGTTATTGGGAGATATCAAATTGATAAATATATGTCTCACATGAGGTTGAAGTCAGTCATAAATATCCTTTTATCATGATACTCCGAATATCTAAGCAAAATGTAACGGCTGAGAGAGAGAGAGAGAGAGAGAGAGAGAGAGAGAGATAGCTACATTCGCGATGTGCATATATTAATTTAGAGATTTTATGAGGAGGAGTAAACGTCGGTTACGATTGAAAACAATTAAAAGGGACATGGTCGCAAAAAGCAGTGAACTGAGTCTATTTGGGGTTGGGGTGGTGGTGGTTTTATTCCCGTAGAGTTACGTGACGTCACGGGGGCATAAGCGTGAGTCGATTTGGGGTCGGGGTTCAAATGGAGGGTTTCCCGTAGAGTTACGTGACGTCACGGGGTTAGAATGGAGTCGATTTGGGGTCAGGGGTTGGAAGGATGGTTTTATTCCCGTAGAGTTACGTGACGTCACGGGGGGTAGGAAAGGTGGAGTCAATTTGGGGTAGGGGTTGGAAGGATGGTTTTATTCCCCGTAGAGTTACGTGGAGGTAGTCACAGGAGGTAGAAAAGTGGTGGAGTCAATTTGAGGTCAGGAGGTTGAATTGGTGGTTTTATTCCACGTGGAGTTGCGTGACGTCACGGGGGTGCAGCAAAGTGGAGCCAGGTTGGGGTCGGGGTTGAAATGTTGGTTTTATTCCCGTAGAGTTACAGGTGGCCACGCCCCAAAAGTGGAGTCAATTTGAGGTCAGGGTTGAATTGGTGGTTTTATTCCCGTAGAGTTACGTCACGGGGTGCGGCAAAGTGGAGCCAGGTTGGGGTCGGGGTTGAAATGTTAGTTTTATTCCCGTAGAGTTACAGGTGGCCACGCCCCAAAAAGTGGAGTGGAGTCAATTTGAGGTCAGGGTTGAATTGGTGGTTTTATTCCCGTGGAGTTGCGTGGACGTCACGGGGTGGTGCGGCAAAAGTGGAGCCAGGTTGGGGTCAGGAGGTTTGAAATGTTGGTTTTATTCCAGAGTTACAGGTGGCCGCCCCAAAAAGTGGAGTCAATTTGAGGTCAGGGGTTGAATTGGTGGTTTATTCCGTGGGGTTGCGTGACGTCAGTTGGTGGAGCCAGGTTGGGGTCCGGGGGGTTTGAAATGTTGGGTTTATTCCCGTAGAGTTACAGGTGGCCACGCCCCAAAAAAAGTGGAGTCAATTTGAGGTCAGGGGTTGAATTGTTGGTTTTATTCCCGTAGAGTTGCGTGACGTCACGGGGGGTGCGGCAAAGTGGAGCCAGGTTGGGGTCGGGGGTTTGAAATGTGGTTTTATTCCCGTAAGTTACAGGTGGCCACGCCTCAAAAAAGTGGAGTCAATCTTGGGTCAGGGGTTGAATTGGTGGTTTTTATTCCCGTAGAGTTACGTGACGTCACGGGGTGCAAAAGCCAGTGGTTTCATTCCCGTTTTATTCCGTAGAGTTACAGGTGTCACGCACCTCCCAGGGTTTTCGACCTCATGCTGACAAAGTGGAGCCAGGTTGGGGGCTGAAATGTTAGTTTTATTCTTATAAGACAAAAGTGGAGTCAATTTGGTCAGGGGTTGAACATTCCCTTTTGCACCTCATGTACATATATTGAAATGTTCATGCGAGTGACATGGCTTATAAGACATGAGGTCAGAATTGGTGGTTTTATTCCCGGAGGTCGTCACGGGGTGTGGCAAACACAGGTTGGGGGTTGAATATGAGCTCATTCCCGTATTACAGGTGAGCTTAAAAAGTGAGCAACAGGGTTGAATTGTCGATTTGGGGTCAGGGGTGGCCACGCCCACCAGAATAGTGGAGTCTACCTTTGGGGTCTGGGAGGCCACACCCCTTTTGCAGCCTCATGTGTATTATTCATTCATGGCTTATCAGGAGGGAGGGCTAGCCACGCCCCCTTTTGAGGGGTGGGGCGTTGCCCGCCCCTTTAGCCCTCACGTGCACGTACATGAGCTTATCAGGAGGGGAAGGGGGTGGTCACGCGCCCCTTCAAGCGAGGGTTAGAAAAAGTGGAGTCTATATGGGGTTTTCCTCTACTCACTTTTGACTTAATAGGTTATGTAAAATCAGTAACATTGGCATTACCAATTCTATTTCAATCCACTCTTCATCCATTTTAAAGACAAAAAATCGTATATCATTAGCCAAAACAGTTAACACTGGAAAACACTTCGAGTTCCAAGACTTCAGCCTGACTAAACTCTCCTCGTAAGAATATGACCTTCACTCAAGTGAAATGTAGCAATATTTCTATTAACAATAACCTCTTAAAATAAATATTACATTGATTCGTCCTTAGTATATGAGCAGGACACGCCCAAGCACTTTCTTGGAAATACCTGCGAGATACTCAAAATGTTACTCGTATTTGCCAACCATCCTTTACCGTGAATTCCAACAGCTATCGGCTTTGCTTGGACCAAAATGAAACCTATTAAACTCGACTCACTCCCGTTATAAAATCGATTAACATCTGTTCTTAGCAGTACCTGGGGATGTAACTAAATCAAAAGAAATGCGGGAATCACTCTACCCCTGTACGGAATGTCGTCTACATCTGCATGTCCAGTTTTATAGTATTCAGTATTTTCTTAAGTAAACTTACACTCTCGGCCTACTCAAAGCAATATTGTTCCTTCCAGCCTCAAATGAACTCATAAGCCAATTATTTTATCATAGCCAACAGCTTACGATCTGGTATTCTGTGACAAATAAATGCGTGGGTCCTTACGTCATCATACCGCCCTAGTGGTATGATGATAGATAAGGACGCCTACAAGTAAACAACGGGTAACGCTCACACCACTCTGCAGTTACAGACTGTCATTGTAAATATATCCGGAGTACCGTTACCTCATCAGTCGACGAAACCAAGATTAGCAGAAAAAAGCATTCTATAATTGATTGATTGATTGATGGCTACTAAAACTGGCGAGACACGGCATTCTACAAGGAACTGAAGGAATAGCAATGTATTAACTAACTGGGCTGCATTTACGAATTATCCGAGCTTGCATATTAGAGAGAGAGAGAGAGAGAGAGAGAGAGAGAGAGAGAGAGAGAGAGAGAGATTTCCGAGTCTTCTAACTAAGAGAGAGAGAGAGAGAGAGAGAGAGAGAGAGAGAGAGAGAGAGAGAGAGAGAGACTCCACTAGATAAATCTTAACCTTACCTCGTAGATAAATCCTAACCTAATCTCGTTTAAAATCGAGAGAATTCCGGATTTTGTTCTTCGAAATGCCGGGCTACTGAAACAACAGGTGGGCGTGGCAGAGGTTTCAAGCTGTCAAACTCGCAAACAGCTGATGAACAATTAATTGGAAAGTTTTCCCCCATCTCGGGTAAAGTATACAGGACTGCACTAATGCAATAAAGCCTGTCTTTAACGTGTGCTCGCGCTCGCGTCCGTGCTTAAGAGGTCGGTCTCCATTAGGAGTGATGGGGTGCTTTCAATTTGCCTATAAGGCTTAAATTTGTTGGTGCTCCGCCACTAATGCTAATAAATACTGTTTTAATATGACCTCTGCTCTTCTATCACTTACACTTCTGGAAGTAAATTTTGAAACCCTATTAGCTCGATTTGCTCGCCTCAACGCACTGTTTCCTGTGCCAAAGACTAGCGTTTACTCTTGCACCCGAACCCCTTGTAATTGTAACTAATTGTGATTGAATTTGTTGTTAAGTAATTGTAATGTAATTGTTATTTCCAAATGTAATTGTAATTGTAATTTACATTTTTGAAAGTAATTGTAATTTATTTCTTCGTGTAATTACTCCAACCCTGGAACTTGGGTCTCACTAAAAGCCATCGTCCAACGCCTGGTGAGCAGGCAATTCACGGTTGTTCCCCTAATTCAAGTAGGAGGTTGCAAATTCGTGATGATTATTCAACAGGTACTCAAGTAATTGTCACATTATGGAGCAATAGCTGAATTGAGTTACTGATTCTGCAAGTACTTGGCCGTTGATTACCGATGTTGGCCAAATTGAGAAGCTGAAAATAAACTCTAATTTTCGTGGATTTTTAGACAATGACATTTAAGGCTGGGTCATCTCAAGCCTTGCTATCAGATTTCCATCAACTGAATTTTGTTTATTACTAGGTTATTTTATACTGCACCTATCATGCTTTTCAATTTAGGGATTCATAGCATTGCAAATCGTTATAGTTGGCTCTTCCACATTACCCAGGATAGAAAAGGTCTGTCTCACATGGTCTGTGTTGGTTCAAAGAGCCCAAATACACATATCAGGCCTCTTTCTCTCTTTAGCACCTTAGTAAAATTAAGACGAAAGCTTTGCCACGGACCCCGAATCCACAAATACGTTCAATGTCCTCAGAATCTTCGCAAAAATGTACTAAGTCAATTTTTCTACAAGTACACAACAGCCTTCCAGCTTCAGACTTGACGGCCTACAGAAATTTTCGCAAAAGTTCCAAAATTCTAAATTCAGTGACCACAATACCCCTTTCCGTAACATTCTTAAGATTTCCAGTGGTCAATCAAACCACAAACTTCTACAAAATCATAAATATGACCCAAGAAACTCCTTATCTTACCAGAATCCTTTTCTTCATTCCATAAGCTCTGGTTTGTGCTGGAGACCATCCGTCATCACAGCGATTTCCACTGAGTCTGACACTGTCAGGGAAGGAATTGCTTTGGCCAATCAGAGGCCTCCACCATGCACGTTTCTGTCGCCCTCTTCCATTGGCTGAAAACTTCGGTTTTTGGGCAAAGCGCCTTTGTAAACGATCTCCCATTGGCTGGTGGAATGAGAACCAATTTTCAGGTATTTCTATGGGGACCGTTCTCCTTTGATGTCTAACAATATGTATAAGTAGTTTATGAACGTGTAAGCCCATACATAAAAAATAAAGAGGCAGATAATAAATGAATAGTTGTGGAAACGGAAAATAGAATAACATGGAAAAAAGACTAAAAATGTATATAAGAAAACGCAATCCCAGCTGTATCCCAAATACACACACACATGTGTATTTAAATTCGATTGTGCTTCCACATGTCTATATATGTCCAAGCTCATGTACACTTACAGTATTAACACAGTTATGCACACATATATATGTATATATATATATGCATATATGTAACAAGGTCTCTTGAAACTTCTTGGAGAACGTCGTAGTAATTTGCACTTGTGAACACCAGGATCTGATTTCAACTCGGTCCAGTAATAAGGGAAAATAACCTTTAAATCCTCCTTCATCACGATCACCTTTTTTATTGCTAATTTGGGCGTACGGTTAAGAATATTATTTCTGGTAAAGTTACTAAAAACAAAAAGAAAACTGTGGTTTTACAAATAATTCTCCATGTTGACATGGAGGTGACGTACAGTACAAGTGCCATATAAAATCTAGAAAATCTAGAAAATATATTCTTGATATCAAAGTTATAAATAGATCCTTTAAGTTGGATACATATAGAAGTGTTTCAGAGATGGACCCATGACAGATTGTTACGAAGATAAGTATTAATTACGCAGCAGCTAATTCTACATAGGCCTATTCGGTGAAGTAAAGGTATTATTGTATAAATGACTTGTTTTTATCCTTCTGAATAAGAATGTACAC
Source organism: Macrobrachium rosenbergii (assembly GCF_040412425.1). NCBI lineage: Eukaryota > Metazoa > Arthropoda > Malacostraca > Decapoda > Palaemonidae > Macrobrachium > Macrobrachium rosenbergii. The sequence goes on along the minus strand of NC_089761.1, from coordinate 34,011,696 downwards.
TGAATCTTAAGTTATTTTTTATCAAAATCATTCTTGAAAATCCTAGATGCTACTTTAATGAAGAAGAAACTCAAAACATAGGCCTAAAGCACAGAACTAGACGAACTGATTAATGCTTCTGTTATTCCTTTGTTGATGTGCAGTTAGAAAGGATCAGTTAAGTGTCAGATGAAGTGCATTATACGAATAATAGCAAATGTATTCGATGAAATCTGAATCAAACTTAGTTATTATCAAGCAAAGTACTCTCTTCATTCGACGTTGGGCTCCCAGAATCCTCGACTTCTTCCTCCTTAGCTAGTACTGCAGGCTCCTTCATCCTTCCCCAGCAGCTGCGTCTTGTCTGAGGTCACCGTGGGGTCATCCAGGCTCTGGCTGAACGGCTCGTCGAGGTCAGTCTCTAAAGGAGGAGGGGATTTGACCTGAGATGCCGTGCTGTCTCGACCTCCACCACTAGCTGTGGCGTCGTCTTTCACTTGCTTTGGGGAAGGTGTTGTGCCCGTGGTACTCATAGACTGCTGTTCACTGCCGGTGTCGAAGTCTTCCTCAGTGGCTCTGGCTTGTCTCTCCAACCTGGCCTGTTGCAGTGACCTCTCCACGCTGTCTTCTTTGCTTATCTGGTGGAGAAATCAGGTGCTTTGGTGGCGTGAACTGAATTTGACTCAAGAGCTTCAGCATTATGAGATCACTCTCTAGAAGGAAAACTTATGTTTCAGACAGCATTTTAAGCGACTACCTGAAATATTTCGCAATTAGGAAATGATTTTCCTTTATTTGATAATTCGTGATATTTATTATTATTATTATTATTATTATTATTATTATTATTATTATTATTATTATTATTATTCAGAAGATGAACCCTATACATATGGAACGGGCATACAAAGGCCATTTGAAAGAAATAACAGAAGGTAACAGGAAAGAAGAAATCAGTTATTACAAAAGAAGAAAATAAATAAATAGATATATAAAAATGTAAGTGAATTATAAAATACAAGGAGAATTGCTTTAGGGTAGTAGTGCATTGCATCTTTGCTTGAACTTCTGAGATTCCAGTTGCACAACATCCTCAGTAGGGAGACTGTTCCACAGTCCAACGGTGTGAGGAGGAAGAAAGGAACTCTGGAACTGAGAAGTTCGACAGCGAGTTACAAAGTAAATAAGAACATATACCATCTCACCTTTATGACAGGTATTGTCTGCATGCCCCCAGACTCGTCAGAACTGCTGCGATGGTGACCCGGTTGGCCTGTTTGGGAAGTGGCGACCTTGCCCTGGCCGTTCTTCCCGTGAGAATTCTTTATGTCGTCCATTTTTATAATAGAGGGTTCTCTACGATGACGCCCCTGAGATGACTTTGTATTCTGGGCTTCAGCAGGCTTCTGAGAGTCTGCCTTGATCAAGAGCTTTGGCAATTTGCCCTGCTTGGCTTCCTTCTGCTGCAGAACTTGATTCAGCTCTTGGACGCACTCCTGGGGCATCTTCTCTTTGATTTTCGAGTGGAGGCTCCCAGATTTCTTGCGTTTCAGCGTAGGGGAATCTACTATACTTGACCTGCGGATGTGTTTGCCCCTGGTTGGGGAATCTCGATGGTTGCTCTCATCAGATTGCCTTCTTTCCTGGGAGGTCCTGTGGGGTTTTTGCCTGTGCTTGATTCTTGGCGCGCGCGGCAAGCTGATGTCATCTTCCTCCCGCGACCCGTAGGAGTTGTGTCTGCTCTTATTATGTCTACTGCTTCTGTGAGCTTGGTCGTATTCACCATCTTCTTCTCCGCCTCCTCCTCCTCCTCCTCCTCCTCCTCCTCCTCCTCCTCCTCTGGTTCTTCTTTCCCTGTGGTGCCTCTTCTGATCTGACCGAGCTGCATTGGCGTCAGAAGCCTTTTCACCCTTTTCCTTGACTGGTGTGTCCTTGCCTGTCTTACGGGGTTCGGAAAGCGAGTCATCGAACACCTCTGAGTGACCCAGGTCTGTGATGTCGTCCGGCCAAGGTCCATCGTCTTTTCCCTTCTGTGGTTCTTGGGAAGGAGAATTGCGCGGGAGAATTGGGTCAGGAGAGGTCACTGTGAAGCAAAAGAAGACAAGGTATACATCCCAGACAATTATTAGCTAAGAAATGAGACCCACAATCTTTTATCTACACTGCATAATATAGCCTTTGTGATCTTATAAAACAGAGTCTTGGTACTTGTGTATATATCAAAAGAAAAGATACTGTAGGGTATTTTGCCCCGAGGTCATCTTATTTACAAATTTTGAGACAACAAAAACAATAACATAATGAGCAGAGTGCATTATATTACAGCCTTTGAAATCTCATAAAACAAAAAGTCTTGTACTTATTTATATATCAAAAGTAAAGATACTATACGGTACTTTGACCTGTGGTCACAGCTTCAGCAAGATGTACCTGAGGGTGACTTGAGGTTCGATGGTTTTTCCGCCTCGCTGACCCCGTCCAGACGATGCCTGGGCAGTGGAGTAAGAGGTAATATTCGACCCCACCTGTTGGCATTTGAGGAAAGGTCAAATAATACTGGTCAAATATTACTGTCATTGCAATCAATTGTGTCATTGCTTTCTGTGTAATTTGTAACTTACTTGTTCTAAAATTTAACTAACATCAAGAGGAGCTGGTTAAAATTTGAAAAAAATATGTAAGTATTATGGCATGTAAATCATCTGACTAGTTCAATTTCATGGTCAAAGATAAATATCATTTTTCAGTCATACTTACTTTAGACAACTTTCGTAGTCACTGACTTTCATGAAAATATTCATGAACTACTTGCTAAGCATTGATTCTAGAGCACTTGCAAAACTATATTTACTAATGTATAACTATTAGTGAGATCAGAATAGAATCTAAAACTTTTGAAAACTATTTAAACATGAATGGCCATCGGTGAGGTCAGAATAGATTCTAGAGCATTTGAAAACTATATTTAAACGTGAATGGCCATTGGTGATGTCAGAATAGATTCTAGAGCATTTGCAAAAACTATTTTGGCTTATGAATGACCATTGGTGAGGTCAGAACAGATTCTACAGTACAGTTCTTGAAAAAACTATATTTACATATGGATGACCTTTGATGAGGTCAGAACGCACCACACAGAGAGGAAGACAGTACCTTGTTGTTGGTGTTTCTGCTCTGCCCTTGCCTGACTTAGCTTCCATGTTCTTCTTCTTGTCAGCTGACCTCTCCTGACGAAGTTGATCCTAAAAGAAAGACGCAGGTCATGCTTAGAGGGGTATTAAACGAGCTAGATCTGAGAACCCTAAGCTCGAGAAATGTTTGGTGTGTAAACAAATCTTCTTTGGACAAAAAGCTACAGACATAGGTTAGTTAGGCCTAGTCAAAAGTAAATGCCACTGACGGATAACAGAAAAGCACTCCTTTTTTATACAAATGTGCATAGTCCCCTAACCCTTAGGTCGCCGTTGGCCTCCCTCAGCGCAGCAGTCAGAGAAAGCAAGTAGTAAATGATGAGGACGAGAAGCAAGCCTGCTGGGATGACTATGCCCGGAGAGGACACGTAGTCTATGACTGGGTACAGAGAGCTTGGTAAGCCACCAATTAATGTAGAAGTGGCCAGCTGGTATATTTTCGGGTAGTCACTGAAGGGACCACAATGCCAAGAAGGTTCGAGCCATACCACTGCATACCTGAAGGAAATTTGAAAGTTTTAGCAATTTATAGCCCTTCCAGGGATGCGTTAAAAGTTTTAGTAATCTAGGTCTGATAGAGACCAGTGTTTACAAAGCATGTAGAAATCGAAAAGTTAAGAGGCCTTGTGGCAACTGAAATTACAAACGTATCTAGCAAAAAATGACCAGGAGATTCTAAATTTACAGTCGCAGGTTATTCTGTACTAATCCATTTCTCAATCTCTTCAGATTACTAAAGTTTTAAAAATCAGCATTAGGCCTGTAGTTTAGAGGAATGACTGAGCAAAACCAAGACTGGAGGAGACTCACCCAACAGGCAAGGTGCACAAGAAGAGCATTGCCAGCAGAAACAACAGATAAAAGTTGTTGTTATTCGAAGCTTTGAAGACGACCTCTGGTGGTACATTGGACGTGACTACAGCCCAGGATCTGACGTACAGAAGCAGGAGCAACTTAAGGATGTTGGCCGCGGGGAGTCCTGGGGAGAAGAACATTCCCATCCTGCGAATACGAACACAGCGTGAGAGAATGCTTACTGTGTTCTTTAAATGTTGTCATTCTGAAGATGCTATGACAGCATTAGTCATAAGTTACCAGTTCCTAGGACAGCACGCTAGAAAGACTGTTATTGAGTACAATAGGGCTAAAAAATTTTGCCCCTGTATAAAAGTGGATTGTTTCCTGTGTGTTCATACCTGTAGTAGTACAGCTGCTCGGCTTGCTGTAAGCTGGTACAGAGTATCTCATAAAGGACACTTTTTTTTTTTATCGTTCTTAAGACACTAACTTACGCAATACTTAAGACAGCACATCAGAAAGACTCAGGGAGTAGCCTACAGTATAAAATTTTGCTCCTGTACAAAAGGTGACTGTAGCTGCTCTGTTTACTGTCAGGTGGTACAGAGACACTGATATGTGGCACTCTGATTAATGAGCTTTCATCCTTCCTTTGCCAGTACCTGTGAGCATATAGTGCAACTCTTCTTGACAGTGCTTTCTCGACTGTGGTCAACCTTCTGATTGCTTAATTTATAATAATACATATTAAGACTGACACTTCATTTACTGACTCTATAATGTACCTCTGTTTTCCTACTAAAAGTTATTGCCTTCAGAGCAAATGGATGAACATTTGAATGTGAAAAAAAATTTTACGAATAAAGAATAAATGTTAACAATATATATATATATATATATATATATATATATATATATATATATATATATATATGTATATATATGTGTATATATATATATATATATATATATATATATATATATATATATATATATATATATATATATATATATATGAATATATATAATATATATATATATATATATATATATATATATATATATATATATATGTGTATATATATATATATATATATATATATATATATATATATATATATATATATATATATATATATATGAATATATTGATAATATAACATAACCTAAACCTTCCTGAATTACGAGTAAAACAAACAATCCTACATTCCTGCTTCAAGAAAAATGTCAATTAAATTCGTGCAGTCTAACACAGATCTTACCAAATCATCCCTTGATTGTTGACGAGGTGGAGGATGTTCTCCGCGATCTTAAAGTCAGGATACCCAGGAAACTGTTTCTCCAGGTCCCACCAGCAGCATCCGTTGCAAAATCTGACCACGACAGCTCGGATGTAATCTCCTATCACTATGGTTCCGACTGTTATCACCTAAAGGAGGCACAAGGGGTTTAAAGTGAAAGGCGTTTGACCTGAAACATCTGGATTAAAGGGTGTAATTTCGCTGATAATATTGCAGACATAAAGATTTTACGAAGTGTGTTTTTCATTTTTGTAAAAAATCAGACCGCTAGAAAAAAACAAACCAAGCAGTACAGAAAGCCATGGTAACAGCCGACGACCCCTTGAGACTCATTCTGGCTTAGCTTTAACCCTTTTTGGTCTGGAAAGGGGAAAAGATGGAGGAGCATGTAAATTACTTCTGTTATCTTGGTGACAGAAAAGGCAGCCATAGAAAAGTATTAAATTAGCCTAGATGGAACCAGAATTCAGTACATAGAGAAGACATTACCAAAGACACTGGAAGGAGTCATGAAGAGGTGTGACCACCTCATGACTGGAGTACATCTTGAAAGGCTGTTTAAGAAATAAGAAGCTTGAAAATAGACTGACATTTCACAGATAGAACTGGATTGGTAATCAAACCAGTAGTCGTCTTAAATGAAACTGAATGAACATAATTAGTGTAAGAAAATTCTGACCAGTGGGCACTCAGGCAAAAATGCACAAAATTCAAAGGGAGGTATTCAAGAAAATGCACAAAATTTAAAGAGGAAAATTCAGGCAAAATTGCGCAAAATTTAAAGAGGGGTATTCAGGTAAAAATACACAATGTTTATAGAGGGGTACTATGGAAAAAATTCGCCTAATTTAAAGAGGGGTATTCAGGCAACAATTTTCAAAATATGAAGAGGGTATTCAGCAAAGTGCGGCAAAATTTAAAAGGGTGGAGCCAGACAAAAATGCAACAAAATGCAGGGATATTCACAAAATGCAAAAATTTCAGATAATCAGGAAAAATGCAAACTTTAGCCTATAGAGGGGTATCAAAGCAAAAATGCACAAAGTTCAAAGAGGGGCAGTCAGGTAAGAGTGCACAAAATTTACAGTTTTGAGAACACATCAGACACAACTCCATAAAGCTAAAACTGACAGAAGAAAAAACACAAAACTTGAAGGCTAGCAGTGATATTATTCTTCTTACCAAGTCCATGACAGTCAACTTGATAATCTCCTGCCCAAACATCGTCTCCCAGCACAGCTTACGTAGCTTTTTCTGCTCGGTGGAAGGCAAAAGATGCGTCCACTTCTCTGGATTATTCTTCATCGGTTGGACTAGGAAAGGAGACGTTTCTTTACCAGAAGTAGTAGTTGAAGGCACCTCTGGAGTAGTAGAGTCCCAGTCTGTCGTCGTGCTGGTGATTTCAGAAGTGGATTCTGTGGTGCTACTCGTCCTGGAGCTACCAGGGAAGACTGTCGACGTATCTGGAATGGTTGTCATGGATACTGATGAAGTTGTAAGAGTACTGGTTGGGGAAGGAGTAGATTCACTCGTTGCAGGTTGGGTGGTAGAAGAAGAAGAAAATTCTCTCGTGGTAGTCTCATCTGAATAAGCTGAGGAAAAAGATAAAATTGTTACTTGTGAGAACGTGAGCGGCATTTGTTACAAAGATAGATTAGCTAATACCTTGGAAATGAAACTCAATACATTGTTAAGACATACTGTATCAACAAATTGGAAATTCAGAGATCAGTCTTATTATTTCTGTATTGCTTTCCACAATTGTAATACCACCTGTGCAGTTTATGATGTAACAGGCACCAGTTTCCTCGTCTACGAAAACGTTATGTTCGTCTTGTGGTGTTTCTGTCGTGTCGTTTGATAACTGAGGATCTGTGGGCATATCTGTGAGACTCTCAGTTGCGTTGTCGCCATACCCAGAGGTGGTGGTACCATCTTCAGTGACCTCTTGGCGAACGCCCTTGACCAACTCGTCCCAGAAGGGGCCCCTGTCTTTCGTCGTTGGAATGAAATTGCTGACAGTTGTCGAAGTACCGCCGTCCGTATCGTTATAATAAGTCTGGTTATCAGCGTCAATATCAATGAAATTTAATAAGTCACCGGAGGATAATGATGTGACGTTTTCTTGGGTATTCGTCAGACTGAAGGGCAGGCTCTCGTTTGCTTCAGGCTTGTCGCCTGAGAGAGATAAGCCCGGTATAAAAAGGACGTCATTACCCAGGTCCCTGTAATCGACGGAACTTGCAGATCGTCTCCTGCGCGAATGTTTGTTTACTACAATTCCTTCAGACTTTCTCCCGGCGTCGCGTTTCCTTCTCCGGTTACCTGAGTCTGAGTGACTGCCATCTGCAAAATCAGGTTCTGTGTTTTCAGCTCCGTAGTTCCCACTCAGGTCGAAATTCCCGTCTTCCAGAGTAGTTCCAAAAATGCCAGGGAACCCTGGCATTGCTTTCATCAGATCTCGAAAGGCTTTGTCATCGGCGCTTCTAGCGGGAGCAGAGGTCCACAGCCTTGTCTGCTCTGTCGAAGGCTGGGTATCATCACTCGTCATCACTACTATCTCTCGCGGGCTCGTCATCACTTCAGTGTTGTTGCTCACCATTTCTTCATATAGATTTTGAGATCTATTGACCAGCATTTCCTCGTCAAGAGGTAAAGATCCATTTGCTGATAAATTCCTCTCAGGCGGAAGCGTCTCATATTCGTAAAGGTCGACAGAAGTCGTATCTTCACCAGAAAGAGTCGTATTTTCACTAGAAAGAGTCGGATATCCGTCGAAAAACGTCGTGTTTTCGGCATCCAGTGGTACAGACACGTTGGTGGTGAGATCTACTCCATCCTGGGTGGTCATGGAGGTAACTTCACCGTAATCGGAAGTGAAATTGCTGAAATCATACGTAGATGTGTTGGTTAGTACATCCCCTCGCGTAGGGGACTCAGTTACTTCTACTGTCGTAGTTCGACATGGCACTATGACTCTTCTGCAGGCACTCTTTGTCGAACTTTCAGTCCCTGATTGTGACATCCTGTAGAAAAAAAAGGAAAAAAACTTAATAACACGATGCTAATATGCGTTTAAACTTTTCTACGTACGTACAAAAGCAATGTCAAGCGGCCTATACCAAAGGGGGGCTTAGATACTGCCAATAAGAATGAAAGCATGCATTGGAGGTCGTGGTACAGCATGCAAGTGTCGTTTCAAAACTTACAGCTGGGGTGTTTACGAGGAAAGAAAAATCTGTCTAAAAACTTACCCAGCGATAGTGGTGATGAAAAACAACGTCGAACCAACGGCTGAAACTACATCTAACGGAGTATTTGTCATAGTTGACCCAACAATGGCTGTCGCATCAGGCGACACTGATGGGGTCGAGTTTAAGAAATCCTGGAGTGTGGCATTCACTTCGTCATTCCCGAAGTCGTAAGTTGATATATTGTAAGGATCTGTGGTCAAGGAGTACTCAGTTTCGTTCAAGATCAGCCAGGGACTCTGGGTTTCGTTGGCGAAGGGCGGCGTGTTGAAATCATTCGGGTCAATGGGGAGGGTAGTCAGTTCCCCCCCATAACTCTGAGTCATGTTGTCTTTTATTGCCCGAAGTTCAGTCGTCTGAAATTAGTAGAATACATATTTTCTTTTTATTTATTCAAATTTATATGTTGTGTTCCACATAACAAAGTGCTTCCAAAGACACTATGATTACAAAAGTATATTACAAAATAGAATACATGATTTTGTATTCTCTTCGGGCAATATCAAGCAAAACACTTCTGTTTTAAACTACGCAAAACACGTGTGATCACTTTTGCTTTTATTTAACAATGCTAAAAAGATATCAGCAGAATTCATTGGAAGACTTTTGACTTACCATATCGTAGACTTTGTTGAAGAGAGCAAAGATCAGTGTATAAAGATTAAGCAAGTTCAAAGCCATGATTCGAGCCAGTTGCCATTGAAGCTGGTTCTTCGGGTGTCTTAGTTCTAACAGTCCAACCAGCTGAAATCATTTCGATATTTTACAGTTTTTTGTTTCATAAATGCGTCTTTGTTTTTTGAGTGGGAATAGATTCTTAGCGTTGTTCACAATAGATAAGCTACCTGAAAGCATCTGTACGTTTACTGAACATATACCTGTCCAAATAACTGTTTTCATATTGAAAGAACCACCCATAAAGAAATAATAGTTTTCTATATAGTATTATCAAACTTCGGCAACAAATTGAGAACACCTGACGATTTAATGAAATCATCTCTATACTGTCCCAAAATTCCATAAGTACTGTATTTTGATTCATCATAAATTCATGCATATAAATCTACTTTAATCTGAAATTCGACATCGCAAGAGAATGCATAAAAAAAAGGGTTAGGCCTAGTCACTACTCTGACTAATATCTGCCGTTTTTAAACAAATTGTAAGAGAAAAAAATTGCTTAAGACTGGTCACTACTCTGACAAACATCTACCCTTTTGAAAAAAAAGTGTGAGAAAAAATGGCTTAGGCCCAGTCACTACTCTGCCAAACATCTACCCTTTAAAAAAAAGGCTTAGTCCTAGTCACTACTCTGACAAACATCTACCTTTTTTTTAAAAAAAAAGTACAAGAAAACATGGCTTAAGCCTAGTCACCACCCTGACAAACAACTACCCTTTTTTCAAAAAAGTACGAGAAAAATGGCTTAAGCCTAGTCACTACACTGACAACCATCTACCTTTTTTTTTTTTAAGTACAAGAAAAAATGGCTTGGGCCTTCTCACTACTCTGACAAAATCTACCTTTTTTTTTTTTAAATAAAAGTACGACAAAACATGGCTTAGGCCTAGTCACTACTCTAACAAACATCAGCCCTTGAAAAGAGAAATAACCGAATCATATCCTTTCCGTAACCTTACAGGCTTAGGCCTACAGTAGTTACTGCTATGACAAATATCTGCCTCTTTTTAAGAAAACTGAATCTCAAATCTCATACTTTCCGGAATCTTAACGGCTTAGGCCTAATCGCCACCCTGGCAAACATTAAACTAATTTGAAAAAAAGAAATAAACCGAATCTTATCCTTCCCGAAACCTCACATCGAAGAGACTCGGATACACGAAGGAGATGAGCGTCAGGATGATAGTCAGCTCGTTCTGGCGGTACCACGAGGAGGTGTAGTCGACGTCCTCCGATCTCTTGACGAGGAGAATCACGGCGTAGACGCTGGCGGCGATGAGGCCCACCACGATCAGGTGGGCGAGGAGTCGGCGAGCTCGGATCTTCCAGCTGAAAAGAAATGATCAGTAGGCCTAAGACGTGAGATTGTAGATTCTTGTTTATGTTTAAGATTCCCTGGACGACTATCTTCTTTCTTTCTCAAGAGGAAAAACTGTTTCGTCGCCATTACTTGCCGTCAGGCTGTAATCACGATAACACTTCACACATACACGCCCACCAGCCTTATGTAAAATGTGCAAGACTGTATTTAAACAAAAATTAATCTTTTGGATTTTTAATTTCTGTAAAAGAAAACTATTGTGCCGGCTTTGTCTGTCCGTCCGCACTTTACTCAGTCTGCACTTTTTCTGTCCGCCCTCAGTCTTAAAAACTACTGAGGCTAGAGGGTTGCAAATTGGCATGTCGATCATCCACCCTCCAATCATCAAACATACCAAATTGCAACCCTCTAGCCTCAGTAGTTTTTATTTAAGGTTAAAGTTAGCCACAACCGTGCTTCTAGCAATGATATATGATAGGCCACCACTGGGCCATTGTTAAAATTTCATGGGCCACGGCTCATACAACATATACCGTGACCACCGAAAGACGGATCTATTTTCGGTGGCCTTGATTATACGCTGTAGCGGCTGTACAGAAAACTCAATTGCGCCGCATTTTTTACTTTTTTTTTTTACCTCTCCTCTTCTCTCTCCGATTCCTTAGCTTCGAGTAATGCCTCTCTGAAGCCCGTGTTGATGGCAGCCACTTTATTCTGGGCTGCCTCCAGATTCCCAATGGTGAAATCCCAGCCTGCCAGCAGCCGCCAAGTGAAGGTGTACTCTTCGTCCTCTGACAGCTTCGACATCCGAGAATTGGCTGCCATCCTGGGAAGTGATACGTCAGTGAAGTGAAAATCACAGTGGTTTGTTATTTACATTAGTGACAAAATGGGACTTTACTCAACATGTACTCAGGTGTATAGCATTATTTATTTTTAGTCCAGGTGTCTAATCACATATCTATTTATGATTTATTTTTAACTTGTCTATTTAAAACTTTTAAATTTTTTTTTTTTTGTCCTTTTCCAATAACTGGTCTGTTCTTTCTGCATTTCCCATTACCTTCTGTTAACTCTTTCACATGAGCACCATCTTATTTTTTGGAAGCTTGAATTTCAAGTCAATGGCCCCTGTTGCGGGCTTGTTCCATATGGATAGGGTTCATCTCCTGAATAATAATAATAATAATAATAATAATAATAATAATAATAATAATAATAATAATAATAATAATAATAATAATAATAATAATAATAATTTCTGACTCACATCAGGATCGAATTTATTTCTGTTCCACACGTGATTAAAGTGATTATTTCTACACAATAATAATAATACAATAATAAGAATAGTTAAAGAATATATTAGACAAGAATAAGAAATAAATAATAATAATAAATAATAATAATAATTGAATTTCAATTAATAACATAAGTAATTCATCTTCTGAATAAATAATTAATAATAATAATAATAATAATAATAATAATAATAATAATAATAATAATAATTTAGGGAAAAAGACATTGTAATTATGCCTTACTTCCTCAGTATAGCAACAAAGCTATAAGCGTAGGCAGCCAGTGTAGCTAAGAAGTAAGCGAGAGGCAGGCGATATCCTTCCCTGGTCTTCGGAGTTTTACTGTAGTAGCCATAGAAGATGGGGGAGTACCTCATGATTCCTTCGAAATCCCACATGACCTTGAAGTCGTAGGCAGTGAGGACGTCTGTCGGTAGCAAGGTCTTCCTTCCTCCCGCCATCGAGCGATCTGCTGCTAGAAACTTAGAGGGGAAACAGTTGTGAATTCTCAGGAGAAGTGGAGAGAATCTTTGTATTTGACTAACATGATTGTACCCAAAGAAATATTGAAATTCTGAAGGCAATATTCATTGTGTTATGGTAGCTGTAACCACTGAAATAGACTTAATCACACTCTTTGTACCATAAAAGCAATGAAACTGAAATTCTTTAAAGCGTTATACAAATTTGGTATGACATTTTCAAGAGAATCTTCAAAGTGTTATGAAAACTGTGACAATTTAAATAAATTTAATCAGATTTTTGCACCAAAAAAAATCAGTGAACTTCTGAAGAGAGTCTTAAAAGTGTTACGATAACTATAACCACTGAAATAGATTTAATCACATCCTTTTAGTACTAAAAAAGCAATGAAAATCTGAAGACAGCCTTTTAAAATGTTATGATAACTGTAACCACTGAAATAGACCTAATCACACCTTATGTAACAAATGAGTAACACTTTAACATAAATATCAGCCGTCCCAAATCCAACCGAGGAAAATTTAGGAGTCGCGCAACTTTCAGTTTACCTCAGGGATGATGACAAACGCTGCCAACACGGCCACCAGAGCAACATTCAGCCCCAGCACCCAACGAAGGAAGGTGAAATAGGAGGCAACAGCTGATCCAAAATGCGATTCTATCGTCTTGATCCGTTTCTGCCAAAGCTCTAACCCGGTGATCCACTGGTACACTGTCTGGATGCTGTTACGTACGAACTGCAACGCAAAGAAGCAAGTTACAAAGGAGACGTTACAGGTTCATTGAAAGTTGCAAAACATTATCCTCTAGATACTACAGCAACTGGCACTCAAATTCATTTTCTTGGTAGGGTCTATGGAAGAACAGGAGTGCCATTATTCTCTGTGTTGTTTTCAAGAAGTTATGACAAATCCTACAGTACAGGAATTAAATAGAGGATAAGGATAAGGACGAACAATGAAAAATTAACTATTAAGAAAACCCTGTAGCATTTCTGTAAAGAATGATAGCCTAAAGAATGGGCCTGGCAAAACATTGAAAACAATCACAAAGCAACAAGATCACAGTGAAGTAAAGAATCAGGCGATAAAATATTACAAGTAGAGTACGCAGTAGGCAGCAAAACAAGCATGTCCTTAAAAGTGAACAACTGTAACCAGTCTTATTCTACATATATATACCCTTCGGAATCTGATGAAGTGTCTGAGAAGCACGTCCTTGGTGCTAGTAGACTGAGCCAATCTCTGTTCCATCTCACCCTCGTGTTTCTTGATGTACTCACGTGAGGTCTGGACGAGTCGCAGTTTCCTGATTGAGATGGAAACAGCATTAATATTTTTAATAATTATTTTTCTTTTAAATACACTCTGTAAATTGTCTGACTAATGCTTACCATAATTATCCCTCTATGATTTAATTTCAGAGACAATTCATATGTTTTAGTAGGTCATAAAGATTAAATTAACAATGTTGGAAATCATTTCATTTCTGAACACATTCTGTTGTAGTGAATGAATTGAGTATTGCGTGATAAATCAAACAGATGAATGCATTTTTTTAAAGATTAATATCTCATGAATGGTGCAAGCACACATACTGAAACTGATACCTGCCCTAGTAGAGATTACTTGCTGCGAGTGTTTTACTCGTCCCATAATGTTACATTAGCACTAATCGAAAGATTCCATGAGATCAACAAAAACTGATCTTAAGAGGAGAGGTTTTTCTAAAAGCCCATGAAAAAAATGGCAGTCAGTGGCGAACTAACTTACTAATATTAATAGTTGACGGAGAAGTTACTGCAAGAATATTAATAGAAAGGTGTAATGGGAAACCTTTCTGCCAGAATTGTGTATAAAGTATATTCTGTATAAGTGTGTTAACACGGTATGATGAGTATATCCTAAGGGTGGAGTATACATGCAGCCATGCATCTCATACAAGCAGGGCATTACTCAGGGGAAAAGAAATAAAACGAACATAAGTTTTCTAGTACTCTAATACTGCACAAGGGACAACACAGAAGACTGTTACCTCTCTATAGGCCAGCACTGCTGACTAACTCCGGCAAGAACTTCTCTGTGGATTTTCAGTGTTTCCTCAACATCTTCAGCTCCTGAACCTTCCAAGTCCACTACTGTCCTGAAGTACGAGAGAGATAAACGTATCAAAAGATGAGTACAGTAAGGCAAAGGGTTTCAGTTTCTGCAGAAAAAAAAAACAGTGTAAGCCACTGTCCTGAAGTAAGAGAAAAAATAGTATCTAAGGATGAGTACAGTAAGATAAAGGGCTCTAGTTTCTGCAGAAAAAAAAGCGTAAGATACTACCCTCAGGTAAGAGAGAAAATAGTATCAAAGAATGAGTACGGTAAGATAAAGGGTTCTAGTTTCTGCAGAAAAAAATAATGTAAGATTCACACTGGCACAACTTGATAAAAAAGTGATGAAATATTTTCAGAAAACATATCAGCTTTAGCAAAAGGTCTTACTCTCCTGAGCTTGTCGTCACAATGGAAGTACTCCTCATCTTTTTCCTCTTCTTGGTGCTCCTCCTCGAAAACTTGGAGTTGGACCTTTGGAGGATGGCCGAGACGCTGACGCTGAACTCATCTTCAGGCGGTTCCTCAAGAAGGCTGCCACAAACTGTCAATGAAATCTGGGGTTGTAGTTTTTTGCTGTAATTTTTTTGTAATTGCCAGTCACCTACGCGCGAACGAAATGCACTTACAAGTATACACTATGTATACAATATTGTATATTGTGAATACAAATGTTTTTACAATATAAAATATTTGTTGTATTGTGTTTAAATATACACTGGCTAGCCTGAAATATTTGATTCTGAATGAGTTACCGATTGATTTATGAAAAATTCGGCTATAAAACCAAGCGCTGGACACTTCCAGCCATTCAGTGCTCATAACAGTGAAAAAGATGGGTTGGAGCGGTTGAACAGCAAGCTGGAAACAAGGAGGCAGGAATGGAGGTCTAGTAAAAGAATAAAAAAAGTGGTTGCAGCTAGGGGCCTAGAAGGAACGCCCAAAATAACCTTTCAGTAAAGCCTACAGTGGTCCAGGTGAGGTGCACTGACGCCACTACTCCTTGCGGATTTTAAATGAGTGATGGAGATTAAACAGTTTGAGAAGCTGGACATCTAACTGATAAGAGACCAAAGGGTACAAATATGGGACTTTGCTGACCTGGGACAAGGGTATTCACCGAGTGACGGTCAGGTGACACGGAGGCTTTGGGCACCATCGAAGCCATATCGCTTGACACTGACCTGTCCCCGTCTGCCCAGGTCACGCTCAAACGGTCACTCGGACAAGGAGAAGACGGGTCATCCTGAGAGGTGATTGAGAAAAATGAATAAATGGATGAATGAAGAAATAAATGTATAAATAAAATATATATATATATATATATATATATATATATATATATATATATATATATATATATATATATATATATATATATATATATACTCGTATATATATATATGAAACACTTCATTCCTAAATTTTCACGAGCATAGATAAAATTATCATTATTTCAAAGGACATAAAAATTAATTGTTTTAACGTTCATAACCTCAAGATTTTAGCACATGAAACATTTCTTGCCTTGTTTATGAATCTATAGTAACAACCAAAATTACTATAATTTTCTTTGAAGGTGAACCAGTGATGCAGTCAAATTTCAACGGAATTCAAAATAAAAGACGTTTAATTTCTACTGTGTTAAAATACCCAAGATTAACTCTACTAAATTACCAACATAACAAATCATTGATAAATCGTATTTAAGGAGATGTCTAAAAAGATATGTGTGGTGCCCACTTTTGTATAAATACGAAAAATGAGTTGTAATTTTGGTCCGCACCTTGTCAGTCTTGAATTCCACCGAGGCCGCTGAAGATCTTCTCGGCTTCGCGGGGTCGAGCCTCAAAATCCCCGTCCCAGGACCTGCGGGGCTCGAACCTCTTCGCCCTCCTTCGGGAGCAGCCGCTGATTGCTGTTGTTGCTGTTGCTGCTGCTGTTTTTGAATTAATATGTGTGAATATATACATCCTATTACGAGTTTCAATGGAAGAATTCATTTCTGAATTCAACGTGACTTTGAAATATAGGGGGGGTTTCGTATTAGACTATTCCAGGACAAATGGAAAAATATTTATAAGCATAAGATACGTTTCAGAATATTAAACATTAATCTCAGAACAAAAGAATATTTATAGGCATAGTAACGTTTCAGTGTATCAAACAATTATTTTTAAAATTAATAACTGTAGGCACTTATAACGTTTCAGTTTATTGAAAAATTATTTCATAACCAAAAGGATAATGTTTATAACCACTAGTAACACTACAGTATATTAATAAGTTATTTATACAAAAAAAATTAGGAAAAAGATAATGTATTTATAAGCAGTTGAAAAGTTTCAGTAGATGAAAAATTATTTCAGAAAAAAAATAATCTGAATCTTTATTAGCAAAAGATTCGCTTCAGAAATTTCAAATAAACTATTTTGGAATAAAAGCAAAAATACAAAACCGTTAAAAAAAAAAAAATAGAAAAAGAAGGCGTGAAACGAAACCTAGAAAAACGAGAATTGAAAACGTAACTTCTTAGAAAAACGAAACTTGAGAACGAAATTTGTAAACGTAACTTAGAAACACGAAACTTGAAAACATACCTTAACAAAACTAAACTTGAGAACGGGACTTAGAAAAACGAAACTTGAAAACGTAACTTAGAAAAACGAAACTTGAAAACGTAACTTAGAAAAACGAAACTTTAGAACGTAACGCTGAAAAACAAAAATTGAAAACGCGACTCAGAAAAACCAAAACTGAAAACGTAACTTCTTAGAAAAACGAAACTTGAGAAATAACTTAGAAAAACGACACTTGAAACCGTTTTTCATAACTCAGAAAAACAAAAACTGAAAACGTAACTTCTTAGAAAAACGAAACTTGAGAAATAACTTAGAAAAACGACACTTGAAAACGTAACTCAGAAAACCGAAGCTTGAAAACGCAACTTAGAAAAACGGAACCTGAAACGCACCTTCCCGATTCATGTCAGGTGACCATTTCATCGCTGATGTGACAGAGGTCGAAACGAACTGTTGCATACAGCCCAGCCGGGAGCAACAAGGAAAAGAGAGGAAAGAAGGAAGTAGGTCACGTGGCGAATCGCATGCTGCTCTCACCTTATTTTGGTCCCTCATGAGACCAGCCACGCCCATGACGGGACTTCGAGACCGAGGGCTTGTTGTTGTTGCCCGGTTGCCGGCGGCGGCGTCGTCTTCTTCCCCTGCTGCACTCATGGTCTCTCTGGCCCCAGGCCTAAATTGGAAGAAGGCTGGTGACTGTTTGTTCCACGAGGGCGACCCCTGAAATAAAGGGCATTTGATGACTGTTTTGTTCCACCAGAGCGACTTCTGAAATGAAAGACAGTTCGTGACTGTTTGCTCCAAGAGGGAGACTGAAATAAAAGGTACAGGGTGGCTGTTTGTTTCAAGAGGGTGCCCTGAAATGAAAGGCAGTTCGTGCTATTTGTTCCAAGAATAAGACCTGAAATAAAAGGGAGTATATGACTGTTTGTTCCACGAGGTCGACCCCTGAAATAAAAGGCAGTTCGTGACTGTTTGTTGCAAGAGGGAGACCTGAAATAAGAGGTACAGGGTGACTGTTTGTTCCTAAAGGGCGACCTGAAATAAAAGGCAGTGTATGACTATTTGTTCCACTAGACCCACCCCTAAAACTGAAGAAGGCTGGCGACTTTGTTACATGAGGACGACCTAAAATGAAAGGCAACCTTTGCCTGTTTGTTCCACGAGGGCCACTCCTAAAATGAAAAGCAGTTTGTGACTGTTCTACGAAAGCGACGTGCTAATGATGAACTTCTTAAACTTTTTCAGTTCCAAGTACCTTGCAGAAGTGAACCCAATGCTGTAATTCGAGCCATACCACCTGTTGCAAAGTTGTCGTACAGGGAAAAATGGGTGTGAATGACCTGTAGAGTGGGAGCTGATCGCAGATGATTCAAGACTGATGAGGACCAGTGAAGAGAGATTGCAGACACTTATGAAAGCTGAAAGTGATAGTGAGCAAGGGTAACTTCGTGAGGGTTAAATGGAAACAGGGAAAATGGAACAATGAACTGAACTGAATACAGAATTTAGGTCAGAGGCCAAGCACTGGGACCTATGAGGCCATTCAGCGCTGAAACGGAAGTTGACAGAAAAAGGTCTGGAAGGTGTAACAGGAAGGAGGAGAACCTTTGGTAGTTGCACTATGGCTCAATTGTTAGGAGAAGGTTGAGGAAAGTAAGATGGAAGAAAGAGAATATGAAAGGAGGTACAGCAAAAGGAACGAAAGGGGTTGCAGCTAGGGGCCGATGGCACGCTGAAAAGAACCTTCAAAGTAATGCCTACAGTGCACCTCATGAGGTGCACTGACAGCACTACCCCTCTACGGTGAATGGAGCAATGAAGGTTATCATGAAAGATGAAAAAACGGAAGTGTAAGAGAAGAACAGTTTAAATGGAGGGTAACTTGGAATGCATGAAAGGATTATTGAGCCACCTCTCCTTTATGGAAGCAAAGTTTGGATGCTGAATACGGATAAATGAAAAGCTTGCAGTTTGATTTAGAGTCAGTGGTAATTGAGCGATGAGGTTGCAAGACCCATGCCTTCTTGATAGCCGAATGGTCAAGTCAGCTATCTCTCACCGTCTAATATATATATATATATATATATATATATATATATATATATATATATATATATATATATATATATATATATATATATATATATTAGACACAGTGAGAGATAGCTGACTGACATGTAATAAAACAACATAATAAAATAAAGTATGTAAATATAAATATAAATATATATATATATATATATATATATATATATATATATATATATATATATATATATATATATAAATATATATAAAGGAACAAACAAAACTTATTACATAACCAAACAAGCATTGCCAGGGCCACCCATAGCCATATAACCGCTCCATCACGAAGATATTTCCGTCAATAACAGGCGTCAGGTTGGGTCACTCACGTCACCTGGCTTGCTCGCCTTCAAATGCTGCCGTACGGATGTGAGTTAATGAAAAAAGAGTATGTGTATGGGGGAAGGGGAAGGGGAGGGGAGGAAGAGGAAAGGGGAAGGGAAGAGGAAGGAGGAGGGGGAGGGGGAGGAGACGTGTTGGTGGTCCACTCCTCTTGATTAGAGTTTGCAATGTTTTTACACCGCAGTGGTGGGATTAATTGCGTGGGTTTCCTATTCCCGGAAAAGAAGAAGAAGAAGAAGAAGAAGAAGAAGAAGAAGAAGAAGAAGAAGAAGAAGAAGAAGAAGCAGCGACAACTTGCAGTTTTTCCTGTGCCCTATTCGCGCTGACGGAGTTGAAACCCAATGTTTCATGAAGTTATTAAATAAAGTTTGTTTTTTTTTATTTTTCTCTTGAACCAAAGTCTTTTAAAATAGCTAATTTTTTAATAAATTTACTAACTTCGGGGAAATTTACCTTTTTCATGAATATTATTAGTCTTTCAAATTGAATTAACCTGAATATGACAGGTTCATTTAATTTAGAAGAGTATATGTTCATGGGGAAGGCTTAGGATCGGTCTAGGAATATTTTAAGATGAGCCGATTCTAGACTATAGCTGTTTTGGCCATCGAGCGTCATTGGAACCTGAAGGCTCTCAGCTGTGTTCTTCTTGGGTAAGATATATTTGTTTTTCTTCTTCTTTCATTCTTACTTCGTCTTCTTCTTCTTCTTCTTCTTCTGTACCTTTCATTCTGTGACTGGGATCTTTCCAGACAGCTCCAAACTTCTTCAGATTTCTCTTTCAGTTTAACCTTTCACTGAAAAGCGAAACCTTGACCCTTCTCTGTAAAATTTAAGACTTTTAAATCTGGCTCCTTGTTAAACTATATCTTTTCTATATAACCCAAAAGATTCCAGATTTATGAAAGGCAAAAAATGAGAGTCACTACTTTTGTATAACTATCTTGCAATAATAATAAGCTTAGCCTTTCCAGCGATACATATACAGTATTTATATACAGTTTATTACTGTTTATGGTAGGCGCTGCACAATAAATAATAGTCGTTTAATAGTAATATTAATAATAATAATGTAGTACTTTAGTGTAAGAGAATTCGACATACAATATCACTGAAATTCATATATATATATATATATATATATATATATATATATATATATATATATATATATATATATACATATACAGGTATATATATATATATATATATATATATATATATATATAACTATATATATATACAGATATATATATATATATATATATATATATATATATATACATGCATATACATATATATATATATATATGTATAATGTTTAGTGTTGTTCGTAACTGTGGTAAAGAAACACATATTAATAACACATATACGAGGATACAATATCATTAATTATCAGATTACGGTATGCAAGTATGGTCTGATCCATATGTTTATTTACGAGAGACAGCGAAGGAAAAATCTCTTACCTCTTTAACTAATTGAACAGGAAAGGTCAGAGAGAGAGAGAGAGAGAGAGGACCATTAGGACACTGATTAATCAGTGTAATGTCCCAAACACAAAGCTCGGCTGGTGAGCAGTGAGTGGGTGGGTGGGTGGGTGGTGGGTGGGTGAGGTGGGTGGGTGGGTGGGTGGTGGGTGGTGGACAAGTAGGGACGAGTTCTGGGTCGAGTTGACCACCACGGGAAGGGTGAAGAGAGATAGAGGGCGGGGTACAGTAGCGTGAGCCTAACCAGCAGCTATCCTAATCAACGGACATAGCGCCAACAGCTACTCGATAACCACACCCTAGCGTGAACAACTTCACCTGTTGGCAAAACTACCTCTCTCTCTCTCTCTCTCTCTCTCTCTCTCTCTCTCTCTCTCTCTCTCTCTCTCTCTCTCTCTCTCTCATCTTGCATCTGAAACAATTTTGTCATTTTCGCCCCTACATTAACAAACACTCATTCATTATTCCATTTTCCCATCTTTTCTTCTCAGATCTCTTAAAAGTATTAAATATATAGACTTAATGTTTAAACATTTATGTCTAGTGATACTTGCCTGACAATTTCCTTATAGCGGCTGACCACCACAAACGACTCTCTCTCTCTCTCTCTCTCTCTCTCTCTCTCTCTCTCTCTCTCTCTCTCTCTCTCTCTCTTTATTAAAAACACGATTTCTGACACGTCTCTCGTCATACTGGTGCACTTTTCCTATACGCGTTGACGGAGCTGAAACCCAGTTTGTCATGACGTAATTAAATGGAGTTAATCTTTTATAGTTGTCCAGTGAACCAAAGGCTTGAAAAAGTTATTTTTTAACAGGATTTATCAACATCAGGGAAATTTAACTTGTTCGTGAAACTATGAGTCTTTTAAATTTTATTAACTCGAATATGACAGGTTAATTTAATTTAGAAGAGTATTTGGTCATAAGAAAGGTTTAGGATATGCCTAGGAATATTGCAAGATGACGCGACACTAGACTTTGCTATTTTGGGCAATCGGACCTCATTAGGACCTATGCCGCTTGCACCAGACTTCGTACGTTAATTGGAAGATAGCAAGACACTTTTAACTGATTAACTGATTAAAATAATTTATTCTTACAAGGCAGTGTGTATTTAGAGGAGTATTTGTTCAAAAGGAGGGCTTAGGATAGGCCTAAGGCATTTTGCAAGATGAACCGGTACTAGTCTAAGCTATTTTGGCTCTCAGGCCGCACTCGTACCTGTTGTCGGTCGCACCAGACTGCATACGTTAACTGGAAGATAGCAAGGCGCATTTTACTGATTAATTAACCTATTTCTGCATGGTAGGATCTCTAAACTGGGCTAAACCTATCTCTCTCATCCAAAAATTTGGGAGACTAGCCTATGTGTATGCGCGAGTGAATGTTACAATGCACTTTCTGTTAGGTACAAACGTCTTTTGGTTCACAATCCTCGAAGGGCGTTGAAGGATGTGTACATAAGACTAAGTTGGGAACAAAGAATGGAATTGACATAGGAAATTTAGGATGTACTTTGTGTATAACAGGCCACATTCATACTTTTAAACTGCAGAATCATGGATGAACTCCCGTGCAGTGAATTTTGTGTATGTGTATATGTATATATATATATATATATATATATATATATATATATATATATATATATATATATATATATATATATACTGCTATATACAGAATGTCTACTAACTCCAAAATAGAAATGTGTGAAAGGTCAAGGACTGTTGAGCCAAACTCTCCATTATGGAAGTGAAGTATGTATGTTAAATGTAAATGAACGAAAATAGGTTAAAGCTGTAGAACAAAGCTATTAAAATGGATTTGCCATGACATCCAGGAAGTGGAAGACTGTGTGCAAGAGTAAAGATTTGAACGGCTCAGTATATGTAAGGTGGGTTGACGCAGATATACAAACATCATAATTGGTCATTTTAAAAAGCTTTGAATGTCATCGAAAAGTTACATTAAGAGAATATTAGGAGAAACACACGGCAATTATGGCATGAAATGTATTATTATTATTATTATTATTATTATTATTATTATTATTATTATTATTATTATTATTATTATTATTATTATTATTATTATTATTCGTGCTGAACAAATAAGTAAAACAATAAACAATATATGAACACATAAACGCCTTTATACGAGAAGATATGGCCATAAATATTATGATTTATTGGCAAAAAAAAACACACATCTTAGGGATAACATTACCCTACACAAAATAAGTACGTTCCTTTCTAAACAAAAAAAAGTACTTTTCTTTCTAAACAAGAAGATAGTACTTGTCCTCATAAACAGTAAAAGTACTTTTCATTCTACACGAGAAAGTACTTCCCTTTCTAAACAAAAAATAAAGTACTTTTCATTCTAAGTGCGAAAAACAAGTACTTTTCTTTCTAAACGAGAAAATAATATTTTTCTTTATAAACAGCAAAAGTTCCTTTCAAATTTCTGACTTTTTTGCATAAAATTTTAAACGGGCTTAATGAGAGAAAGGGTAACTTTACTTACCTTGAGGTTGTATTCAGTTGGACCTTATCTAAAGAACCTATACTTTCTTAGGAGATGAGCAATGGCAGTTAATGCTTCTCAAATACAGCCACTGCCTCGATGACTGTCAAGCCAGTCAAGAGATAAACGCACAAATCCAGTCAAATATGTTACAGTCAAAGTGTACACCTTTAACTAAGGTGCGTGAAACGCAGAGTGCAAATCCCCGCAGGATTTATCAGACGACGAACTATCGCGATGTTGACTTTAGAGGGGCGGGGCGCTTACTGACCGCTGGCCATCACTCTCCCGTACGTCGAGAGTCTCTGTCTGTCTGTTTGTCTGTGCGATTACTCATGATGGCTCTCTTCTTGTCAGTCGATATTTATTCTATTGCTTTTTTTGGGAGGGGGGGCGGGAGCCTGGCTAAGAGAGCCTAAGGCCAAGAAACATGAGTTCAGTATTGCGTCAAATTTCTGTGTCTGAAACCAGCCAGAAAATCTTCTTCTTCTTGATTTTTAAAGACGAATTCTCGCATTCTCTCGCTATTTCTGTCCTCAGTGAAATAACCGATTCTTTTCTGTTTGAAGAAGAGAATTTCGACACCTTTCTCTGTCTTCTATTGGAACGGAGTATAAAATTTAGGCCAACGGCCAAGAGCTGGGACCTACTGTATGATAAGGTCATTCAGCACTGAAAAGGGAAATAGAGAGTAAAAAGGTTTGGAAGGTGTAACAGGAGGAAAACCTTTTTGCAGCCGCACTACGAAACAATTGTTAGGAGAGGGTTGAGGAAAGTAAGATGGAAGAAAGAGAATCTGAACGGAGGTACAGTATAAGGAATGAACGGGGATTGCAGCTAGGGGCCGAAGGGACGCTGCAAAGAACCTTAAGTAATGCCTACAGTGAACCGCGTAATGTCCACTAACGGCACTTCCTCTAGGGGGTCTGTCTTCTGATTACGAATGCCAGCAAGATATAGATCTCGTCAATACGCTTTCCTTTACGCTGCTTCCAGCAACTCAGTGAAGAAAGCTGTGAGGATATGCAAAATAGGTATTTACAAAGTTGCTGATCAGAATAAGTATCTCCAAGGAGAAATCTGGTGTCAGAATCCACGGAGGAGCTGAAAAATCTCAGCCGAAGATTATCAAAAGGATTCATAGGTTACATTTATAGATTTACAGTTTGCGAAGTGTTAACAGACCGGGAGGACAAGACTGATTAGGCCTAAAATCGAGGAACAGCTGTTCGTAGATTAGAACACCTACTGTCATGAAGTTGCTATTTATAGTTACACTTCAAAGGAGTTTTACTGTTGAGATTGAGTTGAGTGAACTCGATTGTTGCTGTTTGTTCATCTATCTATCTATATGTTTTTCTGTCTATCTGTCTATCTATTTTTTCTATCTATCTATCTATTTTTCTGTCTATCTGTCTATCTATCTATCTATCACTATTATTAAATAATTGCTGAATCTATTGCATTGTTGTTGTTGTGTTTGCTAATGAAACATGAATGTCTTTGAACCTTTGGTCGCAAACTTCTGAGAGAGAGAGAGAGAGAGAGAGAGAGAGAGAGAGAGAGAGAGAGAAAGTAACGGAAAATACCGAGAATTTCGCACAAATTCAAATAATATTTACTTAGGAAGTGCGTCAGATTTCGTCGAAATCCCACTGCTTTTAGTAAGCGTTGATTCTTGTAAGTGTTTGAAATAAATACATTAGAGAGAAAACATCTTTGAAAAACTAGTTTTATATTATTCTGTCATCGTCCTCGGGGACTAAAATGACGTAAAAATTTTACGAAACTCGAAAAGGAAGTCGAGACATTTTCCCCAAAAAAGCGACCATGACACCGAGATGGTGTCCCAAGAACAACGAAAAAGAAAATAAGAAAAAAAAAAACTGAAAAACATAATGCGTCTCGCTTGTTGGACCAAATGAAGATCTCCGGAAGACCTTAACCTCCCAAAGTAAACGAGGTTGTAAGGGACTGTGCCGTCCTTTCGATACAGTATGTGCAGGAGCGAGTACCGTGAGAATATCGGGTTTCCGTATGCCACACCCTTGCCCTAATCAAAGCTTCACACACACACACACACACACACAAAACCTCTCTCTCTCTCTCTCTCTCTCTCTCTCTCTCTCTCTCTCTCTCTCTCTCTCTCTACGTCTCTCTCTTATAGTTAGGATTCATGTATGAACTCTCTCTCTCTCTCTCTCTCTCCTATTCTCAATATTCGTATATGAAATAATTATCTCTCTCTCTCTCTCTCTCTCTCTCTCTCTCTCTCTCTCTCTCTCTCTCTCTCTCTCTCTCTCCTATTCTCAGTATTCGTATATGAAATCATTCTCTCTCTCTCTCTCTGATACGTATAGCCAGAATTCATGTATGAACTCTCTCTCTCTCTCTCTCTCTCTCTCTCTCTCTCTCTCTCTCTCTCTCTCTCTCTCTCTCTCTCTCTCTCTGATACGTATAGTCAGAATTCATGTATGAACTCTCTCTCTCTCTCTCTCTCTCTCTCTCTCTCTCTCCTATTCTTAGTATTCGTTTAAGAAATCATTCTCTCTCTGATACGTATAGTCAGGATTCGTGTATGAACTCTCTCTCTCTCTCTCTCTCTCTCTCTCTCTCTCTCTCTCTCTCTCTCTCCGTTTAATCCAGGACTCCAGGAAGTAATGTGTAAGTAAATGTGTTTACACCAGAGACGCATTCAATCCAGCAGACTTCCTGCTGGCTTAAGTACCTGGTGTTAAGGAGCTGAGGATTTGCTTCGAGGGCGTTTTTTGTTTACGTTAAGGTCAGTGACACCGAGAACCCAGTGACTTTACTTTTCCAGATCAGAGGAAAACGAGAAATAGGGGGAAGGTAAAACAAAACGAGGCATGAAGAAAGCAGCAAACGAGAATAAGGATGAAGGAAGGAAAGAAAACGAGAGAAAGGAGGATGGAAGGTAAAACAAAACGAGAGCGGGGGTGAAGGAAGGAGAGAAAGGAGGAAAGAAAAGCAACATGAAAGGAGGAGGAAGAAAGCAGGAAACGAGAGAAAGGAGAAATGGAAAAAAGGAGAAAAAGGAAGAAAGAAAACTAAACGAAACGGAGGAGGAAGAAAGCAAGAAAACGAGAGAAAGGCTGAAGGAATAAGCTTCAAATTCTGCTAAATTTCCAACTCAACCATTGCAAGAAGAGAAGGTGACTTACATACTTCATTCAGCCATTTTGAATCTTTTGAGAAGCAGAAAAACAATGAACAGATTAAATCCTCTACTTGGGTGAGGCACGTCGCCTAATTACCAAGGTAGGCCCTCCTCCGAAAAAGCCTTCCCCCCCCAAGGGAGTCCTCACCTACCCGCAAAGTAGGACGACGTGGGCAGGTAACGAAAAAGTTAATTACCTAGCTTAAATCTAGGTCTACTGGAGAGAGAGGAGGCTTCTTCTTTAGGTCTTGACTAAGAATTCCAGTTAACCTTTCGCTTTAGATAGGCTAATATTTACTCCTAGAGCTAGATTATTATTATTATTATTATTATTATTATTATTATTATTATTATTATTAGAGCCACTGACTTAAACTTCAGACTTCCAAAGAAGATGAAGTTCATTTGAAGAAAAAGCTACATACGATAAAAGGAAATGCAAAAAGAAGGAATCACTTATTAGAAAAGAAAAACAAATGAATATATAAATTAACAGATAAATAGATAAAAATATAGATCAGCTATTAAAATACAATGAATTGTCTTAAGGTTAGTGAATTTCTAATCCTCGTGGCTGCTGACAAACAACTTACAAAGAACGAAGTGATGAACAACAATAAACAAGTGAAAATGCGGCGAAGTTTCTTACGCGCAATCGAGTATTCCGTACAGCGTATAATCAAGGCCACCGAAAATAGATCTATCTTTCGGTGGTCTCGGTATAATGCATGAGCCGCGCCCCATGAAACTTTAACCACGCCCCGGTGGTGGCCTGTCCTATATCGTTGCCTGATGCACAGTTATCGCTAACTTTCAATAAAATAAAAAATACTAAGGCTAGAGGGCTACAATTTGGTATGTTTGATGATTGGAGGGTGGATGATCAACTTACCAATTTGCAGCCCTCTAGCCTCAGGAGTTTTTAAGATCTGAGGGCGGACAGAAAGAGTGCGGACAGTAAAAGTGCAGATGGTCAAGCAAAGCCCGCACAATAATTTTCTTTTACAGAAAACTAAAAATGGACATAACAGGGAGTGAATTACAAGAACTGGCAATAAAATGAGGAAAATGGGAGTAAATAGGCTGATTTACCATAGGAATTATAATAAGTGCACCCACCCTGAAAGAGATTCGATATATACTGTATGTATATAAATTTCTGACTAACATTGGGATTGAACCCAGGTCTCTCAAATGAAAGGGCAGGGTGCTACCAACTTACCCACACAGGTCATAAAAGAAGTTGGAACCTAAGTGCTTCTGCACCTGAGGTGATTCCATCAAGAACTGTGTGAGCTATGTGGTAGCGCCCTCGCCTTTCATTTGAAAGACCGGGGTTCGATCCCGACGTGGGTCAGAAATTTATTTCTGTGAAACACGAGCTGATAATTATGTTGATTAGGTCCATAAATATATATATATATATATATATATATATATATATATATATATATATATATATATATGCAAGCACACAAACTAAATGTTTTACATCAACCTTCAGATACGACAAGAGAGAGAGAGAGAGAGAGAGAGAGAGAGAGAGAGAGAGAGAGAGAGAGAGAGAGAGAGAGACATGGTGGAAACGGAGCCACACCCTAAATTATGTCAAGAACAAATAAACAAGAGAGGAAGAAAAGGGACGCATATTTATTTTTGTGTTGCCCCGTCCAAAAAAATTTCGTTTCAATTCACGTTCTGTTTGCCCTTTGAAAGATGCATTAAATCAAGTGCTTTTTGCCTTCACACGCAAGTACTCGAGCACTCTCTGACATTGTATGCAAAAAAAAAAAATAATAAATAATGTACACAGCCATATCAGTATATATAAAATAAAAAATAAATTTTTAAAAAAATATGCTTATATTAAAATGCAATAAAAAGTAAAAAATAATTTTTTGAGACACCATGATTTTCTTACAATTAATTCATAAATACACCTATTTACGTGTATATAAACGATTATACACAGTTACTGGTGCCTTCTTAAACAATTTTTATACATAAATAAACACTTCTACTGATGTATACATGTACGTAAGTGTATATAAAGTTATACACATTGACTGATGCATCATTAAACTTTTATATAGATAAATACACACACCTCCATTGATGTACATATGTATGTATGCGTATATAAAGTTATACTGGAATTATACACATTAATGCATACATCATTAACATTTGTATATATAAATACACAATTCCATTGATGTATGCATATAGGTATGTGTATATAAATTGTCAAATGGACGTTATACACATCAATTCATGGCTTGTTAAACATTTTTTTTACATAAATACAAACTCCTATTAATGTATACATATGCATGTGTATAAATGGTTACATGAACGTTATACACATTAAACAACGTTAAACTTTTGTATACATAAATACACGTTATCCACCTTAAATGATGCCTAGTTAAACATCTGTATACATAAAACACTTGTATACATAAACAAATTTTAATGATGTATGCATATACGCATGTGTATATAGATACATTTGAACGTATGCCAACTATACGCAGTATTGTATGTTTTGTCTGTATTCATTACAAACGAGACCAACCCTTCGTCCAGTCGTCTGGAGTATGTGGAAAACATTTCTTAATTTCACTAATTAAACCTACATAAGAAGATATGTGCGTGTATTTGTGTCATTGAGATCTCTCTCACGAACGAGTGAACGGACTGACGACAGTGAGTGAGAATCTTCTTAAATTAACAGCTGATGGACACGATACAGATTTGAATTTACTAGCCACGGACGCCGTTTCGTTTTTATATATAATAACCTAGCTGTTTTTGCTCGAAACGCTAGGCAAGCTGCAAATGGTGTATTGTTTTCTAGTATTTAGTTTAAAACTACTAGTTTACTAGGAGTTTTATCTTGGCTACAACTAAAATGTTGAATACTGTAGTTTGCCTACGGCAGTTGTGGAATCTCATCTCCAAATGTTTAGGTAAGGAGCAAATGCATTCCAGCTTTCTGCTGCTGACATAACGGTTCATATTCCCTCATGTTTATTTATCTATCACCTTGTCTGGTAATTGGTCTTTCTCACTCTCTGCAGGCTGATTTCCCATTGAAGCCCTCTTGGGTTTATAGTCAAAGCGAATAAACAGGATAGACTTAACCTGTTAAGGTCTGAGTGTGTACGATACACATCGGATATACAAGAAGAAGAAGAAGAAGAAGAAGAAGAAGAAGAAGAAGAAGAAGAAGAAGAAGAAGAAGAAGAAGAAGAAGAAGTACTTCTAAGGCCAAATTCTTGAAGAGTATCGAGATGGTCAAATGAGAGTAGTGATAAGTAGGCCTAGATGAGATTTGTTTTGGTGAACTGAACTAGACCAAGTTTGATATTCCAGATTATTAAAAAATAACATCACACAAGATTAAAGAGGGTTACGAAGGGTATGGAACTCTAGAATTTCCCTGAAGATGTTAACGCATAAAAAAAGGAGAGCTGATTGAAAAGTAAGAAACGTTGACCTCAAAATATGCAATGCTGAAACAGCTTTGAGTCTAAAAAAAAAAAAAAAGTTCCCGTGAAAATTTGCATTACTCAGAAGCTTAGTCATGCTACTACGCGAGAAAGTAGAAAAATCACCTTTTAACAGGAAATTCGCAACTCACTCTCTTGCTCGCTCGTCAGTGGTCAGGTTAATTACCTGTTCCAAAAGCTTCGCCAAAGGTTACATGACGTAGACCATTGTACCCAAGAGCTAAATAATGAAATCTCGTTACCTGATGTCACGTAACTTTTCTCTGTGGGGTTTGTCACGTTATTTGGGATATAGTTTAAAGTTTTGCGTCAAAATGTTGAATTCTGACTTTAGTTACGTGTGCATGTTGCTGTCATATTTCCAAGAGAATGTATATATATATATATATATATATATATATATATATATATATATATATATATATATATATATATATATATATATATATATATATTATATATATTATATATTATATATATATATATATATTATATATATATATATATATATATATTATATATACATATATATTATATATATATATATATAATATATATAATAAAACATCACTGTACAGTAAAGTGTATGTATCTTACTGCTTTTTTTATGCCTATATGAGTTGCTTTTATAAGAACATTGGTCCTAAAGATCGAATCTTCAAAAGTTTCTCACAGAGAACCTCAGATTTACAATTGGTTCGAAGACACTTTTTTAAAATGTATATTTCCAGCAAATACTGAGAACTCATATGTTTGTTGCCCCAGTGACTCAACACTGGGCCCAGTCTGTCCATAGATGGGTACCAAGTTGGGCCCCTACCATTACTAAAACCTTCAACAGACCTTAGGACTCTGGTGGGAGTGGCAATAGAGTCAATACAAATTTATCTGTTTGTTGCAGGGAATTACCTATCATGAATAACTGACCTATTTTGTATACTGTTCTTATAAGAATATTGGCAATAAAAAGACTTCAGTAACATGGAATGAAAAGGGGAATTTTCCCACCCCCCGCCTCCCTCTGTTTGTTGGGCAGAGCCCAGGGCCCACATCAGACCTTTTATTCCCTTCAGCACCTTGCCACACTTGCCCTGGGTAGAGGCCCATGCAGGCGCAAAACCAGATCAATCTAAACCAACACCCAACCCTCTCTCTTTTATCATCATGTCCTCTTTCTCTCTCTCTCATTATCAACAAACCAACATAGATGAAGAGTGTGAAGGGAATAAACTTGGACTTCAGCCTTGACAGAAAGAGCAACTGTCCTGAAATATATACGCAGTGTCATTACAGTCGTGCTTGAAGGGCCGTTTCAGCATTGCTCTCCATGGCACTCCACACATAAGAACTCGAAAGGGGGCCAAGACTTTCATTAATAAGTGTTCCTCTGATGCGACATGAAGAAATTTAGAATACCAAGAAGTGGTGCACTCCACCCCAACACCAAGATAAGACACCTATCAAACTACCTTGCATATGTGAGCTCTGCATACTGGGAAGATAAACAGTCCTAACTGCAACAAAACTCTAACTCTTATCATTTATTATAAGAATTAAAAATATCTAGCCTCCTGATGAAAACAACCAGCCTGAAGAGCTTGTTCTTAGTGTATCAATGCTGTTGCAGACTTAAGTTTAGATTTATACTAGTTAGACTACGTTTTTCAATTCAGCAGTCCTTCCATACAGTAGAAATTCATATAGTACACTGTACATTAATTTTTTATTTTGGATGAGGTTTTAATCAACATACCCCTACCTATGCTATTTTGTGTCTTGAGAATCCTATTTCATACATACACCCCCTTCAGACTATAAAGCCACGGGCAAACCAGCGGGAGGAACAACTTTAAGTACAGAGGACATAACACATGAAAGAACAGAAAGCATTCAATGGCATCAAAGTATTCTCCCACCCTGAAGAAACCGTTAAGTGCTTCCTGGCTTTCCTACCCTCCTTCCACTGCAATGGAAACCAGCTGACAAGCTCCTTGCAGGGTAAATTAAGACTGAAGACCTTATCCGTGCCAAGAACCAAAGTTGTGAGGATCTATGACAAGAGTCACTATAAAATGTCCACACACACACACACACACACAAAACTATCTTGTTTTGACTGGTACTTTACTCTTCTTCTCTTGTGGCACTTTCTTTTTCCCACATTCTGTATGTGCACTCTATTCCTCGGAGGCTTTAATGGTACCTACATCAACATAATGAACTTTTTTATTTGCTCTACATGAATATACGAGCATTTTGAGTAATGAAGACATGGTAATTTGGAGCCTTTGCAGTAGCTGCAAAATGTCCTTAAAAATGAGTGGATTCCTATGGGAATATGATAGAAATAGCATCATAGAAGACTTTTATAATGAAGTCTTAATATGCAAAGAAATATTCTACTGAAATACCCCAGTACCGTACTATACACTAACAGAACTTTAAAGTTCTTTTCCAAGTGTACCAAAAAATACTACTGAAATACCCCAATACTGTACTACACACCAACATAAACTTTAAATTGGTTTTCCACATGTACCAAAAATTTTACTGAAATACCCCAATACTGTACTAAACACCAATATAAACTTTAAATCACTTTTCCACTTACAGTGCAGTAGACGGCAAACCACAGAACACCACTTACGCTGCTAGCTTCTTTCCAATTAACTAGTACCATGCTCCTGATCAGAAACAGATAGAAAAACCATTTTAAACACATTTCAGGTCAGGTACTACATTCCAACAGAAAAGGAAAATCAAGTCGCAAGTATTTTTTCAAAATATATTTACTATTCTGTACAATACAAGCATTTTGAACAGCTACTTTTGGCCTTGACAACACTTAAAAATTCTGAATCCTACCACAGATACACTGCAATAAAGTTCACACACATTCCGATACCAATACACCTTTGTACATTGAAAGCTAATGCTTGAATGAACTGAAGTGAGACTGTTAGGTAAAATACTGTTTCTACGACACACAAGAGTTTTTTCATGCAAACCCAAAGTCACATGTGCCTTATATTCATGAGGAAATCCCAGTCTTTCTGGACTTATATCAGTACAGTTCCAGAATATTCCCGCTGCACTTGCTCATCCTGCCTTACTGATGCGATCTCCTTTTCCACCACAATTTTTCACAAAATGAAAAGGATGGATCAAGGGGAGAACACTATGGTTAATTCGTTTGTAGGATAAAAATTCTTTTATAAAAACAATGCTCATTTCACACACACAAGTTAATCATACATGCATGAATCGCTTGTTAGGCGAGAAGAAAGCTTCAGAGCAACCCTCAGATCTGAGCTATCTGACGCAGGACTTCAGAGGGACATGGAAGATGAGTTCGATAAAAAGTTGAGCCTCCCCGTGCACTGGCATGTAAAACTAAGCCTGTATCTAGTAAATGCTAAGAAAGGAGCAGAGAAGTTGCTACCACCAACATTAAAAGTGTATACCAGTACTCTGGAAAGTCCTCTCTTCAGTTGTGTAAGTTGCATACAAGTGATAATGAATTAGGACACAGTATGTGAAAATGAATTCATACCCTCTCTCCCATAGATAGAATAACACCTGCTGCAATGACTGGTCCTAACAAGAAGACATCTAAGCTTCTGTCTGTAATATGAGGTAGAACATTGTAAAGGTTGAAGGGTACCTCCAGGCACTTGCTCTCAAAAATGAAACCAACTCCTCATTCCATTCGATTGTACAAGTTGACTTCAAGTGATGATGAGTTAAGACAATGTAAATGAAGATGGATCCATCACCTCTCCCCCACAGATAGAGGGTTGAAGGGTACCTCCAGGCACTTGCTCTCAAAAATGAAGAAAATGCCAAACCTCAAGTATTTGGATCTTAGAACCTCCCTGCTGCATTTAAGGATGAATTAAACTGAACAGATGAGAGTGAAATGAATGGCTAACACGTAAGCACTGCAGACATCAAGGCAATCCTGGAAAAAAGTGAGGAGGTAGCCCAGTGAGTAGGACAGAGCACGCATAGTACAAATCTTCTGGAACTTGACTGATAGTCGTCAAGTGAGACAGGGATTTCTCCATCACGCAAACAAGGCGTATATTGTTAATGAGGTGTGAAACATAAACTACAAACATATCACAACAGAATCACATTGGACTAAGAGTAGTTCCTAGTTTCAAATACCATAAAACAACATGCAGACCAAATACACTAAGATTATGCTTTGCTTTTCCGGCAAATTCCATTACAACTTGCTTAGGCATGGTTACAGATGTCACTTTGCTTCCTAAATACTCTGTAACTTCCCAATACTACTGTCTAATCTAGTATTTCATAAAAATCTTGCCACTTGCTCCGACTATAATGGATACCTGACTAAAAGCATCTCAGGGTGTCAATGCAAAACATTTAAATTAAATACAATCTTGTGTTTCACCATGAAAACCAAATAGTTTAAAAAAAAAGGTGGCAAATTTTACACAATACACATAATACATTCTAGCTAATTTAAATGACTTTCATTTCTGAGACACCTTCCGATGAACAGAATCATCAAAATACAGGATCCACAAATTGTGGAACTGCTAAAATCAGACAAAAATTAGATAAAAATATTCAATTTAACCATCCCATTGGAAAAGGGATGATTGTACCATAAATCCCAAATCATGGGCAATTACTAATAACCATTTAGGAAGGTTATGTGAGACCAATGCTAATTTTTAAAATTCTGAAAGCTGATGATATATATTCAACAGCTTTCTTCAGAAAGTGTAAGTAAAATACTGCATCACAATAACTTTCCTTTGTATCTCCAACATTAAGTGATACAGCAATGACAGAGTTGGTCAAATTTCATATTAAATGACCTCTCAATATCTTATTTAAATCTGAAATGAACTCCGCACAAGTTACTATAAATTCTTTTATGGAATACTGTAGACTAAATGACAGAACAATGGCGTGCGTTGTTTATGACAGAAAACCTAGACTTCTCTTACAATGCAATAAACTATAATACTAAAGAGAGATCCTAACCAAAATAAGGAACGACTACAATAAGCATGACACGAATAATTCATCTAAAACTGAAGCATCGACAAAAACACCCTACAAAAATAAAATCGTATGGGAAATCTATTATTGTACTTATATGCTCCCATCACCTAACAAAAAGATTAAAAACACCACCTCATTCTCGTTCGACCTAAAACTAATACCTTAATTTCACCAACTTTCTGAGTAATGTTAGTAAGCAATATTGCATTTACCTGCCACATTGTTTTACCTTTCTGCAAACAGCGCTTACATGGCACATTTTTTTTAATGACATCTGTCCAAGGTAGTTGTTAATTATTTTTTACCTTACCTCAACCTTAAAACACAACCAGTATCATTTAAAAATTAAACCTCCCTGGAAAGTTCCTTGCACTAAACACATGATATACTGCTGCCTGATCATAATGAACAAATATACATACCAAATATACAATCCAAATTTTAAATACCTTTCTATTTAAAACCAAACAGCTTTGGCATCCTTTCATGAATAACAAGGCCTATCTTGTGGAAGGAGGTCAACTTAAACAGAACACGGCATTTTACTAAGAGACGAGAGACTGCAAAATTGATAGTAGGGGTGTGAAAAATAATATTGTAATAAAAAAATATTTCCAATTGAATGTATACTGAGATAGTAAGCTACGTTGCAAATCACTAGCTCGTACTTGTTATTTTATCCAGGGTAAGCTAATATTAGCAATATTTTACCCATTAAAAAGGCAAAATTGAATTCCTATCAAGAAGCTTTGCACACTAATGGTTACCCTTATATATTTCCATTACAGCTTTTTAAAATATTCTTAAGTCTAATTCATATAACCAAATTTTGTCTTGCATTTTAACAGATGCACAGGAGATATCTGCAGCCTCCTATATCGCAGAGATTTTAGATCCTGACACATCATTTACCATTATCATACATTCCAATGCAATATTTATTGAGATTACAGATTCCAAAATGTATTATCATCATTACCATTATTATTATTCAGAAGATGAACATTGTTCATACGGAATAAGCCCACCACAGGGGCCAATGACTTGAAATTCTAGCAAAATGTAAATACTATACGGACAAGCCTATCATTAATTAAAATTGGTATTTTTTTGGTATAATTTTTCTTACAACTGTAAATTCCTTGTTCCCCAAATAGGTAAAACTTTTACTGGATAATAACTTGAAAAAAATACATTGAGCTATGTTTTTAATTCTTGTACAGCTGGCTTGGAGCATTTGTTCATAGCTGAAAAATGTAAGATACAAATGCTGTATATTCTAACACATAAGAAGATTTTGACCTGGTCAGGGTTGCAGCATAAAGGGAGAGAACTCATCACACGTTTAACCCTTAAAGGGATGAGTCTACACAGCAACTTGAAAATATAACTGAATGACATTTAACTCTTAACAGAGGGCCCATTTGTAAATGAAAGGGTAACTGAAAAGTTCTAATGGAAACTGCAATTTCATATTAGCACACCAATATATGCTAAGTAAAAGATACTTGTCACCCTCATCAGTTAAACTATGATATTGAATTACAAACTTAACAACACAGCTGCATATCTTTTTGACGAAGTTGTGAGGCTATTTACTTCATGTACTTTACCGATTAAGCTTATCACTCTCAAAGGGTAGCTAATTGATCTGGAGTAAGTTTCAATGAGATAAAACCTAGCGTACAACAATATCAAAGTTGGACAGGTGGCAGGTGCATGAAAGGAGACCCAATTTCTAAGAACATGTTCAAAATCTAATTCCAAATACCATACTCCTTGGAGTACCACGAATGAAAGCTGGCCTTCAGTGCTGAAAGAACACGGTTTTATGCTGATATAGTTACACAAGGACTTAAATTAAAGGAAAATTTAATAAATACACTTGAAAATAAGGAACATGGGGTTTATATGAATGAAACTTGTCACCTCATCATGGTGAGTATTTTTTTTTATATAACCACTAAACATCAGCTGACATCCATACTCACATTAAGCAATCAGGCTTCTTCAGAGAGGTGACGCTAACCATTATGTAACAGCTTTTATACACACCTTGAGCACATACTCCACAATCCTAGTTCTCTTAAGTTACCCTTTTGGACACCCACACTCCCATACGCAGCCTGGAGAATTTACAAGTTCATAATCTGACTGATAAAGTTAGAACAAAAAAAACAACCATCAAACACAACTAGGGCCTGGAACTATCACTTGTCATCCAAGCATAAGCAATACCAGTTTGAAATTATTTACAACTAGCAAAATCAAGTGTTACATGATTGTTTTAATTAGCATGTACACCCTTGAACACTACTACACCGTAATCTCAAATGAATAAACTACCTATATCAACTAAAGTACATTCATCAATCACAGAGTTTTCTGTAGAAAACTTATCCTACACTAGTGAATATTTGCATCAAAGTTTGTCAGGTATTCCTACAGAATCTATCACAAAATTCTAACTGAACAATTCATGAATACTGAACGCCCATTGCAGTTCTATTGGACCCCACCCCATTACTATATAAAATGAAGTCTCATTCACATACATACATACGAGACTTTGACAATTCCATAAACACTTTCAGCTCTTTAAAAACCACAAGAGCATTCTTGTTCTATTACCTGCTAAAAGTACATTATTACGAAATTCATTATTCTCCTACACATTAGATTTAGGCCAGTCACTTCATATGCATGGTCATTGTTGCGGGATTTTCGAGGAACTTCTTCCACAGGTTGGAGAAACGTGCCATCGTTGCTCCGTCTATGACACGGTGGTCGGCTGACCAGCTGACTTGCATGATGTGTGCCTTGACAACGTTGCCTGCTGCGTCAAACCTTGGCAGGACCTGGAATAAAATGGAAACCAAAAAAATAGTACGTATACAGAAGTAGCTCTTCAACTGCTTCGACAAAATCCTATTAAAAATTGTTTTAGCAATAAATATAAAAGTTTTTTTAAACACCTGTACAGACCTTAGTGAATGCTACAATAAATGCAACTGAAGTTGGGGTGTCTAATCCTGCATGAATGGTTCCTTTGTAAATTTGTTGTATATCGAGATTTATGTGAGTTCCACATCAAATGTGTTTATTTAAGTCTTTAAATTTAACCCCTTTATTTGTAAGACTTTTCTAGTGTTTGGTTATGCTTCAACACTGTTTTAATACTGTGTATCCTTAATTTTGCCAAAGCTTATGTTCACTGATTTTTAACATAAATAATTTACATAAACCATTTGTATTTCTGATCGCCCTCTGGCAGTGCTTGCAGAATTTTCCTGCAAGATATTTTCTTGTATATTACTCTTTACATATTTTTATCACTTCCACCGTTCACCTCTACTGGGTGTATCGGCAAGTCGGGTAAGCATTCTTCTTGACACAAAAACTACTGAAAACTTGACAGTATATAGCTTTCCAAGGATATTCCTAATTAAAGTTCTTTACCAGAACTGTTTTCTGATCGAGTGAAACTCTTCCTTAAAAGTGTACCCACTAAGCTTATATCCCAACTTAATATCTTCAACCCTTTTAGCATGATACACAAAAGTTAAAATCACCACCATACCTGAATTTTGCCAATTGCACCAATAGCTACACCTGGAGGTAATATAACCGGCTTGGCATATGTTCCACCAATCTGAAAAGACATTATTATTGCTTGAATATAACTGGAATTATAAATATTTTCCTTGCTGGGCACTGCTGACCTCAGATGAGATTCAAACAGTGTGGTAACTTAATTACAAAAATTCTTAACAAGTAACTATGACCTATAAATAATACACCTATTAAAATTTTGTATGTGCAAAGGCTCATAGTCATGCTAAAATGAACAAGGAAATTTTATAAAAAATAATGACCCTCTTCAAACATCAATATTTCTCCCATCAAAAGTGAAAAGACATTAATCCAGCCAAGAAGTAACAAAGGAACATTTACAAATAAAAATTAAATCAAAATAATGACCCTCTTCAAACATCCATTCTTTTTTCCCATCACAAGTGAATATCCACTTATCCAATCCAGAAGTAATAAGGAAACACTTACAACTGAATAGAAGAGCAAAACCAAAGTAAAAATTTGACTTCACTTACACTTCCTATATTTGAGAGACTGAAGGTCCCACCGGTAAGGTCCTGAGTTCTAAGAGACCCTCGCATTCCTAAATCTTGGAGACGATTCAGTTCAGCTGCAACTTCCAGGAGAGTCAAGCCTTGGACGCCTTTTACGTTTGGCACCACAAGTCCGTTACTGGTGTCCATGGCGATGCCAATGTTGTGACTAGCCTGAGGAGATGTACAGAAAATTTAGTATGGGAATGGTAACGGCTTTTGATGTTATATATACCATTATTAAAAAATTACTGTATCTCTTTCTTTAAATCTTTAACTGTAGACCCTTATGGACAGTGTCAACAGACTATAAACCCAAGTGGGCTCCAGAGGCAAATCAGCCTCAGAAAGTAAGAGAGAGAAAGAGAGAAGTTATAAGAAAGGTGGTAAATAAATAGGGGAACAGAAAATAAAACCGATACACCTGAATTCAGGAGACGTCAGAAGACAGCATGAATGAATTTGCCCCTCGCTTAAACATTCTGAGATCACAAGATTCCACAACTGCACTAGGCAAACTATCTCTACATATCTACATATATCTGAATACAGTACAAAACGGTTAATAATTTTATCATTTCATCACTAATAAACTTCAAAAAGAAACTATCCCTACTAACAGCCAAAAACATGTCACTAATAGCTTTAGTCCTTCCAATCTAGACTATTTTCAGGTCACATACTTTCCATAAAATACAAAATCAGCCCACTGGCCTCAGTGAACTTTAAAGGAAGTTCATGATGCAGTGACACAGTATATGATGTTAAATGTTACATTACCATTATAAAAGCATCATTTTGACAGTCAATTGTGTCATACATTTGAAAACTGAATGCAGATATCTACTGCGGCTCAGAAATCATTGTAATGTAAACAAAACAAGACGGTAAGAGTGACAGAATCATTACCCTTTATTATCAACCAATATCAAAACCGAAAAACTCTGGAAACCTTGACAGAAGACTTAATAGATACTCAGACTATGGCGAATGAAATCTTTTCATAATTAAAGTAAACTATACAACATACAATAAAATACATTAGCACCTCAACTTAACAGACAATTTGGAGGTCTGGCTCTCTGATAAGTAACAAAGTCCATCAAGCACCCAAGAACCTATACAGTACTACAGCCTGCACTTGAATATTTTTTAGATATCTTACAACTAACTGTAATCTGACGCAGTTCCTAACCTAAGCTAACCTGCACTTTACTAAGCTTGGCATTCAATTTAGTGGATGTATCTAAAAACACAAGATCTCTAAAATGGTAGCCAAGCAAATAATAATAATAATAATGATAATAATAATAATAATATAATAATAATAATGAAGCAGATAAGTATAGTAGTCCAATAAGTTTAGGTGTTACTAAATATTCTTATATCTTACACCTAAAATCAATGTTTCCCAGAAACAAACCTTGTTAAGTAGTGTTCCTGTATTTAATAATTTTTTACATCTTAAGCCTGAAAACTAACCAGTTTCCCTGAAACAAACCTTGTAAGTGATTTCTATATTTAATTGTTCTTATACCTTAAGCCTGAAAAACTGATCAGATTCACAAACCTTGTAAGTGATCTTTTCACATTTATCATCCACCGATGCATTAAGAACTGGGTAGTGCGAGAGGGCCATTGACGCTGCCTTGATGAAGATGGGCATGTATGAGAATCGCACTCCGTGAGCTTCTGCCATGGCCTTCAACTCTTTCCGCAGTCCAACGAGAGCCGTCAGGTCAATTTCGTCGCAGTATCCAAAATGTGGAATTTTCTGCAGGGGGGATAAATGTTTAAGTACATATGTTACAGAACTGTTAAATATTTTAATGAATGTCCTACAGAATGGTTAAATATTTTAATGAATATCTTACAGAATAGTGAAATATTTTAATGAATATCCTACAGAACTGTTAAATATTTTAATGAATATCCCGCAGAACTGTTCAATAGAGTATTTTAATGAATATCCTACAGAACTGTTAAATGTTTTTATGAATATCCTGCTGAACTGTTAAATGTTTAAACATATATATTACAGAACTGTTAATTGTTAAACAAATATATTGTCTTGAGATGACCAATTAGCAATATTTTCTATGCATTAAATTACAAATTTAAATAGCAATCCTTAACATCATATAATTTTATCAGATCTGTCTCAGCACCACACTCAAAAAATCCTGTTCTTCCAAATACAGCCTGCATTCACAGTCTTAGAATGCTCCAAAGACTGGAACCTTTTGTCTAGTAGACAGAAGAATAGCAGTACTCCAGTGCATATGGTTCTAGGATCCACAGACCTAGAAACCAACTACCTTACTTATTATGTAATCTGGACTTCTTCCAACAAGAAATTGTGACAGTAGGGAAATTATTAAACGTGTGATGGATTTGTATAAAAAACCTCAATTTTGTTTTGAAAAAATTAGACGTTTCTCCTCAAATCCATCACTCACGTATACCCTAAAACGTTTTTTAACTGGGAAGGTTTTAACTGTGGAATACCCATAAATCTGCTGAGTGTGCCCTGTTGAATCCACA
Organism: Macrobrachium rosenbergii; assembly: GCF_040412425.1. NCBI lineage: Eukaryota > Metazoa > Arthropoda > Malacostraca > Decapoda > Palaemonidae > Macrobrachium > Macrobrachium rosenbergii. The sequence continues at coordinate 33,969,846 of NC_089761.1, read as the reverse complement.
CACAAACCTCCTGAGGTTGAAGATTAGCATGGAGGCCAGGGTCTTTCGAGATACAGTCTTCCATGTGAGGAAGGATCCCTGCTTGGCAAGCTAAAATGAGGCAGTTGTAACTGTCCAATACTTTGATACAAGAGGGATTAAGCAGTTACCATTTATATGAGATGTAGCAGTGAAAAACTCCAGAAGTCTTTGTGTCTACAGGTGCTATAAATGAAAAACAAGATGAGAATGAGAAAGAAAAGGATAAGAAGTTGCCCATGTCCTCAACTAATGCTGGTATTACTGTCCTGCTGCTACCACTGGTTCTAACCACTAATATAAGCATCTGGAAGCAGCAACCATTCCAAAGGTAGAACCTGCTTCCCCCTGGCGAGGCAGCCTGCAACCATCTTGTGTCTAACTGGAATGGACCTAGTTTAACTGCTACTTTCCACCTAAATGAATACCTCAGCTACTATACGGCACCAATTTCTGATCTTGCGCTCTCTTGATTCCTTAGGTTTATAACCACTTTCATGTCCCCTTACTTGACAACTGAAGGCTTTCTGACCCTGATAGCCATTAAATCCAGAAGTATCTCACATCACGACTTAACTTCTACTTCTTAGGGGTTAAGTAACTGAGCTTCCAATCCCTGGTTTGAGTGGTCTGTAAAAGTAAGATTTATAGAGAGAAACAACCAACGTTCCAGTCCTAACACCATCGTAGGCTTCTCTACGTGCAAATCAGACTCTTCTTATCAGCTTCTGGAACTGTAAGTGAGCAGCTTTTGCATAAACGTAGAACTTCCGTGTGATTTTGAGCCCAACAATGTACTCTTGGCATATTCTGTCAAGTCAGCCTTTATGGGGGAGCTCCATTTCTCTTCCTTCAGAGCTAACTACCTTATGAATTAAACTTTTGTTCATAATTATAAAATAGACTGAATATTGTAGATGTTAGTTCTTGGGTTTTATATTCCACTACTAATCTACATATACCTATTAGGTTATCAGTATCCTTAGGGTACAAGGTACGGGTACAAGGTACTGTCTGAAAGTTTATTTCTGCGGTACTTCAATAGGATCCCCGGAAGAACTCCATGGCTGTTAGTTATCAAAGACTGTTTTGGTACTCTCCCACACTGCTGTAAATAATTATCATGCAGTACTGTTAAATGGAACACTGGTGTCAAATTAAGACAAAATGCTTACCATAGCTTCTGTCATGCTCTTGACCATAGCCTTTTGGAAGCCCTTGATAACTTCAGTCTTGTCTTGACCAAGTATGACTGGCATAGAGGGCGGTAGGGTAGGAGGTGCAGCTGGAGGTGTGGGAGCCGCTGGCCGACCTGCATGCATTTAAAATAAGTTACTTTCAATATTACAAGCACAATATTTTTCTAACATTAATGAGTATGCAAAAATCAGTTTTCCAACTATTCTCACAGTTGATTACATTAATTATCAACTTTATCCACACAACTACCAAGTATCTTACAGTACACTAACACCTAAACTTAGCGGATTTCCTTACTTATCAGCTGCAATACCGTCACTAGTTTTTTGCTATGCTACCATTTTACATGTGATAAGTTTATAGAAATCTTTCAAATTGAATGTTGAGTGTAAAGTGGTTAGTTTACATCAGGAAACATGGAATTGCTGTCACCTACGTCTAGAAAATATTCAAATGCAAGCTATAATATAGGGGTATCAGTTACTCAGGGTCTGTTAACTTGAGGTGCTACTATCTTACAAACGATTACTGTATGGAGTACTACAATCTCTCAATGAACAGCTCAATATATTATATTATTGTTAATCAGAAGATGAACCCTATTCATATGGAACAATCTCACCACAGGAGCCACTGACTTGAAATTCAAGCTTCCAAAGAATATGGCATTCATTAGGAAGAAGTAAGAGGAGGTAAAGGGAAATACAGAAAGACGAGGTCTCGCTTATTAAAAAAGAAAAAATAAATCAATAAATAGATAAAAATGTATTATAAATAAATTAATAAACTAATAAACAGATGAAAATGTATAAAATGCAAGGAGAATAGTATTAGGGTAGTAATGCACCATACAAAGAAAATAATATTACTTGGTTTTGGAGGAGGGGGAGCTGCCGCAGGAGCTGCCTTTGCTTTTTGCACTTGGGCCCCAGACTGCTTCCTTTCGACGTAGCTCAGCAAATCCTCCTTCAGGATCCTGCCGTCTTTCCCACTGCCTTGGACGTCGTTTAGGTCAATCTGTTGATAATGATCACTGTGGATAATCAAGTCTGTATGGTTTACTAATGTACAATTGTGTCTAGCAATGCACAAAAAATATTCCAGGACTTTTTACGATTTCCTTAAGGATGCTAAGAATATATGTATGTATGATGCTTCTGGATAATCAAGTCTGTGTGGTATATACTAATATAAAATAGAGTCTAGCAATATACAAAAAATATTCGAGGACTTTTTAAGGATTTCTTTATGGATCCTCAGTATATATATATCATTAAAGAAATACCTTTATCTTATGAAGCTTGACAAGACAATTGTAAGACTATTTGTGGATTTCTTTATGGAAACTAAGAGTATATTGTTAATGAAATGCTTTTATCTTAAGAGGCTTGACAAGGCCATTCTAGGACTCTTCATGGATTTCCTTATGATTACTAAGTACAGCATATACTGCTAAGGATATACTTTCATCTTAAGAAGTTTGACTTGACGAGCTAGTCATTTTTCATGACTCCCAAAGAACAGTTCTTATATGAGAGGTGAAAAATAGAACAAGGTTAAGTAAAAGAAGCTGGACAGGTAGAATGCAACTTGAGCCAGAAAGGACACTGCAAAGAACCTTTAGTGCCACTACAGTATGTCAAACAAGACCATAGACAGTAACCTCCACATGGGATTATTAAGGACTGAAGAGATAGAATACTAAGTAAGACTGCATATATGGTACACGCCTTATCTGAACATCTCCCAACAGTTTCTGTTAGAAATAGCAAACTTCAATTCCTCATTACATATAGGTACACCTGCATGATAATGCAGCAGTATTGTTTATAAGCTCTGTGAGCAAACAGGGTCATCGTTACTCACTAAACTTTACTCTTGAATGAATCTAAAACTGAAATTTTTTATAAATAAAAAACAGGATATATATGTGAAAACCACATGGATATAAATAGCCTGGACCCTACATCACTCTGCCTTTTGACATTTACCAAAGATGGTTTTGATTCCTCTAACAAATATTCCCTTCATTGGTTTACTCCAATCTCTATAAATGACGATGAAACATATCAAAGCTGACACTTTAACCCTGTCTAATTAGCACAAAACAGTACAATACCAAAAGGTTATACAATATTTGTGTCAATTTCAATACTGTATGCTACAAAGCTTTCAAGTTCAAATTAAAAGTGGAACTAATATATACAAGGAAGGATAACATAAATCCCCTACCTTGTGTTCCATAGCAATTCTCCTGACAGCTGGTGTAGTTAAAATCTTCCCCTTCGGCAGAGTAAAGTCTTGGCTTTCTATGGAGGTATCTGAATTAGAGCCTCCTACTGCAATGGCTTCTCGCTCTTGGACTTCCTCGCCAACCAGGTCATCTGTAACAATCAAAGGAGCAATTAGATAAAACATCAAAATAGTTATATATAAAAAAATATAAATAACAAAGAATATGTAGAAAAAATTCTACACCAAATCGTATATATGAAAGAAATGTATCGATAAATTGCGTATTTGTGACAATTTCTTGAATGAAGAATTTTTTAGCATTCCTAGATATATAATTATGTTCAAGTTCCACTGACCTAAGTAATGTGCATTATGAATATTTTTTTACATTCAACTGTGGGGCAAAGCAAATACACAAATGAAACAGCACTATTTCATTCCAATATAGTTGCTTATAGGTCCAATCCCAGGTGTACCTGTTTCTTTTTCATCTGACACCACAAGATTCCAGCAAAAATTATTCCTTGGTACTTGATACCCAACAGAATTGGAGAACCTGGAGCTGAGAGTACCACAAACCACAGAGAAAAAAAACAAACTATGACAAAGTATAGTAATACAGGAAAGCAGTGAAACCCCACTTCTAACTGGCTGAACTACTCAAACCCACGACACCATCTCACCTTCCTTTGACACTTCTATGTCAACAAGGGGTTTTCCAACCAATGCAGTCTCGTCAACAGCGTAGTACAGCTTCCGGATGACTCCATCGTAACGGCTGGTTATGGTGACGGCAGCTTTGTCGGACTGGACCTCACAGATCTCGTCGAACTGGACGACAGTGTCTCCTTCGTTGACGAACCTGCAAAAAGTTACTCTCTAAAATACTCTAAAAGGTACTCGCAATGAAATGATGGAATTTATATATAACAAGAGGTCTCAAATAACATTATAAAGTAGACAGATCACAACTTACAATAATGTGTTTACCAAAGGAGACCTTATTTGTACATCAACCAGATTCATTTTTGATGCTGCCAAACTAACCTAATGAAGGTTCAATCAATTATTTTAATTAATTACTAGCATTTAGCTCAATTCAACTCTCTGTCATGGGTAGTCTGAAGGATTATTTATCAAAATTGTTCCCGTGAAAAGCTTGATTTTAATAAGATCTCATCAGCTGACTTCTACAGTCAATGAATGTCTAATCTTGAGCAATGAGTGCACTTACACCATGCAATATGGGTTCTATGCGTTGAGGTCTAATAAGTAACAACGTCCATTAAGTTTAAGTAGTGAAGACCCTACATTATATAGCCTGCACTTGAATATTTTCCAGATAGCTTACAGCTAACAGCAATTCTATACAGTTCCCAGCCTAAACTAACCTGTACTTTGCACTTTACATTCAATTTAAGAGATATTTCTAAAACTGTTTCACATCTAAAATAGCAGCATAAGAGACAATAATCACAATATGGTAGTTGATAAGTGCAGAAGTTGAGGACCGTTTAGTGGAGGTATTATTACAGTATTCTTGTCTTACAAATACAGTACTGGACTGTATCATGAGGAAACGACTCTAGATATCTGTCAGCTAACTGTGCAGCCTATTGTTATATAAGTTAATAGTGGTTCTATTTGCAGTGTTTAGTTTTGACACTGTTCTCCAAGGATTTAGGGATAATTTACAAGCTGAAATCTCTTAAAACAAATGAAATACCAATGGCACAAAAAACATGAGACATTCAGCAAAAAATCAAGTGATGAAACTTAAAATTACATACAAAACTAACTCAATAAAAGCAAACAAAATGGAACTGCTTTGCAATGGAGGGACACACTCTGCACTACGGTAGTTTATTCAAGCACGGTCTCACAGATTCTACCGAACCTGGCTTGATATGTATAAGAACCATAAAACTAAGAACAATAGGCACCTGGATCCAGTAAGGAGTACTATATTATTCAGTGAATATCTTAGAAAAATGTACTGCCATCTATTTTCACACACACAGTATTGTACTGCATACCCTGGATGTCATTCATGAAAGTAAACTGCTTTACAAATACTGCTTGCTTGTCAACAATGGTAGTAAATTACTTAGTAAATACTGTACCGCTTACTACCTGTGTGTTGGTCAATTAAATCAAATAGCAGCTAGGCCATACACACTAAAATATGGAAAAACCGTCAAATGTACAAACACCTGACAAAAAGACCAGATACATGTTACAACAATATTCTGTACCTAATACATCCTGCATGACTATGTAGGTTCCTTAATTAATTTCATATACAGCAGAAGTACTCCTTGATGAATACCATTCACCTCACACTCTTCTAATATACATGCCACTCTTCTCACTCATACCTTGTGTTAAGGTACAGCATCACTAGCTACCTCAATGAGTCTTTTTGGTACCTTCCTCTACCTTTTCAGTGGTCATCTAATTGCTTGTCTTTGTACTCTGTCAAATGACTTCTCAAGACTACAAACATACGCTATAATTTCTTCCTGGTGATTTCTCTAACATGAAAGCAAACTGAAACCGACTGATTTTCATATCTTTTTCTCTGTCAGCCTTTCCTCCACAATCACTGACATGCAATGTAACTAGTAATTCCCATTTCCCAGGATGTCCTTCTTGCTTAATAACTATCAGCAGACATAACTTATGGTTCTGATACAAAATAATGACAAATATGAAACCTCCCAAGATATTGCTGAACAACAAATTTTGTAAGAATAATTTATAGTCTTGACACAAAATAATGGTAAGTGCGCAGCCCTGAAAAATCCCAAGAAAACTAAGACTGTTTCTTTGACAATCAAGAAAATTCATAAAGAATAGACAACTATTCAGAATGTTCTTTTGAAATACACAGAGATCCCAGCACACACAGGTTCAAACATACCTGAGCTTCTTATCCATAAGCAAGGGAAGAAAGACCTTATGGCACCCACGACTGACACCTCAAGTTATTAGGGAAGGTTACACTCCATGTCCAAGGCAATCGTATAAGTCTGAGAAATGCTATCATGCAATTTCAGAAATTCTTGGGCCAAGACAGTGGAAATCTTCAAAGTAATCACATCACACAATCGACGCTGTCAAACTTTTTGCACCATCAAATTATTTTTACAATTCATGCAAACAAACATCTGCATCAATTCAAGATGCAGCTCAACTTATCATGAACACTCCTGAACTTACTTCATACAGATCTAAAGGAAAATATCTTTAATTACTGAAGTACAGCAATCTAACCTAACCTACAGAAACTAAAAGGGATACCTATAGATTACTGAAGCATCTACTATTATCTTCTCATCATTAAACAAGGCTTATCTATTGCAAAACACACTCAATTGTGTTTATCTTCATATAAAAGCACCTGAAATTGTAGCAAACCTAAACTTTGAGCTTCAATGCAGTAAAATAAATATACACAGTTTTCTTGTTGATAACTTTAGACAGGAAACATCATACCTGTCATCCAATTTCATTCTACTGTACTATCTCTTCCCCAGCATCATAAAAAAACATATAGTCTATCAATAACTTAATTCTTTTAAAATGCCTGATCTTACTTTTAAAAATAGTTCTACATCTTTTCCAATCAGAAGAATAGCTTTAGCCTGCCCAAGAAAAATGGCAACATACCTACTGGGCCCAAAACTGAGGACGCTGGGGAACAATAGCTCTGTAACAGCTCTAGTAATAGCATAAATGCCTAAATCTCGAAAAAGAATGCACCATCAAAAAAGTAGGGAGCTGTAAAAGCAGCTCGCCGGTTTCAAGCTTATCTCCAAGCAGTGATCGCACTCAAAAGGATAACATGAAATGTACATAAAATTGTAATTGCATTGTCAGCTTTACCTTTGTCCTTCCTACACAGACGCTTAAGGGTGGCATGTTATGGCAGTCAGCAGAACGTGCTGAAGCATTTGGGGGCCGCTTAGTCTTGTGAAAGGGGGACAACAGGTCCACTATCTACCCGAGAGTAAAGAACAGTTGTAACGTCTCGTCAACTGAGGAGTTTTGGCATACAATCACCTGTCCTCATCAGAGAAGTATTACACTTATGGAGAAATGCAAATGATTATAAGATGTGAATAAAATATACTATATATATATATATACAACATACCTGAAAAAACTAAGACTTACCATTCCTTTATGACGACTTCTTTGATGCCTTCCCCAATATCCGCGAGGAGAAAAGGCACCGTTTTCCGGACAGCCAGAGTCGTGTGAAAAGACCTGGTGTGAAGAGAGGGTGGTAGCAGCCATCGCCTTGAAGTCAAGCAGCTTCTATGCCCCTTTAGGGGCACATACTGCTTTTGAGACTTGATCCGTTGTAGGATTTTGCTGTGTCTGTGTAACCTGTCAAATAAAATAATACGTTAGTTCAAAGTACGTCAGACATAGCAGAATATGTGCTCCAATACTCACGTACTTCGTTAATCAATGTGTAAAGCTCCTTGTATCTTGACTGTCAGAGAGCTGAATGGAAAAACCAATTATATATCTTTAATTAAAAGCTCCAAGATCCTTGGTGGAAATTCACCTGCAGCATGAGACACTGCTAATTGCAAGGAGTGACATACACACCTGATTAATAGCAAGTGAGGAATTTCTTCTTTTAATTCAGCTTGCACACCATTATTAATCCCTGTCATTACTGAGGCATTATCAGTTCCAACTGCAATTAGCCTCTGTAAATCTAATCCATAATGCCTTAAATATTTCTGTAGAGCCTCACATATTGCCTCAGCATTACACACTATATGTTCAACCAAGTCCAACAAACAAATCATAATTTCTGTTTGCGTTCAGAATAATATCTGATAACAATGCCTAATAACTTGGTAACAGAGATGTCATTGCTCTCGTCTACTGAGAGGCTATACGGACTGTTGCCAATATCCGTCTTCAAATCTTCAACAAAGTATGGGGCTATTACATTACAAAGGATTGCACTATAATTTGTTCCTTTCAATTTCATTTCTTTGTACCTTTTACTATCAACAAAGCAAGACTTGCACAAATCACTCAAGTGGTCAACCACTCTTAAACTGCAATGCCCCGCAATTAAAAGGGTCAAACGTCCTTCTACCTTCCTAGCTCAATATCCAACTTCTTAAAAGGGATGACAGGTTGTCTATGAGTACTAAAAGGCCTTTCAGCCTTTCAATGTTTCTGAATTTTGCTGTTTGTCAATGTCACTTAACTTGGCAACTATTGTACATTTACAATATTTACAAAAACACTTTCTGTCATCACCCTCGACTTTATTTAACCCGTCTTTATATTTGGAATCTTTAAGCCGTGTGTGTGTGTGTGTGTGTGTGTGTATCATGCCAGAGCTCCTCTGTTTAGCTAATAAATTTCATAAAGATTAGTATATCACTAAGGTACAGATCACCTTCACACAACTACTGTCAAAGACACATAAACTCATGATTACATGTAAGGAGTAACAAAATATTTGTTTCCTTATGATATGTCAAAAGCTATTCTCTCTTTATAAGTATACAAAGTTGTTATGCCATGTTTGTAGAAAATGATACTAGTAAACCATTCAATAACTAGTTATCAACAGTAATGGCACAAAACTATTCGGTAACAAGTGTTGAACACATACCATAATACATTTTGTGACTTGTCGTTTTTTAATCTGAATCATCAATTCTTAAGATATGATAATTTTTAAAATCTGGCTCGCGATTCCTAAAATTCTCAATATTTGTCGCTAGATTTTGAAGGAAATCAGAGATTTCCTCCTCGTCGCTAGCAGCCAATAAAAGTCGCTAGATGACATTCAAATTCTCTAGATATAGCGACAGTCTCTAAATTGGCAACTCCAAGAACAAATACCAGGCCTCCCTCTTGAAGCTTCAATTCACAGATTCCTGGGGATAACCAACACACTGCTTGCATATACCAGCAACTCAAGCACACAATAACTGACTTTATCCAGAAAGAGTGGAAATGGAGGAATGAAGTGGACCAAGATTTAGAGCTGACACCCATGCTTATGCATAATAAGGCAGCTGATGCAATAATGTCATGTTGATGGAGTAATACTGGGGGTCCTATCTAGTGGGGGATTCTCAACCCTAGGGACACAGCAATTTGACAATTTCAGATAAATAAAACGTGGTAGGAGATTAAGTGAAATATGAGGTTTGCACGTTGTGTGATGACAGATATTAAAATTCTGCTAATGTTTATTAAATATAATCTTCCTATTCCCTAATTATAACTACATTATTATTTTATCTTTGTTGCTTCACTAGGCTAGTTGAAGCCATAAAATCTTGTTTCTTTGGCACATAAATATCTTTTGGCCAAATTCAATCAACCCATGCACAAATTCAAGGCTTATTTGCACTGATAGTAAGATTTTGTCTGAGGAAATAGCAGACTTCAAAACTAAACATTATGATGCTAAAGTGGTAAGCCATTCATAGCAGAATGTGAATATTCTCAAATTTATAGCACTGGAAATGCTTCCTGATTGAAAATACACACAGCTAGGCCTTATAGTCAATATAACATAACCTGACCCAGATAAGCTAGCCTGGTTCTAGCTGGCTAGATAATGAAGCTCAAATGCCTATCTTTAACTATGTTTTACCAAAATAACCTGAACTATATGCAACTAATAAACAATAATTACCAAGTACAATTCTTGCTTATTCCAATGTACAGGACTGCATTCAAGAAAGAATCACCATATTTGATTTATACAATCTCAAACTAGCAATTACTTGCAAATTTAAAATATATAATACATGGTTTTTTTTTATATTTTCCACAGATTTTTACGAATTTCACATTTATTTCTATTCATAACGATGGGGGACTACAAAACGAAGCAATAGGTTTACTGTCGTGAGAAGTTGTTCCGGGGTTAGGGGGAACTTAGAAATTAGAATACAGAATTTAGGCCAAAGGTCAAGCTCGGGGAATTATGGGGTCATCCAATGCTAAAATGGAGATTGAGAGTAGGCTATAAGAGGCTTAAAAGGTGTAACAGGAGGAAGGCCTCGAAGTTGCACTACGAAATAATTGCCAGGAGAGGGTGGAAAGCATGAAGGAAGAAAGAGAATATGGATGAAGGTACAGTAATAGGAACGAAAGGGGTTGCAGGAGCTAGGGCCTGAAGAGACGCTGCAAAAACCTTGAGTAACACCTACATTGCACTGAGTGAGGTCCACTAATGGCAGGGTCAAGGGGTTGCCCACTCCCACTGGGGATGGCAACAAACAACGCCAGAGTCATGGCACGTTTCTTTGTGATCTAGCCTACAGCGCGATAGGTCAAGCAGCTAAGTAGGAGGCCCAGGGGAGCAAAGACCCTCCCTGGCACGACACCCTGCGTAAGGTTAGGTCTGGTGTGCTCGGGGGTTTGTGAAATGCAATCCCAGCCCCAAAAATTTGGTAGGGTGCTGCTCCAAAATACAAAAACCTGCGTTTCCCACTGTAGTCTCCTATTACTGGGACAAGGCTACTGACAGCAGTATAATGGGGTAACAACGCACAGCCTATACAACAAAAATTAATATGAAATAGGTTACCAGTAGCCCTAGGCTAGTTTACATTGGCTAGGCTATACAAGCTTAGCCATGTTGCAATCCAGAATTTAAAAAAATCATTTCAAGGCCAGTTTTAGCCTATGGTTTGAAATCTATCGGGATAAAGTTCGTTCCCGGTCCGAACATCCCTAGTTGATTTTTTATTATATCTTTTGAATCTTCACTAAAAAATGGGAAAAATATTCTATATATATAATTCTTGCAAACTAATATTTATCACAATAACAAAATATATGTAAATAATTGAGGATTTTTTCTAATTTTCAATTTTGCCAAATGCACTTGGGGGCATTTGATCCCCCAGGGGCTAGAACTAAACACGGCTAAATACACTGGACCCCAGGGGGCTAGTACTAAACACGGCAAAATACATTTGACCCCTGGGGACTAATACTAAACACAGCAAAATACATCTGACCCCCAGGGGCTAATACTAAACACCGCAAAATACATTTGACCCCCCCAAAGGGATAGAACTAAACAGCGAAATACATTTGAACCCCCCGGGGGCTAGAACTAAACACAGCGAAATACATTTAACCCCCCGGGGGCTAGTACTAAACAGTACTAGCCCTCACGTGGAATTCAGGTGGGCAACGATAAGCTTGGGCATACGCTGAAATTGGGCATAGACCATGGGGTAAGCCTACGAGCATCTGTCGTACCCCCGGCCTAAGCTTACCCCAAGACTAGATAATACAAAATAGGCCTACCTACTTAAAGGAAAGGCCATGCGGGCGCTAAATCTGAAAAGTAAACGAATAAATTAATGGTAAAATAGGCCTGGGCTAAATCGACCTTGATAAATTAACGGGAGACGAGACATGATCCGTAATAGTGTAATCCTAAAGGCCATCTTTAATCGCTCAATTACCCTTTAGTGAACATATATCCTTCATATCTGATCATAAATATGAAATCTGCATTCATGAAAGATTAATAAAATATTTACGAGAGAATGTGTTGTCCTGACATGACGGAGGCAGAGCCTTTTCAAGGTGGACCGGGAGACGCGTAAAGACACAGCGGCCATGATCAGCTGCACTGCTGCAGCCACTATTTACAATGGAGTCGGTCTGTTCGGTTTTGATCTGTAATTTAGAGGTTTTGTGTTGGTTAGTTTCGTTGTTTGTGCGTTTGTTTGATCTGTACTAGTTTTAAATAATATAAATTTATATAAATTACTTCATAAAGCGATAAGCATTTAATGCAAGACGTTCCTTCCTTCCTCTTCTTCCGGGCAAGAAGGAACTAATATCAAGGCCAAATTTTGAAATATCTTACGCATATAATGAAAGCAAACTCAATATAAGGTTATAAAAGTATATCATAAATTTAAAGTCTAATGAGAATTAAAGTTACGTCAATTAGAACGTTCATTAATTGCAAGTTGTAAATTCGTCATCAGAGTCTTACGTAACTTTTCACAGAGAACGGAGCAAACATGTCTCCATAACCCTGTTTATATTCACCGCATCTCTATGACGATTGCTATTTAAAAATATTACTTATAAGTAATTTTGTTATAATTATTGTCTTATTATGTATGTACTAAATTATATAATATGGTATTTCAAAATGAAATACGATATAAATAACGAGGCCCTCGTCAGCGTAGGAACGTTCACGTACATGAACATCTGTTATGTAAAGTCAGTCTTAACAGTATTATGTAAGCATTGCACGCACGCAGGATTAATTATACACAGACACTTGCGCGAGCACACACACGCGCAAAACAGTCCTTCGTCAATATATATACATTATAAATTAGGTATATACATATATATACAATATATATATATATATATATATATATATATATATATATATATATATATATATATATATTGTACAAGCATTTATATAAATATGTATATATATAAACACACACACACACACACACACACACACACACACACACATATATATATATATATATATATATATATATATATATATATATATATATATATATATATATATAGTACAAGCATTTATATAAATATGTATGTATATAAAAACACACTCATATATATGTATATATATATATATATATATATATATATATATATATATATATATATATATATATATATATTGTACAAGCATTTATATAAATATGTATGTACATAAAAACACACTCATATATATGTATATATATATATATATATATATATATATATATATATATATATATATATATATATATATATATATATATATACTCTGCATGTGTTTACATATAATTTGTGAATGGGAAAATACTTTAAATCTCTTTAAAACTTCAAAATCATTCATCAGGACAATTTTTAAAACTCCTAAATTGTCATTAAATCATAGTTAAATAAGAACAGTGATACTTTAAAAACCACATTTGTCATACCACAGACATTAGCTGAATATTAACGTACAATATATTTTTATACATGCATATATTGGCTCAGATACACGAAAAATCAGTTACTCCTGGATTGTCCTTGTTAAAAGGTACTTATACACACTTAATTCAACATGTTTTCCTAGACCAGTTGTTCTCAAACTGGGGGTAATTATCCCCGTGGGGGTAATGAAGCCGTTTCTTGGGGTTAACGAGGCACTTTCTAAAAGTATGCGATGTGCACTGTCCTCTACAGACCCTCGCATTGATATTTTAGTAAAAACACAAACAATACCATGTTTCCCAATAATAATGTAGCAATGTCTTTATTTTCTATTAACTACCAAAGAAATAATGCTTTAATTCCAATTTGTGCTAAAAGGAACAATGTTCTAATTCTAATTTTTTGTCAGAAGAGTAATGTTTGAAATCTAAATTCTCTATTTCTTAAGACTTGAGTAAAAGTAAAATTAATTTCTTACATATAAACTGTACTAGAAATTAAGCATTCCAATATTTTTCTTTCCTTTATATTATAACTTCACATGACTGAAGAGGAATGGGGTAGGGGTAATGGAGATCTGTCACACCACTGCCAGGGTAGATACCAGAAAATTTGAGAACCACTCCCCTAGACTCATATATCCTCTCCTCTTTAAACAGGCAATCCTAGGACCTTGTTCCTGTTTCCTGGTTCCTGGTTCCTCAGGGCTCGCATCACAAACTCAATATCAGGTACTCAACACTGGCAGAGTTAGATGAAGAACTTTATAACTTAAAAAAAGGATTTTATAGTTTTATTTTAACTTCCGATTTATTATCACATTTTTTACGATCTTTCACGTATGAGATATTTATTTTCATTTCACCTTCACAGTTATCTAAAGGACTTCACTAATCTGAGTGTCTGTCCATATTCAAAGACCTTTACACTGTCCTGTAAGTGATATTTAAAGTAATTTTTTGTAAACACACAAATCACAATTGTATCTTTAGTCTTATGCCATTGACAGACTAACTATTGAAAATGTGACTACTCTGCAAAATATTGTATTGAAAGTTAACAGCCTACCACTTTACTTTACTCCTTTTTAACCTCCATTTTTCTTTTTTCTTTAACTGTTAATGTTATTGAGGTGGCATTAATGTGTTTAGCTTTAACAAGCAACCAGCGCTTCCCAAGTCAACATAGTTCTTAGTTCTCATTGCTGGTTTTATGAATTCTCTCATTGTTTTGTATTCAGGAAGATTTTATTTTGATTATTTTCTTTAATTCTCCACAGGAGAATAAATTTTCAGTATTGTGTTCTTCTCCTTATAATTTTTTTAGCAAGCCATTGCCCCAAAATGATATAAAACCACAGATTGGACGACTGTAAGTCTAAACATGCTGTTTATTATCCATAGACCAATGTTATTGCTCCCAGGAACAATACATGGATAGGCAATGCATTATCTTACGTAAATTATATTTATCATTTCCTTTTCTTTAGACTATATGTAGACTCTTCTTTGGCCCCTCAGTTGGTTTTCGTTACGTTTTTGATAATGCTGGAACCAAAAACGAGTTAGGCTGATCAGAACAAGTTCGGTCCACAAGAAAAAAAAGTGACAGTGATGCTAGACCTGTAAGTCTCGTAACTGACGATTTGTTCGTTGCAGTGAGACTAGAGAAAAGTTCCTAGTTATTTTCTTCAGTTCATTCTTGCCTTTTGTTCCATAAAGACTTAAGTGTAAGACGACGATTCTACACATTCCTTCGCCAAACACGAAGTTACTAAGGTTTCAGCGCGCATGGTAGGTCTATTACAGTGGTACCCCATTTGTGTACTGGAGGGCTGAAGGCCGAGGGAGCAGTCATCATCACCATTCTCTCTCTCTCTCTCTCTCTCTCTCTCTCTCTCTTCTTTCTTCTTCTCTCTCTCTCTCTCTCGGTAGTGAAGACTATGGAGGATCATCACATTCCTCATCTGGCTTAACATGTAATGCCATGCATGAGTAAATTACAAAGGTAAAATCAGACGCAGTATGGAGAGAGAGAGAGAGAGAGAGAGAGAGAGAGAGAGAGAGAGAGAGAGAGAGAGAGAGAGAGAGAACGCAGTCATGCAAACCCTATATATTCCTGGGCGCAGCTTCGGCCTAGCTGAAGAATTAAGAATGTCAATCATGCAAAGAGATCCAATTCAGGAGTTCCTGTCCCAAGTCTATGCAAGGACGGGCATCCATAGTAACCTTTTTACTTCTTCCGTACCCGCTGGGCATATACTGAATTCTATATTAGGGATTCTCATACAATGATGATTCTATTGAGAATCCTCGCTTCCTGTATTCCATTTTAGAAGGAGTTTTCATTTCTAATTCACATGAAAGTATTGGTTCTCTTTATAGAAATCAAATTTGGTTAATGATTGCCATTTTTTATATCATGGAGTTTTGTCTCTGTTCGTTGGTAAGAGTCCAGAGGTCCTTTATGTAGGCTTACAGTATTACTGCCTTACACAACTTTCCACAACGGCATATTCTGGGCACAAGGACGGAGCAGTCCAAACCAGCTAACCAAACCATTCACAGAGACAGCGTTACGCAAACAGACAGACTTATCAGGAAATCCTTAGACCTAACCTCATACAGTCTAACTTAGACCAAACCTCACATCGTCTAACTTAGACCAAACCTCATACTGTCTAACTTAGACCAAACCTCATACTGTCTAACTTAGACCAAACCTCATACTGTCTAACTTAGACCAAACCTCATACTGTCTAACTTAAACCACACCTCATACTGTCTAACCTAGACTAAGACTTCTACTGTCTAACTTAGACCAAACCTCATATCGTCTAACTTAGACCAAACCTCATACTATCTAAGCTCTGTAAAAGTTTAAGAACAGGAATTTGAACAGTTTTTAAAATATCTACGAATAAAACAACAAACACAAAACATTATAATTGAATTCAACCTCAGTTTAGTGAAGAACAAAAGAACCTGTAGTTTTACCTGAGAACCATCAATAATCAAGTCAGCTCGTACTATAAAATCTCAGGCATTCGACCTCGAACCCCTCGCCAATGTCGAACGGTTCACTCGTCTTCCTTCCTGCTTTCGATTTCCACGGCAAATTCTGGACTCGAAGAAGAAGAAGAAGAAGAAGAAGAAGAAGAAGAAGAAGAAGAAGAAGAAGTATTACGTTTACTTTCCTTCTGTGGCTTGCTCCTATGGAGAGCTTGCTTGAATATAATAATAATAATAATAATAATAATAATAATAATAATAATAATAATAATAATAATAATAATAATAATAATAATAATAGTAGTAGACTTTATCGAGACTTTTACGGAAAGATTAATAATTTATAGACTTTACGGAAAGATTAATAATATATATATATATATATATATATATATATATATATATATATATATATATATATATATAAAGGATGAAACAGGATAGCCGGAAGACGTGGCAACATTGCAGCCATCATTATTTCTTAAATCATGACAGAGGCACAGCCGAGCTTACGGGAATACATGACTTTTCCCACCACCAGGGTCACATATCTGAAGAATGACATAAAAAATAGAGAAAAAAAAAAGTATATCTAAGTTTAACCAGACCACTGAGCTGGTTAACAGCTCTCCTAGGGCTGGCCCGAAGATTAGATTTATTTTACGTGGCTAAGAGCCAACTGGTTACCTAGCAACGGGACCTACAAGCTTATTGTGGAATCCGAACCACATTATGACGAAAAATGAATTTCTATCACTATGATAATCTTAAGTAAAAAAAGGAACATAAAAACTTAACTGCAAATCAAAATTGACAAAAGAACAACGACCATGTAAGAAGAGATTACGTACTGAGCAGAAATCGTCAAATAAAATCACTGAGCTGATAGATACTGAGAGAAAAAAACATGAATATTCAAAATAATAATAACGATAATGCAGTACAAAATACCGAGAACCTACTGTTCACGTCGTAGTTAAATGACACCTGGACGAGTTAGATGACTGCGAATGGAGGAGGATGAAGTAGTGTGGGTTACAAAAAAAAAAAAAAGCTAACAAACTATGCAATGAACAACGGAACTGAGGTGGTTTGGCTTTTGAGGTGTTGGTGATTGTCGTTTAATTGCCCTAAATGTAATTCTGACTTATGTGGATGTACCAAGCACCTACTTAAGAAGGTACGCATCGACTCTCATAGGGGTGTCAGCCACCGTACAGGCTTAGCTTTAAGCAAAAAAGAAAATAGAGTCATTAGACTCCATGCCATATCCTGCCATCATCACATAAAATACATTGATTTTTAAATACTCGGACAAACAGAAAACAGCCATTCGTTTCACTTGTTAGAGTCCCTCAATGTTAAACGACAATCACCAACACTCAATAGCCAAACCACCTCAGTTCCATTGTTCATTGCATAGTTTGTTAGTTTTTTTTTTTTTAACCCACACTACTTCATCCTCCTCCATTCGCGGTCTTCTAACTCGTCCAGATGTCATTTACTACGACATGAACAGTAAGTTCTCCGGTATTTTGCACTACTGTACGTTATCATTATTATTATTATTTTGAATATTCATATTTGTTTTCTCTCAGTATCTATCTGCTTAGTGGCTTTATTTGACGATTTCTGCTCAGTACATAATCTCTTCTTATTCAAGTCGTTGTTCTTTTGTCAGTCTTGATTTGCTTTTAACCCAAGTTTTTATGTTCCTTTTTTTTTTTTTACTTTACATTATGTAATTGGAAGTGTTGTCAATTATAGCTGTTTTAATACTTTTAGATCTAGTCAATCAGTATAGTTGTCTTGCTGTTTCTTAATTCTTTGCCTTATTAACGTCTGCATTGATGCCACATCTGGCTATCCTGTTTCCTCCTCATATATATATATATATATATATATATATATATATATATATATATATATATATATATATATATATATATATATATATATATATATATATATATATATATATATATATATATATATATTATATACATACACACACACACGCAAATATAATCTGTATGCAGTCATACATCTGTTTGTACTGATATAACAGAATGACAAGTTAATGTAAAAATTAATCTTTCCGTTATGAAATTCATAATTGAGTTTGCTTGCCTTTTGTTCAGTAATATAAAGGCAGTTGAAATATGTAGGATACCAGAATCTTTGTTTATATTTCAGTAAGGGAATTAATAATACTAAGCCTGTATCCTACCAAGAATTACTTAGCGAGTTCTCTTCTTTTGTTTCTCAAGACAGATAACGAAAAGCCGCGAGTGAATCTGCCTGGTGAAAGCTGCCTTTGATTGCTGAATATCAACAATGCCATTGAACAGTTGCTAGATGTCAGAAAAATAATTATTCTACCCGCTTAAAACACACGATATCTCGACGAGATGCCGTTTTGTATCGCATTTACGAGAACGCGTTGATAACAGCACCATTTTGGGAAGACAGTGCCTCGTGATAAAAGAGAGTTGTGTGTTATATAATACGATCTTCCCCCAAAACAATGGCATCTCTCAGACTATAGTCGTCTGCTTTGCCAGCCGCATGCTAAGAGCAGTGTTGCTCTTCTAGCTGAAGTCGGTTCAGTGCCGAGCGAATTTTTTGTTTCGTTAAAGAGACAATACTTAATTTGGTATCGTCTTGGGAAAAACCTTTTAACATTATTTTTTTATAATATTTTATATTATTTTTATACTTATCTTTAGAATTATATTGTGCCTAAGTGAATACTACGAAAGACTTTGTGAGGAATTTCACGAATCATCCGTTTGTTACGTGCAGTAAAAGAAAGCCGTTAGATCATATCTTTAATTTCTGAAAATTTGCTAGATATAGCTTTAAAATAACGTTAAGAGAATGTTTTTAAAATAACTAAAGAAAATCATTGCTGTATTCCTAACACAATCGGCGAAAATATTAAAATAAACAAAACTTTGGCGCCTTTTTTAATAATCGACGGGACTTCTGGCCGCTTTTCTAGAGAATATATCTTTAAAATAAAGTTAAAAGAATATATTTCATTAAAGAATTAAAGAAAACCATTGCTATATTCATATAAAAGTCAGATTAATATATTAAAACATCAACGTATCGAAGTTTGGCGCCTTTTTACTTTGCCATCAGGCGGGATTTCTGGCTACTTTCCCCGCAAGACCCCCAAAATAAAGCAATAAACTAGCAACGCTGAACCGGCCCAGTCAGTCATTGGCAGACTGTGATGAAGGTTGGACGTCGACTGCGAGACCGCCGAAGCAACGCCCCTCGCCCACAGTATAAAAGCCGCCTCGAGTGAATTTAGTGATAATTTGATACATATTCGAACTCATTAAAAAAACATAGGCCTATCGCCGCTGCGTCTTTTTTAAAAAAAAAGGAAAGGGCTACGACAGAAATCTCTCTTTTCCCCGCCGCCGCCGCCGGAATCGAAGAAGTGTCGCAGGCTTGGAATAAAAAAATATATATATTCGATTTTATTGTATTTATACATAGGCCTATTTTCCTCCTCCTGCCGGAACCGTTGACAACACGTCTACGCGTCCTTTGGTACTTCGTTATTTAAAGGTAGGCCTATATATACACGCACATATAAATAACTCTTGTAAATTTAAGGTCTTCAAGGGAGATGGCATTTGATGTCATTCCGAAATGGTGGAATTAAAAAAGACAATTATATGTTTTTATGTTTTTAAGTCCTGTACTAATTAGGCCTACTGGAAGTGACAGCTGACACCCTATTCAAACAGCCCAGGCCTGTTTTGACATAGTTGGTAAAGATTGTGGGTCTATTAATCACCCAGTTTTTCGAAAAATCAATGACATTTTAATGTAGCCTATATTTTCCACTATTACCAGGAGACTTGGAATTGGCAGCTGACATCCTGTGTAAACAACCTAGGCCTATTTTGACACAATTGGTAAAGATTGTAAGGATATTAAACACCCAGTTTTTCGGAAAATCAATGACATTTTTAATATTTGTCTCCATTACTACCATTAGAGTTGTAAAATCACGTAGGCCCGTTGAAATTGGCAGCTGACATCCTGTGTAAACACCCTATTTTGACAATTTTACATTTTTAAATTTAAATTCATACCGGTAAATCTGTAGCCTGCAGAAAGTGACAGCTGACCCTCCTGTGTAAACAGCCAATTTGACACGATTTTTAAACATTTTGAGTATATCAGGCCAATTTCTGCATATTTTAGGCCTTTTTTGAAGTGAAAGCTGGTATTGTATGTAAACCCCCTATTTTGACACTATATTAAAAGATTTTGAGTGTATCAAACATCCAGTTTTGGTATATTTTAGGCCTATTTGGGAAGTTGACAGCTGACATCCTATGTAAACACCTTATTTTGACACGATTTTTAAACATTTTGAGTATATCAAAATCCAATTTAAGTATATTTTAGGTAACTCAAGGTTATTTTTGGTGCGCAAATCGCGTCCCTTGACATACAAACACAAAGATAAACGTCCAGCGTTAGTCTTAGGCCTAAGGAAGGCCCATAGCTACTGCAGTCCCCGGCTGCCAACATTCTTTTAGGCCTTGAAGTATAGATTCTCGTGGAAGGTCAAGAAGATTGATTTTTTCCCTGAAGGTTTTTTAGTATATGTTGTTTATTTTATTGTGTTTTTTTGTGTTTGTTTTGCTCTAATTTGATTTTCACATCTAGGCCTGTGTTTAAATAATTTGATAGGCGTAGATCAGCGATAGATAGGTTTCATATATGTATATATATATATATATATATATATATATATATATATATATATATATATATATATATATATATATATATATATATATGTGTGTGTGTATATCGACATATCTATCTACACACACACACACACTATATATATATATATATATATATATATATATATATATATAGAGAGAGAGAGAGAGAGAGAGAGAGAGAGAGAGAGAGAGAGAGAGAGAGAGAGAGAGATTCTTAGGCCTATCAGTAACAGATCCACTACACTGTAAGGCCGTAGACAAGTACCATTTACAAAAAAAATTTATATATCTTTGTATCTCTCACATAAAAAGATAAAAAGTGTCCTATATAACCTTGCTCTGGTGTAAAAAATGTCCCAAATAACCTTGCATTGTTTACTCAGCTTTATTTATTAATATAAAAATGAAGGTAATTCGCCTGTATTATTAATTATGATATATGATGTTAACAATTTTATTTTGATTCACGTGTCATACTACTTTACTATTGACCTTGACTGCGAGAAATTATCTTCTGTCATCGCCACGCCATTTCTGTCAACACTCTCACACTCACGCCGCCTACGCTCTCTCTCTCTCTCTCTCTCTCTCTCTCTCTCTCTCTCTCTCTCTCTCTCTCTTCCCTCCTTCCCCCGCGCCGTGGCAAATCGATCTTGTTAAAACAGTCTCAGGAAATAGTCACGTGACTCTCTCTCTCTCTCTCTCTCTCTCTCTCTCTCTCTCTCTCTCTCTCTCTCTCTCTCTCTCTCATGATGGCTTGTCAGATGAAACTCGACAAGGTCAGAAGGGTTGCTATCATAAGCTACGTGTTTGTCAAGTAAATAAATTCGTGCATTAGGCCTAACTATTCCTCTCTCTCTCTCTCTCTCTCTCTCTCTCTCTCCAGTGAAAATACGTCATCGTGTTGAAAATGAAAGTAAATATACTATTGTTGTTATTGATATGGCGCTTGGTGCATTATTATTATTATTATATATCTGGATCACCATATGCCTGTTATATTTATTATTATTATTATTATTATTATTATTATTATTATTATTATTATTATATCTGGCTCACACAACAGCTGTCTGTTATAGTCATTCATTTCGGGAACCCCCTCCCCCATCTCCACCCCGCGCCGGTCCCATATCGCTTTCGACAAAGGGGCTATGGGCTAATGGATATTGGGTTTAGTGTCCATTAATTTCGTCCGTATGCCCCTTAACATCTGAGGTTCATAGCCTCCATAAATCACTGTTGTCATTTGCAGTGATTCTCAGTTCGTTGTTCGTCTGCGCGTGACCATATTCCTTGCGACGCCAGATTAGTTTTCAGTAGAGGGTTATTATCAATTTTGCACTTTTTTTAAAGTTATAGTGGAGATTTGAAACTTATAAAGTAATGAATTATGAAATATTTTGGATATTTTGGTTATTTTAAGCCTATCGGTGGTTGACCATATTCCTTGCGACGCCAGATTAGTTTTCAGTAAGGGGTTATTACCCATTTTGTACTTTTTAAAAGTTCTAATGGAGATTTCATACTTATGCTACTTTTAGACCTAGTTGTGGATTGCTACTTTTAAGGCCTAGTGGCAGATTGCGACTTTTTAGACCTAGTGGTGTATTGCTTCTGTTTTAGACCTGGTGGTGGATTGCTACTTTTCAGACTTAGTGCTGGATTGCTACGTTACTTAGACCTAGTGCTGGATTGCTATATTTCGTAGATCTAGTGGTGGATTGCTTCTTGTTTAGACCTAGTGCTGGATTGCTACCTTTTAGACCTAGTGTTGGATTGATACTTTTTTAGACCTAGTTGTGGATTGCTACTTTTTTAGACCTAGTTGTGGATTGCTACTTATTTAGACCTAGTGGTGGGTTGCTACTTTTCAGACCTAGTGGTGGATTGCTACTTTTTTAGCCCTAGTGGTGGGTTGCTACATTTAGACCTAGTGGTGGGTTGTTACTTTGTAGACATAGTATCATACTGGATTGCTACTTTTTTAGACCTAATGGGAGAATGCTACTTTTTAGACCTAGTAGTGGATTGCTACTTTTTAGACCTAGTGGTGGATTGCTACTTTTTTAGACCTTGTGGTGGATTGCTACTTTTTTTTTAGACTAGTGGTATTTAGTTATATCCAGGATGAGAGCTAATGATAATCCAGATAATTGTCATCTGAATTGGTATTAACCAGGAAATCTGACCGGATTGTGTTGATGCTAATTGGGTTATGGGTGGCGATCTGCTCACAGAGAGAGAGAGAGAGAGAGAGAGAGAGAGAGTGGCTGGCTAAGGCTTTGACGTGTCATGCAGACACCATTAGACTCGCCAAGCGTCATTTGTTCTGCTCTATTTCGCGCCAAAAAATTTCGCGCCAAATATATATATTTATACCAACGGCTCAGGACATTAAGGGGAAGGGATGTGGGAGGGGGGAAAGGGGGGTGTCACCATTGTGACGTGACGTCATCGCGTATAGGCTCAATTGTGACCAGATGTGGTTTGAATTGGTGTAGGTAGCTTTGTTATATAGGTCAATTCAATCCCCCCTTTTTTTTATCGTGTCAGACACTGCAATTTTCGAGTTAAAAGTCATATGTTTACGTCAAATTCCTCCTGACGTGTCGTGCAATGGCCATTTTTAACTTTGTGGTATGGTAGCCATATTATTATTCCACCCAGGGACTAATTTCTGTCCCATTTATATTAGGTCATGGGAATTTTAGCTGACATATTTTGCCTTCGTCACAGTTTATACTCACATAATTTCCTTTCTTTTTTTTGTTGGAGACTGACGATTTACTTAGTGATAAGTATAGAAGTATTTCTTGGGAATTTTCATTGATGCTGTTATATATATATATATATATATATATATATATATATATATATATATATATATATATATATATTATATATATATATATATATATATATATATATATATATATATATATATATATATATATATATATATACATAAATTTTGTCTCACACCGTGTCATTTTTTTATAGTCATAGGCATTAAGCCACAAATGTCGTTTAATATCCAACTCAACTCATGGGAATAACATACACCTTGTGTGTGTGTGTGTGTGAGAGAGAGAGAGAGAGAGAGAGAGAGAGAGAGAGAGAGAGAGAGAAAACCCAGTTATGTAATGACATTTGCGATCTCGTAACGCGGAGCCGGTGAAAGTAATAACACGTTAAGCTGAGAGAATTGACTCGAGTTTGTATCTGTGTGAATTCCCCTCCCCCTTCACCAACCCCCTCACCATTCTGCTCTACACTCCGCAGTTTATGTAGGAAATGGTTTAGACACAAGATATGTAATATATATGATATGTGATTATATTATCAGCTGAGGTATTTATAATTACGTATATGGGGTGTTTTGACGATGTCACCTTCATTTTCCAATGAATTGCTAGCACGATACGATTGGGTTAGTTGTAAAAGGCCAGGTGTTAGGTACGTGCTTATATGTAAAATATGGATACGTATATATTCTATCTCATTCATACATACGTGTATTCATATACATTGCTTCTATGGTATCTTGCGTGAATACGCATTTATGTATGCATTATATGCTTCTATGGTATCTTGCGTGCATACGCATTTATGTATGCATTATACACATGTGTATATATATATTATAACAGACATATTTATGTAGGCTATATGGGCTGCTTTTGCATACACACTTGTGAATACAGAATTATCTATATGGCCTGCTCGTGTTGTAATTCCACATGCGTGTGATGTTTACATTGGATAGGCCTATAGGCCTACGCTCTTGGCACGACGGTTTCAACAGAACATGGTTGTATTTCATAAGTTGTCTTTTGAGTATTATGGTGTAGGCTTGTTTTTATCAAATCTGTCATCATTCGTTCCTGTTTACTCTCCTCTCTCTCTCTCTCTCTCTCTCTCTCTCTCTCTCTCTCTCACGAAAACCAGCCGCTTATAGTAGACTCTAAACTGTTCCATTGCTGTGTTTACATGTGACAAGATTTCTCCATTTCTAGGATTTCTTTTGAAAAATTAGCCTTCTCTCTCTCTCTCTCTCTCTCTCTCTCTCTCTCTCTCCATTCGGTCATGCACCCAAACACACGAGAAGGAGCAACGGACAAAAAACATGACCATGCCCAAAAAACTTTCGACTGTCAGAATGGCGGCGACTGTCTTTTGTCATATCTCCTTGAATGCTGGAAGGAGCCTCACCTAGTGGTACCCCACCCCTATCCCCTCCATCCCAATCCCTCCCTCTCTCACTCCCTCTCTCCCTCACCTCCAGATGTGTTGTTCAGTGCATTTTAATATCAAGTCGGCAGCTGCATCATGGTCTACGTATGACCTTTTTGAAGGTCAAATTTCTTTTTTAATTCTTTTTGAAACAACGATTAGTGGGATGTTCGCTACCGGATGAGATTGTGTTGGAGTTAAAGGAGAGCCAGGAATGTGTAGCACTGGGCTGTTTGGTTTGCGAATTTGGCCGATTGACCTAGTTGAGAGAGAGAGAGAGAGAGAGAGAGAGAGGTTTTAGGAAATAGCTCGTATAAGGAATTTTGATTTTACACAGTAGTTTTTCGTGCACTGGATTTTAGCCTAAATGGTTTCGTTATATCAATGCTTTTGTGGGCTTAGGAGAGAGAGAGAGAGAGAGAGAGAGAGAGAGAGAGAGAGAGAGAGAGAGAGAGAGAGGTTTTAGGAAACAGCTCCTATGTTGAATTGTGATTTTTATATGCATTATTTTTCCTGTACTGGAATTTAGCCAAATTGATTCGTGATATACTGCTTTATAGGCCTAAATGAGTCTTCACAGTGACCACCATGAAATCTCATGGAGCATAATTGTTAAGCTGACTCTCTCTCTCTCTCTCTCTCTCAACTTTGATTTTGGAGAAAAAGCGAGGTATGTAATCGTACGTGCTCGTGTCAGACCTATAATAGTATCTATACAGCTTTTTTCTAATTCTCTCTCTCTCTCCCTCTCTCTCTCCATATCAGATTCTCTGTTTTACTCGTATGTCTAGACCGTGGTCTGTAGAAGCAACGCAAGTTAATTATGACGGTAAATCACTCACTGTCTCACTTCCATACAAGTCCAATTCCACAGCTAACCGCTTTCGAGGACAGCGGTAGCTCGTGACGTCAACGGTGTTCATTTGGTCATCTGTATGTGTGTATGTGTGCAGTTCGGTTGTCCATATATGTGTGTGTTTCTCTGTGCGCGGTGTTGGTCGAGACTTGGCGGGGAAACTCTAACCGTATGTGGTGGATCATTATTGCACAATAACAACCACCTCTCGGCTTGGCTGCTCAGAAGCAGCAGGAATGGCTGCGAAGGAGCATATCTGTGGCGTGACTCATACCTGTGTACACGTTCAGCTGTGATGCTTATAACATATACTCTCTGCTTCCCCTTCCCCCCCAACTCCCGCAGGCCTTAAATGGCTCTCCTTCTCCACCCCAACCCCCTCCCC
>NC_089761.1:33928143-33938143 GCF_040412425.1 Macrobrachium rosenbergii | reverse complement strand
AAACTCCTAGCAAACTAAGGAGTATGAATTGTGGTGCTTTAAACCCTGAGAGCTGTGTGTCTGTTTGTGTGTCAGTGTCTGACAACTGCTCTAGGCAAACTATTGCATATTTTACTTATAGCCAAAGTAAAACTCTTAGCAAACTTAGCAGTGTCTGTAGCTCTTTAAACTCTGATTGCTGTGTGCATATGTCTGTGTGTAACTCAGCGTGTTTTTGATGGCTTTGTGCATGTCTGTGTGTATCTGTCTGTGTTTTTGATGGCTGTGTGCATATGTCTGTGTGTAGCTGTCTGTTTTTGATGGCTGTGTGCATATGGCTTTGTGTATCTGTCTGTGTTTTTGATGGCTGTGTGCATATGTCTATATGTATCTGTTTTTGATGGCTGTGTGCATATGTCTGTGTGTAACTGTGTGTCTTTGAAGGCTGTGTGTATCTGCCTGTGTTTTCGGAGGAAGGACTTGTTCACAGACTTCACAGACTAAAAATCCACACAAACATAAAAACTGTTAATCTCTGTGAACTGGAAATGAAACGTGTTTTAACCTTGTGCAGCGAATGATAAACACATTACGATTTGATCGAAACAAGTTTTGGGAAAAAGATGAGATAATTGACGGCTGAGATCATCTAAATGAGCTTGTTTGTGCAACCTTCACTGACA
Source organism: Macrobrachium rosenbergii (assembly GCF_040412425.1). NCBI lineage: Eukaryota > Metazoa > Arthropoda > Malacostraca > Decapoda > Palaemonidae > Macrobrachium > Macrobrachium rosenbergii. The sequence goes on along the minus strand of NC_089761.1, from coordinate 33,937,481 downwards.
CCAGTTTTTGTTGTCGTGTGTTTGCGTTTTTCTCGTCAAACTATCTGGTGAAATTATAATTCTGCGTGTCAGTCGTGGTTATATTTTGTACACCAAATACGGTACGCGAATCGTAAGCGCGTGCACCTTACGTGGAATCAAGGTAATATGAATTTTTTCTCTTCCTCCTTCCGTGTTTCCTGAATCGAAACATTTCCATCCTTTCAGAGATGTTTGTCGTTTAGTTTGAGATTAAACCTCACTTCTTTACCACTTTTTTTTCTTCAAATTTCGGGCGTGGGCTAGAAAAGTGTACGTGGATTCCAGTCCCATTGGCTATATTAATGGGAAATTGTTTTTAGCACAGGTATATTTTTAAGTAAATTCAAGCAAGGTTTGGTTATTTATGCTACATATAAAGTATTTTTAGTATTTAATATAAATATACATATACATATACATAAATCATACGATCTATTGTAAACTCTTCATTCCTCCAAGTCATTTTTGTGAGCGAGTCTTCCTTTGGATAAAATCATGAGCCAACTGTAATGACTCTCTTTCCTTTTGATGTTACCGAAGGCCTTATCAGTTTTCACTTGGACGATTCTCAAGTCTGCCGCCAGATGGCTGGCTCTCTCTCTCTCTCTCTCTCTCTCTCTCTCTCTCTCTCTCTCTCTCTATACTATTTATATATCTGAATGTGAACTTTGAATCTGATTGTTTTCCAATTCTCTCTCTCTCTCTCTCTCTCTCTCTCTCCCCATATTATTTGTATTATTTGTATTTTCTTAAACCATGTTCAGGTTCATATCTGAATGTGAACTTTGAATCTGCCTGTTTTCCCATCTCTCTCTCTCTCTCTCTCTCTCTCTCTCTCTCTCTCTCTCTCTCTCTCTCTCTCTCTCTCTCTCTCTCTGTATAAATAAACTGCTTCCCACCAAAAATTACTTTTCAATTCGTCAGTGCCAGTCGCCCCTAATTTCAGCCTCTGAAATGAATATAAATTGCCTTTTGATTCTCGTACTGGCGAATTGAATGTCAATTATTTCCTCTTCTGTCAGAAAAAAGATAAAAAAAAAGGACTCCAGTACCTTTTAATAGAACCCATTAATGAGACACATTTACGAATGGCGACCTTTGCCTTGGGCTGTGCCCCCTGTACTCCTGGGGTATTCCCCTGTGGCATTCCAGTTAAGGAAATGGCGTAGCATTTCCTCCTTTCCGTAGAAGGAAATGAGGAAGGATTTTTTTCCTTCACTTTTTTTTTTTTTTTGTAAACATACCCTACCGTCCCCTTCCTTTCCTCTCCCCTTGGTAAACTGTGGTAAGAGAGAGAGAGAGAGAGAGAGAGAGAGAGAGAGAGAAGAGAGAGAGAGAGAGAGAGAGAGAGGTGGGGGGACAATAATGATCAAGGCTCACATTCACATATGAACCTGTACACGATTTTCACGATTTGAGAAATTACAAATAATATGAAGAGTGGGGAAAGTAGAAGAGAGAGAGAGAGAGAGAGAGAGAGAGAGAGAGAGAGAGAGAGAGAGAGAAGAGAGACTCCTCTCTCTTTCGGAACGAGAGACGATAATTATGTTTAATCTCTCGTGGGTATCTTTTTAGTCGCCAGTGATCTGTTTGCTAATGAGAGCCAGATGCTGTCGGGATATAACCTTAGCTATAAGGAAAAATGGGTCACTTTGAGGCTGTGCACTGTAGGCATCACTCAAAGTTCTCTGCAGCGTCCCCTCATTCCTTTTACTGTACCTCCATTCTGATTCTCTTTCTTCCATCGTACTTTCCACCCTCCCCTAACAATTGATTCATAGTGCCACTGCTGTGAGGTTTTCCTCCTGTTACGCCTTTCAAACCTTTTACTGTCAATTTCTGTTTCAGCGCAGAATGACCTCATAGGTCCCAGTGCTTGGCCTTTGGCCTAAATTCTATGTTCAGTTAAATTCTTGAGGCTTGAGATAGCCAGTAGTAAGTGAGCGATTGGCTAAGCTGTTTGTCAGTGACTTATTTAAGAATTACAGTGACTGTCTGAGGTCCGAATGCCCTCAGTGGAGGAATACGCTATTTAGCTTTAGATAAAATAGAAAATTAAGGGAATTAGATTATACAGAATTGCTATCAGATCCTTAGTAATATTTTATGTATCACTGATGACGTCGGCAGAGCAGTGGAGTAATTTGATGCGTAATAAACAAATCTAATTACAAATAGCTTCATCCTGATCTCTTGGCTGACGTCCTGTTCGTAGAATTTGGCTGATGTCCCGTTCGTAGAATTTTAAGTACGGCAGTAGCTTTTGTGAGCGAGGTTACGCAGATACGCATCTTATTTCCGAAGGAGACTGGTTTTAAGTTTGATGATTTTAATGTTTTGCTTTCGATATATATATATATATATATATATATATATATATATATATATATATAATCAACACACAATCACGTGTAGAACATAAATAAATTTCTGACTCACCTTGGTTCGATCCTGATATGAGTCAGAAATTTATATATTATATATATACATATGTATTTTATATATATGATATATATTTACATATATACACATACATCTCAAACGCAGAAGCCAATCCTTTAGCCACCTTCGGAACTTGGCAACAGGAGCGAGAAGTAGCAGGAATCAATGCTGCAGACATTGCGAGATTCAAGGTCACCGGCGGTCGGGGAGAGAAAGAGAGAGAGAGAGAACTCCCTCCCGTGCAAGGTAAACAAGGTCTCTTCGAGATGGTCCTCTGGACCCGAATTTTGGGTGCGATGAGGAGGTGAAAAAAGAATGAGGGAGATGGAGGAAGCGGAAGGAAGATGGGGATGTACGAACACACACACACACACACACACGCACTCACACATATGACGACATGCGTTCAGATACGTTTACAGCTGAGAATGTTTTTTTTTTATTTATACGCATTCTCGTTATGGTCATTTAATTTCTTTCTTCCGTATGATGAGAAGTGTGTGTGTGTGTGTGTGTGAGAGAGAGAGAGAGAGAGAGAGAGAGAGAGAGAGAGAGAGAAATAATAAGGATCAAGGCTTACCATTTACATATGAACCTGTACACGATTTTCACGATTTGAGAAATTACAAATAATATTAATTAAGAGGGAGGAAGTAAAGAGAGAGAGAGAGAGAGAAGAGGAAATTTGCCTGAAATTAAAGTGATATTAAACCATGATTATTAAATTATTATTATTATTATTATTGTGTGTGTGTATCATCATTATCAATCTCGTGACACCAAAGTCCAATAACTCAGACATTGTAAATCCTGTAGGATAACTATTGATAACAATGGATTTTGTTATCATTATTATCCATACTTTGTTATTGTTACTGTTGGTATTTAGTTATTGAGATTGTTATCCAAGCTGTAGCTCAAAACTTGAACAAAACGCTACAGATCTACAAGATTTTTGTAGTGGAAATAGCTAAAAAAGCTTAGGACTTTAACATGTAAATACATAAGGCTTTATTATAAATAAATAGAGTCTACAGACCTGCCTCTTTATTGACAAACTTCCTCTGGCGTAGGGAACCAATTTATTATGTTGTCATTGAATGGTAATTGAATGAGACTTGAAGTGCCTTGCAATAAACGGAGTTGATGTAATTGCTACAGTCGTGGAATTGAACAATAGGGTCGTATGGTACCAGGGCACTATTTGAGGTCAGTTGTAAACTTGAGTGAACCGTCTGATATTATATAAAATATATATAAGATGTAATGTATATAAATATATAATAATGTATAATATATATAGTTGATGTATAATATATAATATAGACCCAAAGATGACATTGTTTTCACGTGGATGAACTGGTGTTGATAGGAGATATATTTTGATTCCCGAAATGGGCTATTGCCGCCAGTGCACCTCACGCGGTGCCCTGTAGGTATTACTAATTAGCATTTGCAGCGTCCCTTCGGACCTTAGCTGTACCCACTTTTTAGCCCTTTACTTTATCTCGCTCCCACTTCTCCCTCTCTTCAGTCTACCTGTCCAGCACCTCTAACTATTTACTCATAGTGCAGATGTGGGATTTTCTCCAGTTCCACCTTTATATCCTTATATACTTTATCGTCTTCATTTTAAGGATCTCTTTATCTTGCTGTCTAAGCACTCCAACTACTGTACGTCTTTTCACTGTCTTGAGCGTCCAAATTGCTTAATTGACAGCCTAAATTCAAGTTATAAATCCAGTCATATTTTGATGTATAATACTTATTTCAAATGTTCAGACTGACCAGTGCTAATGTAGGATATTTATTCCACCTCTGTCGCTACGTAAAGAAAGTTGCAATATTCAGTTACAATGCCTAAGTCTGATTGCTCTCTCTCTCTCTCTCTCTCTCTCTCTCTCTCTCTCTCTCTCTCTCTTCTCTCTCTCTCTCTCTCTGTAATGTTATATAACAACTTTGTATCCATAAACATAGAAATCAAATTATCGGAAATATTTAAAAGTCATACATTTCCCAAATATATATTAACAAATATATACATATACATATATATATATATTATATATATATATATATATATATATATATATATATATATATATATATCTGGGGATGGACCTTGTGTTTAATGAAGCTTTGCTCTGTACATTTGCCATTTCTCCTCCAAAGGAAAGTTAAGCTCGATTAAGAGAGAGAGAAGAATGTTCACTGTTAATTGAGAAGTTCCTTTGATCAGAAGAACTATTCACTATATATATATATTAGATATATTCATATATCAATATATATTTATATATATATATATATATATATATATGTATATATATATATATATCTATATATATAAGAGAGAGAGAGAGAGATGAGTGGATGGATGGATGGATAGATAGATAGTTCATTGTTAGAAGATCCTATAGGCCTATATCGAAAGATTTGACGAATCCAACATTACTAGCAGCCGTATACAAAAGTAGAAGTAGGCTGGGAATGTAACATCAGTCTCCACAGGCCTATTAACAACAAGTAACAATCATTGTACCACATTGTACCAAACTGTGCCATTATGCCCCTGCCCAGTATTCCCGTGCAAGACTGTGCACAAATTCTGAACAAAGGAAGCGAAATGACAAAGCCATTTAGCGAGTTAGCCCGAACTTCTTTAGGCCTACGCACGAGGCCCCTCTCAGCCTAGACGTAGGCATAGGCATAGGCCTATATGGAGGAATTTTCACGACTAACGCCGCTGGCTCAGGGTCGCATCAGTTGTGTGTTTGTGTTGGCATTTCTTTCGCTTTGGTTTCGAAGGTGTGATTGCTTTTCCCGAGACGTAACCGAGTGACGGGACCTTTCCCTGAACAAAGCTGGAGGCCATATCTTAAAAACTAACCATAGAATTTTCTTGAAAATAATCTCATTATGTTTCCCTATAACCTGGCTTAACCTTACTAATATTGGTTCGTGGAGAGTAAAATTTAGGCTTTGTTATGCTTTTTGATTTATGTAAGTGTCTGTTTGAAGGTTACTGCATTTCTGGAAATATACACACACACACACATGCAGCTGTTCGTATACGCACATATATGTTTTTTAATTTGAGAGAGAGAGAGAGAGAGAGAGAGAGAGAGAGTAAAGCATACACTTTCCATTTTAAGTTACCTCCGTTCTTTATCTTCTGTGTTGGCCGGAAGACAGATTCCCATCAGTAATGCTTTCTAAATTCTCCTCTCTCTCTCCCTCTCTCTCTCCTCCCCCTTCGATCGTTGCATTACATGACGCACCCACGAAAGGCCGTGCAATCAACAAATTTTTGGGAAACGTCGGTTGGATCAACCCCCAAAGCATTTCCTTCAATATCTGAGGGTTCTTGTTGTTGTGTTTGATCTATTGTATATATTATATATATATATATATATATATATATATATATATATATATATATATATATATATTTATACCTGTATATATATTTGTATAATTATATACTTATATATATATATATATATATATATATATATATATATATATATATATATATATATATATATATATATACATATGTATATATATATATATATACTACATATTAAACACACACACACATATATATATATTGTGTGTGTGTGTCAATAATATATATGTGTGCATATATATAGGTGTGCACACTTTTGCGTATGTATAAAGCCCCCAGCACGTGTAACCACCCTAATGATTATTTCTTGACACTCCTACACAACACATGCCAAAAACGACAAGGTCCCAAACTACATTGATTGGAAAGAATTTGTTGCAAAGCATAATTCCTCCCCCTCCCCCTCCCCCGTTCACTAGCCCAGACAGACCACTCCTACCATCACTACCACTGCATTGGCATCAATACTCTTATTTATTTTATTATTTTTTTTGGTCATGATCGCATGCCCCCCAACGGTCATCGTCTTTGAAAATGTGGCTTTTTTCAGATCGACCCAATGAAAGGATTCCTTCCTTCCTGACTTTTGCTGGTAGCTGACTGGTGGAGAGACTTTTTGTGTACTTGAGAGAGAGAGAGAGAGAGATGAGAAATGTGTGGCACATGAGGGAGGGAAAAAGTAAGGTGTGTATTGAGAGAGGGAAAGAGTAAGAAGAAAAGAAGAGAAGAAGAGAGAGAGAGGAAATTCTCTACCCATTGCCTGTAGGTCTGGCGATTGATGTTTTATTAATTAAGTCAGTCACAAGAGAAGGATTTCCGCTTCATCAATAGATTTCGTCACGATTGCAATCAGCTCGACGGGTTCACTTCCTTTTTGACTCTCTCTCTCTCTCTCTCTCTCTCTCTCTCTCTCTCTCTCTCTCTCTCTCTCTCTCTCTCTCCTTTCACTCTTTATGTAGTGAATTTTCAAGTTTCTTATTTTGGTTCTCTCTCATATACAACCTTTTTCTCCTATCACAAGTACACAGTTTTTGTGTGTCTCTCTCTCTCTCTCTCTCTCTCTCTCTCTCTCTCTCTCTCTCTCTCTCTCTCTCTCTCTCATATACATGTTTTTGTTCGTATTTTCTCTCTCTGACTAATATACTTTACTTATTTCTCATGTACACATTGTTTGTATTTTCTCTCTCTCTCTCTCTCTCTCTCTCTCTCTCTCTCTCTCTCTCTCTCTCTCTCTCTCTCTCTCCCCGTTAATATACCAGACACTCAACCATTCTTGCTGCGTGAATTTGGCAGGCAAACAGAACCATTCCCCCCTCCTCTCTCTCTTCTTTCTCTCTCTCTCTCTCGGAGGCAGATTATAATCTTAGATGGTTACAGCCATCCTGTTTCCAAGTATAGGGAGATTACGTAAACATCTCTCTCTCTCTCTCTCTCTCTCTGAGACACTACCTAATTTAGGTATCATATCTTCGCCAGAGACGCTCCTCCCGCTGCCGAGATTCTCACAAAAATTACTCTCTCTCTCTCTCTCTCTCCTTAACTTAACTCTTAGGTTTTTCTCAAGGTCTTTCTGTATTCTTCATACTGTAATGTGAATTTGTCAGTCTCTCTCTCTCTCTCTCTCTCTCTCTCTCTCTCTCTCTCTCTCTCTCTCTCTCTCTCTCTCTCTCTCCTTCATTGTCACCATTCTTTTAGTATCTTACTGTACTCTTCTTCGTTCTACATTGTGGTTAAACTATTTTAATAATAATAATAATCTACATTGTGATTGTTTTCGGTCTCTCTCTCTCTCTCTCTCTCTCTCTCTCTCTCTCTCTCTCTCTCTCTCTCTCTCTCTCGTAACGTCCTGGCTAATGCAGGAAAGGATGTGGGCAGACTTGAGTCTTATTGAGGAGACGGGAAAACGGATGTTCGAAATAGACTTCGGCATTAAGAGAAGTTATGGCGTTGTTGAGAGAGAGAGAGAGAGAAAGAAGAAGAATCAGAAATAGTGTTAAGAAGAATAGAGAAGATCTTGAGAAAGAATAAGATGTTAAAAAGTGAAGTAGAGAAGAGAGAAGAGAGGAGAGAGAGAGAGGAGAAGGAGAGATACTGAAAAATTGTGTATTGATATGAAGTAGAATACAGAAAAATATTGAGAAAATGGTAAGAGAGAAAAATTAAGAGAGAGAGAGAGAGAGAGAGAAATCGTTTAGTGGTACGAAGCAGAAGATACAAAGATATCGAGAAAACAGTGACAGGTAGGGCACAGAGAGAGAGAGAGAGAGACTTGGCCAAATTAAACCAAGATTTAGCTCATCAGGGTCTATTTTGCCAAAGACGCGTCAGGAGGGAGTAATGAAGTGATTCAGCAGTTGCGTCGAGAAACAGGTGTTTGTTTCTCTCTCTCTCTCTCTCTCTGTCTCTCTCTGTCTCTCTCTCTCTCTCTCTCCCCGTTAACTGTCACTATTTTCTCATCTTTTTATATTTTGATTCAGACCAATAATGGTTTCGCTCTCTCTCTCTCTCTCTCTCTCTCTCTCTCTCTCTCTCTCTCTCTCTCTCTCTCCTCTTACGTTAACTGTCGCTATTTTCTCATCCTTATGTATTCTGCTTCAGACCAATAATAGTTTTTTAATTCTCTCTCTCTCTCTCTCTCTCTCTCTCTCTCTCTCTCTCTCTCTCTCTCTCTCTCTCTCTCTCTCTCCCCCTTATGTTACTGTCACTATTTTCTTACCTTTTTTATATTTTGCTTCAGACCAATAATGGTTTTTAATTCTCTCTCTCTCTCTCTCTCTCTCTCTCTCTCTCTCTCTCTCTCTCTCGTTAACTGCTATTTTCTCATCTTTTTATATTCTGCTTCAGACCAATAATGGTTTTTAATTCTCTCTCTCTCTCTCTCTCTCTCTCTCTCTCTCTCTCTCTCTCTTTTCTCTCTCTCTTCTCTCTCTCTCTCTCTCCTCTCTCCCCCTGGTTTTAATGTCACTATTTTCTCATCTTTGTCTATTCTGCTTCAGACCATTAATTAGTTATCTCTCTCTCTCTCTCTCTCTCTCTCTCTCTCTCTCTCTCTCTCTCTCTCTCTCTCTCTCTCTCTCTCTCCCATGGAGCCCTGAGATTCGTGACCCAGAGCGTGCTTCCAGCAGAACCTGTGCTTTGGAGAGCCCTTCCTCTTCGCTTGAAACGTCCCGTTTGAATGATTTTTGCGTTCCTTCTTTGTATGTTGTTAGTGTTGTTTTAATTATTTATTTTATTTGTTGATTTATTTAATTGTTTTTGTTGTTGTTGCAAACATTTGTCACTCATTTTCTGTCTCAAGATGTTAAAATTCATTCATTTAAGGCTGTATTCTGGAATGCAAAGCTACCTATTTTGGGTAAAAAATTTTTCCAGTGAACTTTAATGTTTAAAGTTCATTCACTTTAAGAATTGAAGTTAATGAAAAGTTAACTGAAAATGGTGATTTTTGAAGTGCATTGATATT
>NC_089761.1:33895643-33925643 GCF_040412425.1 Macrobrachium rosenbergii | reverse complement strand
CGTGAGGTAATGTAGCAATTACGTAATTATTCGTAAATTATAAAACCTAGTTTGTAATTTCCTGAAAAAAGTGTAATTTTTGCGGTTACTTAATAAAGGTTAGGAAATATGATGGGATTTGTATATTTATATATTTTATATTAGCATGATTTTTACCTTGTATAGAGTTGAATGAAATTTTTTGTCAATTTTTTTTATTGTTTATTTCGTAAGTTATCGGTGCTCTGTTGTTTGGAAGTTGCTTTGAAGTGAATGAAATTTTTGCTGAATAATAATAATAATAATAATAATAATAATAATAATAATAATAATAATTAATTTCTACTTTCCACTTTTCCTCTCTGAATAATAACTAATAATAATAATAATAATAATAATAATAATAATAATTAAGCTTTTGCATTGGATTCCATATTTGAATAATAATAATAATAATAATAATAATAATAATAATAATAATAATAATAATAATAATAATAATAATAAACATAGTTAAGATATTCATCTCTAGCTTTCTAACAAACCTCCATTTCTGTCAAGGTCTCATACAGACTAGGGGCTCGAATAATGTCTGGACTCGGTCTGGAAACCGTCTGTGCAGATCGATCTGCCATCATGAGGGCGGTTATTCACCCATATGGCTTGTCTGGAAGGCTGGACTGCCGGCCGGCACCTTGTGTTGTTGTATGCGCGTGATGTATGCGCGTGCACGCATGCATGCAAGCAAGTGCATAGGGTCGAGTGTATATTGCAGCATAGGAAGTGTTAGTCTGGTCTTTAGATACTGAGTGGAGGCAATGGATTCTCTCTTATATTAAAGTTGTAAGGGAAAGTATTTTTGTTTAATAGAATTTTAGTCTCTCTCTCTCTCTCTCTCTCTCTCTCTCTCTCTCTCTCTCTCTCATCTCTCTCTCTCTCCACACACACATAGAACTCATCTCTCTCTCTCTATCTCTCTCCCTCTTTCTCTCTCCACACATAGAACTCATCTCTCTCTCTCTCTCTCTCTCTCTCTCTCTCTCTCTCTCTCTCTCTCTCTGTGTCCAAAACATGAAACTCCTATCTCTCTCTCTCTCTCTCTGTGTAGACAATATATACAGTATATACGTGTTCCTCTGTGTTCTCTCTCTCTCTCTCTCTCTCTCTCTCTCTCTCTCTCTCTCAAGCCTATGTGTGTACTGTCTCTCTAACGGGATAATCTGCCCTGCGGGGTTCAAACCGCTCATTACTTATAAGTAGCCAGAAGTCCCCCTTTTGTTGCTCCGTTGTGTTTTGGTCATTGTTAAGTAAATAAGTGTAGGGGAAAATGTAAGTGGAATTTATGGGTTTTTCTTTTGTGTTATGTGTTTTTGTGTTTTTATGATTGCTGAAGAATGAGATCCACAATGGTGTGTAAGTATTCATCGTATCATTATTGGAGAATGAAATCCCCTATGCTCTAAATATCAGTATGTTGTGGATAAAAAAATTATTATTATTATTATTATTATTATTATTATTAACAAATTCGTTGTGGCTTGTAGTGTTTATATCATTGCCAAAATATTATTATTATCATTGTTGGTGAAAAATTCAGACCGATGCAAGTGGAAATATATATTTGAAAAATATAAAATTTTATGTATAAATATATCTTACATCAGTTTGGGTTTTTCACCATTAAAGTGATTATTATTATTATTATTATTATTATTATTATTATTATTATTATTATTATTATTATTATTATTATTATTATTCAAAATGACATTAATCTATCAAGCAATCTTAGAAAGGATTAAGGAAAACAAAATGCAGCAGAGTTAGGAGAAACAGATCAAACTAATGATAAAAGTAACAAAAATATTAATATTTAAATATATTTGAAAATTCCCCAAGCGTTCTTTATCAGAGATCTCTGTGCCTTTACTGAGGTTAGGTTAGGTTAAGTTATCTAGATTAGATACTTACGTATTCCTGCAGTAAGGCGCATCTTTCCGCTCTCGAAACTGTAGTAGTATTGCGTTTTCTCTTTTTGAGAGAAACACTACTTCCTACCCCCACGAGGAGGGCGTTTTCCTTCTGCGCATGCTCCCTTGTTTTCGGTGTAGCTGACGCTGCCTTTGGTGTTTTTGCGATCGTAAGTGTTCTTGTTTCGTTGTGTGTAATTACACGTTCCCTTCGTCATATCGCTGTTCCGTTTTGGGTCAGCGTTGTAAGTATCTGTAAGCTCATTACGACTTTTTTTTTTATGAATGACGTAGTCATTGAGTAACAGATTCATTCATAAGATTATCGTTGCCATATCTATTTTTTTTTTGAATGACGTAGTAAGTGAGTAACAGATTCATTCTTATTTATATTGTGAGTCTGTGAAGAATCAACATATCAGCATCAAGTAACGGCAACCATTCCGTTATTATTATTATTATTATTATTATTATTCAGAAGATGAACTCTATTCATATAGAACAAGCCCACCACAGGGAACATTGACCTGAAATTCAAGCTTCCAAAGAATATTATGATGTTCATTCGAAAGTATTAGAAGGGTAATAGGGAATGCAGAAATAGGAGATCAGTTATTAAAAAAACCGATAAACTAACAAATTAATAGATAAATAAAAATGTAAGTAAAATTTTAAACTACAAGTTGAATTGTCTTAGGGTAGTAATGCGTTGCATCATTCTTCGCTTGAACTTCTGAAGTTCCAATTTCCAAATCCTCTGGGAGGCTGTTCCACAGTCCAACGGTGTGAGGAGGAATAAAGGAATAAATTGACGGGTTTTATTCGCCCGTTCCTGCGTCTGTCTCACTACGCCCTAAGGCGACCCGTTTCCGGGTCCTGTTGGGGATGGGTCCAGACTTGGGAGTCACTTTGGGGTAGAGACAGGACCCACTAAATACTGGCGGTTAAGTCCTCGCGCGTCGATATGCAAATCAATGTTCCAGTTGAATCTTGAGTTACGGAGAAGCGTATGTTTTCGTGTTTTGCGTATATCTGTTACGCTCACCAGAATATTTTATTCTCTTTTATTTATTTTCTTACTTAATTCCTTTTCTCCTGCCACTTATTTACCAAACTAATCCCTTCTTCTTCTTCTTCTTCTTCTTCTTCTTCTTCTTCTTCCCACCACGCCCTTTATCTCTCGATGTCAGTTCGTCCTCAGGCCCGCCCGCCCGCCCGTACGCCCACTTAAACGACCCCACCCATTGGAGGTGGGTGGGGGCGTTCCGGCTGCAGAATGTTCGAGAGACTCGATATGGAAATGTGATTTCGATTCGAGGGCGGAGGGCGTGACGGTCGTAAAGAAAGAAGGAGAGAGAGAGAGAGAGGGGGGGGGGATTTTATCGCTGTAAAGTTGAGCGTTTCTCTTTATTTTGAAAGAAGAAGAAGAAGAAGAAGAAGGAGGAGGAGGAGGAGGAGGAAGAGAGATTATAGCACCTATGTTCTTTATTTTGAACAGAAGTGGGGGAGAGAGAGAGAAAGAGAAAAGATTATAGCAGCTATGTTCTTTATTTTGAACAGAAGAAGTAGGAGAGAGAGAGAGAGAGAAAGAAAGAGAGAGAAAGCGAAAAGAAAGGAGCAGGCAGAGGCAGAGCAAATGAGGAAGTGAGAAAAGGCAAATCACCGGTATGCAAAGTATGCGCTTTATTTAATCTGCTCTCCCTGTAACCACTCGTTACTCCTTCCTAGGCTACGGAAGTAGAAGAGTGTATAGCGGTATGTGCCTCTCTCTCTCTCTCTCTCTCTCTCTCTCTCTCTCTCTCTCTCTCTCTCTGTTCAAGTATCCGATCACTGAGATCATTAAGAACTGTTATCAGACTCCAGTCAGAATATGCGCCACTATGCAGTAAATGTGCCTCGCTGTCGAACTTCTCCAATGTTCCAGAGGTCCTTTATTCCTCCTCGCATCGTTGGACTGTGGAACAGTCTCTTTGCTGAGGATGTCGGAACTGTCCCCCTACTGAGGATGTCGTGCAATTGGAACTTCAGAAGTTCTCCTTTCAGTTTAATTTAATTACATATTTTCTTTTTAATTTGTTAATTTGATTTTTCTTTTTTTTAATAAGTGATCTCTTCTTTCTGTATTACCCACTACCTTCTGTTACTTCTTTCGAATAAACACCATTATATTCTTTGGAAGCTTGAATTTCAAGTCAGTGGTCCTTTGCGGTGCTTGTTCCATATGAATAGGGTTCATCTTCTGAATAATAATAATAATAATAACAATAATAATAGAAAGCAGAAACTATTGAACAATGCAGATTATTTTTACGTTTTCGAAGTTAGTGGTACGAAAGATTCGTCCGTCCGGTTGACCCTCGTGTTTGTGTCGTCCATTTTATTTGATGTGATTACCTTGGTTCAGTTTGATATAAATTATCCGTAGATGTGTAAGATATTTTCCCTTTAAACCTCAGACATTCAGATTTTCAGAGTGATTAAGGATAATAAATATCTCTCTCTCTCTCTCTCTCTCTCTCTCTCTCTCTCTCTCTCTCTCTGCTGTCCGTTCGGGAATGCTGTACGACCAGATCGGACCAGGACCCACAGCTGCACACATACACGTATACTGTTAGGAATCCTTGGTGACCCTCTCTCTCTCTCTCTCTCTCTCTCTCTCTCTCTCTCTCTCTCTCTCTCTCTCTCTCTCATGTCTTGAGAAATTAGAGTATTTCCTAATAAGGCTTTATATTTCATAGTATTAGCCCACGATTCCTTAATGCATCGTATAGAAAAAAGTCCTTGGGGTTTCATAGGCAGTCATTTCTCCATATTCATAGAGGTTAACCTCCAGATTCATAGATTAACCTCCAGATTCTTAGCTTAACCTCCAGGTTCATAGATTAACCTCCAGTTTCATAGGTTAACCGCCAGATTCATAGATTGACCTCCAAATTCATAGATTAACCTCCAGATTCATAGTCAAAACTCCAGATTCAAAGATAAACCTCCAGTTTCGTTGGTTAACCTCCAGGTTCATAGGTTAACCTCCAGATTCATAGGTTAACCTCCAGATTCATAGGTTAACCTCCAGATTCTTAGGTTAAACTCCAGATTCATAGATTAACTTCAGATTCAAAGATCAACCTCCAGTTTTGTAGGTTTAACCTTGAGGTTCAAAGATTAATCTCGAGATTCAAAGATTAACCTCCAGATTCAAAGATTCACATTCAGACTCAAAGATTAACCTCCAGATGCAAAGCTTAACCTCCAAATTCACAGGTTAACATCCAGATTCGAAGAGTAGCTTCCAGGTTCAAAGCTTAACCTCCAGATTCAAAGGTTAACCTCCAAATTCAAAGATCAACCTCTAGTTTCATAGGTTAACCTCCAAATTCATAGATTAGCTTCCAGATTCAAAGATTAACCTCCAGATTCAAAGATTAACCTCCAGATTCGCAAACCTCCAGATTCAAAGATTAACCTCCAGATTCAAAGATTAACCTCCAGATTCATAGATTAACCTCGTCACAATCCTATAGAGGCAACGCAGCGTCCGTTTCCGGAGAACATAAAAGCAGCACACGAAGAAAATAATGTAAAAAATCGTGTTGATTAATGGCTGGCTACTTCACTGTGTCCATATTAGGTCATCGCATTAGCTGCGGTCAAGAGGGAAACGTAGATGACCTTTAGCTGACCTTATTTTTGTTAGGGGAGGGAAGGGGTCATTGCTGAGGAGGGGAGGGGAAAAGGGCTTGTGAAGGAGGAGGAGGAGGAGGAGGAGGAGGAGGAGGAGGAGGAGGAGAGGAGGAGGGAGGGTAGGTCCCTTACTTAGTAGAAGAAGAAGAAGAACAAGAACAAGAAGGAGAAGAAGAAAAATAAACAGGAGGAGGAAGAGAAGAAGAAAAATAAATAGGAGGAGGAGGAGGAGAAGACGGGGGTAGGTCCCTCACTAACTTCCGGTAGCCCAGGGGGAAAGTGCCAAATTTGCACGCCGACCCCATAAACACGTCCCTTTGCAGCTGATGGATTCAGGTCCCGCGTTTAAGCGGGGTTCGTGCGTGGCTTTTCAGGGAAGGTGGTTTGTGCTCGTGTTTGTGAATATATTTGCGTGTTTGTGAGTGTATATGCGTGTTTACTTGTTTACGTGGTGTAGCATACCTGCGTTTGTTTCGGTTTGTTTATTTGCATACAGAATGCATGCATGCGTATGTGTGGATGTAATTGATTCATGCTTATGCATTTTTTATATACTCGTGTGTGTGCGGAAGGGAGGGAGGGAGAGAGAGAGAGAGAAAGTTCGTATGTGTAAGTAGATTTATTAATGCTTATGTACTTGTTTGTATAATCATGTATGTGCGAACATAGAGAGAGAGAGAGAGAGAGAGAGAGAGAGAGAGAGAGAGAGAGAGAGAGAGAGAGAAACGCAACAACTTCAGGCTATTTCAGCCCTTTCCAATTTTTTCGTAGAAAGCTGGAGAACACCTGCATCCCAAAATAGAACGGAGACGTGTACGGAATATAAATATTAATAATATAATAATAATAATAATAATAATAATAATAATAATAATAATAATAATAATAATATTAATAATAAGTTAATGTTATATTCAAAAATAATATAATATTTTAATGTGCTTATTTTGTTATTTGTCTTAGGATGTTGAACTGATGTTGATAACATTCATTGACGATCATATACTAATTTTATTGTTTCTTGAGTCAATCTGATTCTGTCACTTTTAATCATTCATATTTTTCTTGTTAAATGATTTTATATTAAGACAAGATAATATCTTCTTTGGTGGTTAAGGTAATACAAAAGTGTACACAGAGAGTGTTTATACCTATACCTGTTTTATATGTATATATTCGCCACGTATACGTATTGTATTGTATACACACACACACTCACACACACACACACCACACACACACACACACACTATATATATATATATATATATATATATATATATATATATATATATATATATATATATATATATATATATATATATCACAAATAAATATACGCGTATAAGCATTTGTATTTATATATATATAAATAAATATACACCATTTATACGTATAACTGTATTAATTTTTATGCATATTTATACACCATGTATACGTATAAGTGCTTTGATTTTTATACATATTTATAAACCTCATATACGTGTATGCGTTTGTATTGCACTTACGTATGTTTACACATAACCCGGTAAACAAACAGCAACAGGCCCTGGAGCTAACTGCAAGGTAACGAAGTTTACCTGCTTGTACCTGCTAACAGTACCTGCTGTACTCTTGCCCGCTGGCCTTCCTACCTAGCTGATTGCATCGCCACCCGGTCAGCAGGTTCACCTGTTCACCTACTTAAGGGTTGAACTCATAATTAACAATGAATTTTTTTTTTTCTAGAGATTTTGTTATGAATGAAATTGATGAAGACTACTACGCGTTTTATTTTGTGAATGAGTGTTTGATGTTTGTAGGATCTTCTGTCTCTCTCTCTCTCTCTCTCTCTCTCTCTCTCTCTCTCTCTCTCTCTCTCTTTCTTCTTCTTCTTCTTCTTTTCAAAATAATGAGCAAACGTTCATTCTCACGGTGATACACTTGCTAAATAAAATTCAAAATAAAGAGCAAACGTTCAGTTTATAGTGTACACTGGCTAAAAAAATCTGTCTCTCTCTCTCTCTCTCTCTCTCTCTCTCTCTCTTCTTCTCTCTCTCTCTCTCTCTCTCTCTCTCTCTCCTTCTTCTTCTTCTTCCCTTTTCTTCAAATAAAGAGCAAATGTTTTCAACCTCACAGTGATACACTTGCTAATAAAATCTTTCTCTCTCTCTCTCTCTCTCTCTCTCTCTGCATAAACAGGTAATCACTGCTCTTCCTCGTTCACCTGGCCCTAACGACGTGTAGGCTGCCGGAAGTGTCTGGCATTCCATGTCATCTGTTTATGGTGCCGTTCATATTGACGGTGGCACTGTCATTTGCGTAACTTCTTCCTTCTCCCACCCCTGTCCCCCTCCCCTATCCTTCTCCCCTTCCTCCCCACTTCCCTCCCATCACCTTTTCCCTCCGCCCCTCCCTCCCATTCCCCCCCTTTCCCTCCTTCCCCTTCCCTTCCCTCTCCCTTCACCTACCCCTTCCCCTCTTCCTTCTCACTTCCCCCCCCTTCTCATCCCCTTCCTTTCCTTTCCCACTCCCTTCACCTACCCCTTCCCCTCCCTTCCTCTCCCTTCCCCCTCTCTTCCCCTCCCTCCCCCTCCTCCTTTCCCCCTTTCCTTCACATTTCCCCATTTCTCCTCCCTTCCTCTTCCTCTCCCACCCATTTCAGATTCACATTCCACATCCCTTCCCCTCTTTCCCTCCCTTCCCCCTCCCTTCCCCTCCCTCCCTCCTCCCCTTCCTCTCCACATCCCTCCCCTTCCTGTTATATAAAATTGAGGAATTTTGAGTTTTTTGTGATAATGGAAAAAAAACATTGTTTATCTCAGGCAAAATGAGTCAGGTTTCGCGGAATCGCAGTTCGTAATGATTCTTGAATTGAGGATGTGGTTTTTTGTGGAAATCCTTGAAGCAGTTTTAAAACTTTACTATATTTTTGTGATTTCAGCTGTCAGAATTTCACTAAGCCTAAATTTATAGATAGGGACAGACTACAGTTTGAATACTTAGGAAAAATGCGAATTGTGTAAATTAAGTTTTAAAATTTTGCATTTTTCCATTTTTGAGGATCGATACGAAAAGTTTTTTTCGAATGCCAAGTCTGTTTGATCCATAACTAGATATGCCCCGTATAATGCTACCCACCTACAGGCCAGCGTACCTCACGCGGTGCACTGTAGGCATTTACTTAGGGTTCTTTGCTGCGTCCCTTCTGCCCCTAGCTGTAACCCCTTTTATTTCCTTGACTGTACCTCCTTTCATATTCTCTTTCTTCCATCTTACTTTCCACCCTATCTTAACAATTGCTCCAACATTATTTTCAGGACTAGATGACCTCCTAGGTCCCAGCGCTTGGCCTGTTGCCAAAATTCCATATTCCAATTTCAATTCCATAACAAAAAAAAAAAAAAAAAGAGTGTCTCTGCTCTTCAAAAAAGGACAGTGAGATTTTGAATATCAGAACACGTATTAAGCGCGTACGATAAGTATACAGAACGGTTTAAATAGTAGTGCTTTCTCTTTTTCTCTGGAAACAGGACTAACAACTCGGTGAAAGTCTTGATTCTTCCTTTGTGTTCGGTTGGAATGAACGAGACACGTCGAATTGTGTTGCATTGTTGCATTGTGTTTGTCGGTGTCATTGATTCGTCTTTGTTTTGATTGTGTATGTGTACATGAATCTGTTACACGCAGGTATTACGTACACAAAGAAATAGTATGAAAATATTTAAGCTTGTAATTTCTCTCTCTCTTGCAAAACCCGAGAACTAGCTCTAAACCGTATGAACCTCCTCGCGAAGAGATCATTATTATTACTGTTTTGAAACAAGCAACCGCAGTTGCCTTTAAACAAAACACAACAACAGGTGAACGTACCTGCGGAATTCCTCATCGTGACGTCACAGTCATTTCCGTTTCGCTCCCGTGACTCTCTTTCGGAACTCTAGGAAAGATTCGCGTCGCCAGTCGTTGCATTATCTTTCTTGCTTTCGTGCGGTCTTTCCTGCTTTCCTGAAATCCTTTTTCCTTTCTTTCTTGAAACCTTTTGTTTTTTGAAATCTTTTTTTCTTGAAATTTTTTTTTTCGTGAAATATTTTTTTTCTTGAAATCGTTTTTCTTTCTTGAAAACGTTTTTTCCTGAAATCTTTTTTCTTTCTTGAAATCGTTTTTTCTTTCTTGAAATCTTTCTTGAAATCTTTTTTTTTCTTTCTTGAAATCTTTGTTTCTTTCTTTAAATCTTCAGCTGAAAACCTTTATGGACAGAGTGAACAGACTATAATAAACCCAAGAGGGCTCCAAAAGGAAATCAGCTTGCAGAGAGAGAGAGAGAGAGAGAGAGAGAGAGAGAGAGAGAGAGAGAGAGAGAGAGAGAGAGAGAGAGAGAGACTTACAGGAAAATGTGATGAATAAATGTATATTATGAGGGTGTAGAGAATAAAACTGAAACAACTGAAATGCAGGAGATTTCAGCAGAAATCAGGAATGAATATGCTCCTCGCTTAAACATCTGGAGATCAGAAGATTCCACAGGTTAAAGGAAAATGCGAAGAATGAATAAATAAATGTGAGGGAATTAAAAATGAAACCGATAGGCCTGAAATTCAGGAGACGTCATTAGCAGTAGAGAATCTGTCTTTAAAGAAATTGATGTGGAACACTTATCTCCATGAATTGGGTTCTGTCATAAAAGATTTATTTTTCCTTTTTTGGGGGGGTAGAAATCTTGTGCAGGTGATCGACCGTGTTCTTGGGAAGAGAAATATCAACTTAGGAATTAACATTTTTTTTTATTTAGTTATTCCTCCCAGAAGACGCCTGTATTTTGCAAATTCAGTACACACCTTAGGAAGATTGATATCTTTGTAATATTTTTATGAACAGCAATTTTCACAAGATGTTACAGATTGGAAGCTGTAAGTACTTCTAATAGATTCATACATCTGAGACATTAGTGCAGTGTTGCGCTTGAGTGTATACAAAGATATTCCACAGTAATATAGTTGTTTACAAATATATATATTTTTAGACAGTAAGTTTTCTGCTAGCTACTGCTAACTTTATGTAAGCACTTGGCTAGCAGTGGCTAGCGAATGCTTTACTGTCTTAAATTGGAAGCGTAAATTTCAAGTCAATGGCTCCTGTGGGCTTGTTTTATATGAACAGGGTTCATCTTCTGAATAATAATATATTTTTCTAGATAATTCATATTGTTGTGGCATTTCATCCTGAAGAAACTAATACATGCCTCAAAAGATAATCTTGATAATCTCCGCATAGAAATGCGTAGATTCATCGAGAAGTTAGGAGCCCATAGAGGGTGCGCGTTCTAATTCATCCCAAAATAGCCTTAGGGCGTTGCGGTATGAGAGAGAGAGAGAGAGAGAGAGAGAGAGAGAGAGAGAGAGAGAGAGAGAGAGAGAGAGAGAGAGTTAGTAGCTGCTGGGGGTCGCTTTTGGCATATTGTGCGAGCGGTTGGTTTGATGGGCCGGGCTAGACCTTATGCCCGTTTGAATTTTAGTGCCTTATAAGGGAGTTTTTATGTGAGAGCGTCTATCTATAGGCAGACCGTTGGTGTGGTCTTTTGTGGTCTTTTGGTCTGCTGTGGTCTTTTAGGTTTTCTGTGGTCTTTTAGGTTTTCTGAGGTTTTTTAGGTCTGCTGTGGTCTTTTAAGTTTTCTGTGGTCTTTTTGGTCTGCTGTGGTCTTTAGGTTTTCTGTGGTCTTTTTGGTCTGCTGTGGTCTTTTAGGTTTTCTCTGGTCTTTTAGGTGTTCTGTGGTCTTTTTGGTCTTCTGTGGTCTCCTGTGGTCTCCTGACAAACGTCATGACCTTAGACAAGTCTTTTCTTAACTTTTCTTCGTGTAAAAGAACTTTGCTATAAAAAGACTGTGATTCGTGGGAGGTATTACTGTTACATAAAGCATTTTCAGAACTCAATAAATGGTTTTTGATCTGAAAGGAAATTTCGTAATTTTATTACAATGTGTGTAGTTGGAAAAGGAAGTCAGACAGTCGTTAATTAGTATAATTTTGAATGTTTTTACTGTTATTCTCAGTATTAGTATTGCCATTATCATTATTATGAATACTTTTTTTTACTACTGTTTCAGCAAGTGTGTGGATATTGCCAATTATCGTCTTTGTCATTTTATCTCGTGTATCTAGATTGTGTGTATTGTATTGTCTCTTCTTTGTATAGTCCATGTATATTATTATTATTATTCAGAAGGTGAACCCTATTCATATAGAACAAACCCGCCACAGGGGCCATTGACCTGAAAGTCAAGCTTCCAAAGAATATTATGGTTTTCATTCGAAAGTAACAGAAGGTAATGAGAAACACAGAAAAGGAGATCGTTTATTATAAAAAGCAGATAAATTAACAAATGAGAAATAACAACAATTTTAGGCGGAAAAGGACGACAGTATCTTACAGAGATATTGCGACGTTTGTGTAGATCAAGAAAAAAGCGACACTTACTTTCGTGAATATAGCATATCAGATACACCCAGCCACCAAGATATCAATTATAGATACAGTCGAAGACTCAGATGGAAACCCAAAAGTTATTGGACGTCAGAGGAAATAAAAGTTAATAAAAGTCAGCCCCAGTAGGCATCGACTTAAGCCTAAAACCTGAAGGAGGAGAGGGCGGTGTTGAATAATGCCTGACCAATAAGGGCATTCCCCTACCCCACCTCCTGTCCTCCTCCTAGCGGATGGTGTCCCCCCACGTCGATATTTATACCCTGACAGGTGGGGCACAGGTGGGACCACGTACGGTTATGGGGGTAGTTTATTGTTTTGGGAAGGTGGGCGAGGCGTGGGTCACGTCTCCTATGAGGGGAGGAATTCCGTAAGATGGTGTTCTGCAGGGCCAGTGTCTGGTCTCAGATCATTTAGTGTAGGTATTTGGTATTCTATCAGATTCAGTCTTAGGTTTTTTTTTCTAAAGAAAACTGAAAAGTACTTCAGGTTTTGTTATTGACGTTTATTGATGTGTTCAGATGTTCTTGCTTTGATTGTTATTTATTTATTTGATTTATTTCTTGTGGATCATTATGTTTTCTACGGTTGTATGTTATATGTTGAAGTCTTTATTGTTATTAAGTTTATACTTACACATATTTTATTTATACACGTATACACACATTTTACACATTCACATATACATGCACATATTTTATACTTACATTTTATACATACATTTATTTTGTACATACACATTTTACAAATACATTTATTTTGTACATACACAGACTTTATACATACATATATTTGTACACACTCATATTTTATACATGCACATAGTGTATACACACACATTTATACATATACATATTTTAATATATACACATTTTTCTCCGCTCTTTTCCATTTTGTAAATGTTTCTTTTTTCCACTTCTGTGAATATCTGCAGCATTCAACATCTGTACATCATTACTCTCTCTCTCTCTCTCTCTCTCTCTCTCTCTCTCTCTCTCTCTCTCTCTCTCTCTCTCTCTCTCTCTCCTTCCGTTAGACTACATTCAATGCGAATAACAATCGATGTTCTCTCGACCTTGTAGCAACGTTGTGTTAATGCAGCAACCTTCGTCGCAAAGTTGCTAGCGCTGACGTCGGAACAGCTGATGTCGGAGCAGCTGACTTTGCTGCAGCTGACTTCCTCCTGACTGTTTTTCTCGTGATGTCATTGGCCCTGTTATGGTGGTTGATGCTTACGTTAATGATGACGTCGGAATTTGTGATGACATTTTCGGTTTACTATAGAGAGAGAGAAGAAAAATCTTCGTCATAATAAGAGAGAGAGGAGAGAGAGATATACTGCATTCACAATAAGAGAGAGGTGCTGCATTCATAATAAGAGAGAGAGGCAGGCGAGCTAACATAGAGCTCATATGCTGCATTCTTAGTAGAGAGAGAGAGAGAGAGAGAGAACATAGAACTCCTGTGCTTCATCCAAACAAGAGAAAAAGAGAGATCGATTTTCTGAGAGAGAGAGGGAGAGAGAGAGAAACAGAGAGAGAAACAGGGAGAGAGAGAGATTTTCTGAGAGGAGTCTAGGTCTCTCATTATCAGCAATGACTCGATTTCTTGACTGAAATTCTCTCTCTCTCTCTCTCTCTCTCTCTCTCTCTCTCTCTCTCTCTCTCTCTCTCTCTCTCTCTCAATCAGTTCTTGTCTCGATCTCACGAACTTAACAAAAATGGACCTTTATCTTGCATCCTGTACAAAGAAACGTACAACAGACCTTAGGAGACTGGTGGGAACAAACGAGAACCAATGTGGGCAAAAATTACCCCCGAAAAAGTGTTCATGATTTTGGGTAGAAGTAGCTTCATATTTATATTTTGTGGGCCGAGTGCTTGCAAGCTTTCACAATCAATTGGAGATCGTTGTAGACTGTTTGCAGCAAATGTGAAGGTTAGATATATAAACAGGTTAGGTATTTGAAGTTTTAATCTTGTTTGTGGACGTGATATATTTAGGCTATTATACAAATGAATTCAAAACATTAGGTACACAGAGGCAGACACCCACACAGACACATACACAAACACATACACAAACACATACACATGTACACACACGTGTGTATATATATATATATATACATGCATATATATATATATATATATATATATATATACATATATATATACATACATCTGTCTATCCATCTATCTGTCTATCTGTATATTTTTTTCATATACATATAGTACACATATGTATTTATACCCAGCCACGTTTCCACTAACGTGCCACCAAAGGCAACCACAAAATACCTTCGGAGAATAAAAAATAAAATAAAAAAAATCAGATAATGAATTCCAACAGCTGAGAACCTGGTTGTAGGCAGTCCTCAGTTCTGGCTAAACAGGTGATCAAGTTCGCCCAACCAGGCTGGAGAAGGCTGCCCGTTGTGGCTCTTCCCTCTTCCTGCCGTAATGAAAGGAAAGGACTTTGTCCTTTGTCGTGATAATGATAGTGTTTCGGTCTCTCTCTTGGTTATAATGAGTTATGTTGTGGAATCATAGGAGGTGGTGTATAATGAGTTATGACACAGAGAGCAGTAAGATCTTTAGTGTATAATGTATATAATGAGTTGGATATTTCATTTCTAATATTTTATGACACAGATAAAAGTCAAGATGGTTAGTGTATAATGTATATAATGAGTCGGGTCTTTCATGTATCATGTGTTATGACACAGAGAGAAGTCAATATCTTAAATGTATGTATATAATGAGTCAGATATTTCATTTATAATGTGTTATGACACAGAGAGAAGTCTAGATCTTTAGTGTATAATGAGTTACGACTCAGGCAGTCCGATGTTTTGTTTATGATGAGTCATGATAGAAGTAAAGAGATATTTAGTGTATAATGAGTCAAAGAAAATATTATGTTATTAGAAAATTCCTTGTCTTGATGTAAATATCTGTTAAAATTCCAGTTTGTATATTGTTTTATCATCATCATCATCATCATAATAATAATAATAATAATAATAATAATAATAATAATAAATAATAATAATAATACTGTATCATTATCATCCCAGTCTTAGTCATCGGTAACATTAACATTATTATTATTATCATTATTATTATTGTTCAATTGCCACAAGGCTATCAGATATCACATTGGAGAGTTGAAAACAGTCTTTTGTATATGACAAGTAAGTCAAGTATAATACTTTATTTCTTCGATTCTAAGCATTAAGTTGTTTAAATTGTCTAAATACTACATGCCATATATACATACATAATTATACACACTATATATTATATATATATATATATATATAATATATATATATATATATATATATATATATATATATATATATATATATATATATATAGAGAGAGAGAGAGAGAGAGAGAGAGAGAGAATATGTTAGACTTTATGCTCCAGTACATAATGACAACCACTCCACACACTTAAAACTGTGCACATATTCACATGTTTCTTACATCAGCCCTCACATTTAACTGTATCGCATGTTTGCTATCATCGTAGCTTTTATCAGTCCTTTCGTTTCTCTAAATTTAGTTATTCTGTCATTTTCCTTCATTTTCCTTTCTTTTTTTTAAAATGTTCTCTCAGACCTTCGTCAGTCCACTAATCTCTCTCTGTAAATCTTGCCTGTTGGTTCAACCTTTCTCTTCGTCTTATCGACCTTGACACCTTGAGGTATTGTGGTACAGTTGGTTGGCTGTGGCGAAAATGGTCACGGTTGGATTGGACACACACACACACACAGGGAGAGAGAGAGAGAGAGAGAGAGAGAGAGAGAGACTTTTAATGTTAAACCTATAGCAAAATCCCTTTGCAGTCTTGAGATACGTTTAATGAATTGTGAATTTGTTAAACAGTTGATGGAATCTTAGAGAGAGACAGACAGAGAGAGACTTTTAATGTTAAACCTATAGCAAATTCTCTTTGCAGTCATGAGATGCGTTCAATAAATTGGGAATGAACTTTGTGAAACAATTGCTGAAGTCTTAGAGAGAGAGAGAGAGAGAGAGAGAGAGAGAGAGAGAGAGAGAGATATTTCAGATTATCATAACTGTTCTTGTATCTCATTTATTTATTCTTATCAGTGTAAAGTGTAAGGAAGAGAGAGAGAGAGAGAGAGAGAGAGAGAGAGAGGCTTTTCAGATTACCATAACTGTTCCTAAATCTCATCTGTTTATTCTAATCAGGGTTAAATATAAGGAAGGGAGAGAGAGAGCCGTGCAAAAAAATTTGGCAGCAATTTTTGAAATATCTAAGGGGTTCACTCCAGAGTACAGATCAGTTGCGAGTCGTAGGGTGCGTCCACACTACATAAACTCATGTCGCAGACATGTCACAAACAAGTTGGTAACTTACTGCATACATATCACCGACATGTTGAAAACAAGTCATCGATCGTAAGTGGAGACCAAATCTTTCGGCAAATGCTGGATAATCATATGGAACACAGGTGGGAACTACTAAAAGTCATAACCTGTATTCAACCTGTTAAATGCAAGGCAAAGATCTGTTGGTAGTAAGTCACTGACATGTATTCAACGTGTTTGTGATATGTGTGCGACATGTTGCCGACTAATGTGTAAGACATGTTTTACTGGAGTGTGGAGGAAATCCTAAGCAAGTGATAATTGAAGATTGTCATTTTAAGATAGGAATTTAGCCCTTAAGGAATAAGTGGCTATTAAAATCTTCGTTTTGACATATGAATTGAGGGACCTCAGATGGAAATTATGGATAATTAATATATAGGGGAGTTGCAGGAGGACAGGTAAAATCAAAT
Source organism: Macrobrachium rosenbergii (assembly GCF_040412425.1). Lineage (NCBI taxonomy): Eukaryota > Metazoa > Arthropoda > Malacostraca > Decapoda > Palaemonidae > Macrobrachium > Macrobrachium rosenbergii. The sequence continues at coordinate 33,908,735 of NC_089761.1, read as the reverse complement.
AAAAATCGTAAAAAAGAGAAAGTAAAACAAAAGTACAATAATAAAAAAAAACTTAAAAAATCATTCAATTGGAAGGTGCTTTTAGTATAACAAAATAAAAATAAGTGTAATTACATGAAATATTGAATCACGTAAGGCGTGTTCTCAACATAATAATCAAGGCCACCGAAAGTAGATCTATCTTTCGGTGATCTCGGTATAATGCTGTATGAGCCGCGGCCCGTGAAACTTTAACTACGGCCCGGTGGTGGGATATCCTATATAGTTGCCAGAAGCACGATTACGGCTAACTTTAACCGTAAATAAAATAAAGACTACTGAGGCTAGAGGGCTGCAATTTGGTATGTTTGATGATTGGAGTGTGGATGATCAACATACCAATTTGCCCCTGTAGCCTCAGTAGTTTTTAAGATAAGAGGGCGGGGACAGAAGAAAGTGCAGACGGACAGACAAAGCCGGCACAATAGTTTTCTATTACATAAAACTAAAAGTTGTTACGTGATTCAACTTAATACCCTTAGTGGGATTCATGAGTTATTTTGAGAAGCGTCCTGGAGAGAGAGAGAGAGAGAGAGAGAGCTCCTCTTTCGCGGATGCAAGCGCGCAGGCACGCGCACGCGAGCAGGAGTGTGTTTGGTTTAGCTTAAGAGAAAGTCCTCCATTGAGGAGAAGAGTTATTCTGGGAACGTTCTTTGCCCTTTTTTTCTTTTCCTTTTTTTACGTATTTAATTTTTTGTTTTTTTATTTTCTTTTCCTCAATTCAAGGTTTAAGTTGGGTAATTATAATTGTTTTGAAATTCTTGGAATATTCTTAAGAAAATGATGTCTTGTGTCAATTTTTGTCTTGGTAGATTTTAGTATAATAATAGTTTTTATATATATATATATATATATATATATATATGTATATATATATTATGTATATATGTATCTATATATTTATTATATCTATATCTATATATGTGTGTGTGCGCTGTGTGTATATATGTATGTGTGTTTTATTGTTTTATGTCATCTGTCTGTCTATATGTCATTATGCAATTGATTTATGTATGTCTGTCTTTGTATTCATCTGTGTATAACATTATCAATTTACTTTTGTTCATATTCTCTCTCTCTCTCTCTCTATCTCTCTCTCTCTCTATCTCTCTCTCTCTCTCTCATATATATATATATATATATATATATATATATATATATATATATATGTGTGTGTGTGTGAGTGTGTATAATGATTACTGATAATACGCAATGCTGGGAATCCACTGAGTTTGGTAATAACTGTATCTATTTATATATGCATCAATCGCTACATGAGTATTCATCTTCACCTCATTTCAACTGATATTTGTAATTTAGGATTTTTTTAATTACTTCCTCTCATATTAGCTTGTGACCTCCATGCATATTAATTTCCATGCACAAAATAATGACACATATTCATGAAGGCACAAAGCCAACCTCTCACTATTTAGAACCAGTTCCAGGACGTACCTTAAAAACTTCCTGGGACACTCGTCCTTCGGTACCCCCCATTAGTCGGGAATTCCCACGAAAGGTAACGCGATAATAGACTATAATTGCTTTTGTTCTCTCGGTAGAATATTGATGTCACGCGGGACAATGGATAATGAGGACGATGGTTAATATGATGAGGACGATGATGAAGATGATGAAAGATAATGAAAGACACAAGAGGATGCTAGCAGTGACCTTGACATTTATTAGCGAAATCGCTTCGAAGGTGTAATTAATCATTCTTGAATGTTATGACGTCAGAAGATACAATTGTCTTTCCTTATTATGCTAATTTGGGGATCATTCTCGGTCGTGATATGTGTCATTGTGTTGAATGGTGTTTGTTCGTTCTCTTATCTATTATTTTCTCTTATTATTGCTTCGTTGCTGTAGACACGACCCTGGATTGTTAAGGGATATGTTTGAATGTTAAATTTGACCTAATTACAGATAATTTATCTAAATAGGTCTGTTGCATTTTGATTTATACTATTTTAGTGACACAGATGAAACATGATGGAGGAAAAGTTATGGTATTAGAGAGAGAGAGAGAGAGAGAGAGAGAGAGAATTACTATAAGAGTGCTTCATATTTTCATGCTTGCTCAAGAGTGAAAGTGAATTTTTATCAGTATTTTATGTTTGGTCTTGGGAGAGAGAGAGAGAGACTGCTTTTAGAAACATGACTTGCTGGAAACTTTCGTTAACCTTCAGGCTTGCATCGTGTTATACAAATAATCTCTCTCTCTCTCTCTCTCTCTCTCTCTCTCTCTCTCTCTCTCTCTCTCTCTCTCTAAGACAAACCATGAAATATTGATAAAAATTCTCTCTCTCTCGACAAACATAATTTATCGATAAAAATTTCTTTTTAACATACACTCAAAAAATATATTGATTAAAATTCAATCTCTCTCTCTCTCTCTCTCTCTCTCTCTCTCTCTCTCTCTCTCTCTCTCAACATAAAAAATATTGAAATATTCTCTTGACATACACATCAAAATATAAAGCAATCTCTCTCTCTCTCTCTCTCTCTCTCTCTCTCTCTCTCTCTCTCTCTCTCTCTCTCTCTCTCTCGACAAACATAAAAATATTGATAAAAATTCTCTTTTGACACATCAAAATATAAGGCAATCTCTCTCTCTCTCTCTCTCTCTCTCTCTCTCTCTCTCTCTCTCTCTCTCTCTCTCTCTTTGACATACATCACAATCTCTCTCTCACACACATACAGAAAACCTGAGAAATGCTTTCAGTCTGCCTTTTGTCAGCAAAAACTGACAAAGGAACTCTGAAGTTCAGACGGGTCCTTGGAGTAATTCGCCGAAGTGATATTGTTATATTCTCGTACGGGAGATTGTGATTCAGTGCGGCCTTGCGGTTTCTGTCTGCTCTGGGAGAACCTCAGAAGAATTCTCAGGCGTGTCATCTTGTTCACGTATATATGTATATTATAATTTTATTTATCTTATATATATAATATATATATATATATATATATGTATATATATATATATATATATATATATATATATATATTATATATATATATATATATATATATATATATATACATACAGTATTTATATATATATATATATATATATATATATATATATATATATATATATATATATATATATATATAATGTACATTCATACACACGCCCATGCCTTATATATATATATATATATATATATACATTATATATATATATATATATATATATATATATACACACACACAACAATTGACTTAATGGAATCGAATACCATGTAATATGAAATATTGTGTATTAATCCTTTTGTATGAAAACACCCACACACACAAACACCCCCAAACCCACCCACCCACACCCCATACCCACACACACCCACACCCACACCCACCCCACCCAAACGATCTTCCCAGAACCTCCTTCGGGACAGACAAAATTGGATTTCCGTTCACACGGTGTGCTATTGTTTTGCTCGTAGGTGCTAGGAAGAAGTGTTCGTTCGAACCACGGAGCAAACGAGAAGTCATTCAAGGTTAATTTGGTGAGGGTGTAGCTCGCCGGGTTCAGAAGGCACAATAAGGTTGGGCTAAAACTCCAGATTTGGTTATGGGGTAATTTTTTCGAGTTTTTTCATAGTTTATCTTACTGAAAGTAAATTATTGTTTATTATTATTATCACATGGTTTGTTTTGACGTTTTATTTTACTGGAATTATCTTTTTATTATTATTATTATTATTATTATTATTATTATAGCTTGTTTTTACATTTTATTTTCTGAAAATCTTTTTATTATTATTATGGTTTTAAAAATTTTATTTTACTGAAAATATTATTATTATTATTATTATTATTATTATTATTATTATTATTATTATTATTATTATTATAATAGCTGTTTACACAGCATTTCATTTGTCTTCTCTATTCATCCTACAATCTTCTTTTTATCAGCATGTACTTGGCATATAAGCTGATGAAAAGAAGATTATGAGACGAATAGAGAAGACTCTATTCAAATCTTTTTATTCCTCCCAATTTCCCTTTCAAGCGCTGAATGGCCTAATCGTCATTAGTCCCAGCACTTGCTTGGCCTTTGGCCTAAATTTTATATATTCCATTCCATTCCAAATGAATCTCTTCCGCCTCAGGAATTATTAATCAGTCCACGAAGGCAGTCCAAGAGGTTGCAATGCATTACCGCCCTAATACAGTTCCCCTTGTATTTTAATAATTTACTTCCATTTTTATTTATTTATATGTTTATTTGTTAATGTATCCCTTTTTTCTGATAACTGATCTCCTCTTTCTGTATTTCCCATTGCAATCTGTTATTCTTTCGAATGAACACCATAATATTCTTTGGAAGCTTAAGAATTTCAAGTCAGTGGCCCCTGTGGTGGTGGGCTTGTTCCATATGAACAGGGTTCATGTTTTCAGTAATAATAATAATAATAATAATAATAATAATAATAAAAATAATAATAAAAATAATAATAATAATAATAATAATAATAATAATAAGAGCTCAATGGCTGAAAGTGTCCCAGTGCTAAACTAATAAACTAAACTTCAGTATCCATTCTACATACCATATTCAAACGGCCCATCAATTTTGCCTGCTTTTAACATCACCAACCAACGACATACCAAATGAATCTTCTGCGCCTCAGCAATTATGAAGCAATCCGGGAGAGCTGCCATTGAAGATCTTACGACGGGATCCGGCGGCCGCGAGATTTCCATTTCGCCTTTAAAGATGACACAGTCAACAGAGGCCACACCTCGCCTCCATCCACTCCACTTGACATTTGCAAATCCTGTGCTTGGGAATTTGCTTGCCCCGCTGTTGCTTGTGTATGCGCAAGCAAGCAAGCAAGCAAGCACGCAATGCAATGCATCGCACGCGCGGCGGAGAGTGTATAGTTTACGCGTGGTGGTTATGTAAACATGGTTTGTTTTTATGTTTTCGTATGTGTGTTGTGTATGAATGGCGTGTTGTGTTGAATTGTGTATATATAAGTTATAAAGGTTGATACCTTAGTATGCATAATTAAATATATATACATGAATGGCGTATTGTGTTGAATTGTGTTTATATAAGTTATAAAGGTTTATACCTTAGTATGCATAATTAAATATATGTACACGTTTGTATATGTGAATAAACATACATACATATACACATGCATATATGTTTGTATATCTGTGAATAAATATACATATATAGATTGTGTGTATGTGTATGTGCGTATGTATATACGTCATATATATGCTGTGTAAATATACACAGCTCATACACATACCTTCGCATTATATGATACAAAATTAAAAATCACGTTGAACCAAACCGATAGTTCTCATCAAAGTATCGATATGAATTAAGTTGCCCAGCAATAGGACCTCATATTAATAATGACCAATAAATTGACTGACATGACAATCATGGCGTAATTTGAAAAACTAATGAAAAATTGGTTCGAATCATTTTGGGAAAGGAAATTCCACTCTATCCATTACATAATGTTCGGGTATTATGGCCAAATGTAATGCTTCTTTCTATGTTGTGTGAATTGAATGTAATTGTAATTATAATTACTTCCTATATATATATATATATATATATATATATATATATATATATATATATATATATATATATATATATATATATATATATTTATACATATTTTATACATATATACATAATATATATTTTATATACATATGCATGTATATATATATACACATTCAAATTTTATATCAGTAAAAACTGTCATTAAAAATATTTTCTTTTTCCCCACAGGTAATTGTCACTCGCAATCAAAATTTCCAACCTGTCCGTATTTTAAGGTAAGGTGAAAGAAAACTTTTGCTTTAATTACTTTTGAGTTATTGTTGTCGTTGGAAAAAATTTATAGATAATATTTTCCGTTATTTCACTTCTCTGTGGTGTTGATTTTGCTATGGATTAGAGATTCTAAGCCTTATTAATTTGCTCTGAGTCTCTAGAGGGAGTCTCTCTCTCTCTCTAGAGAGAGAGAGAGAGAGAAGAGAGAGAGAAGAATAAATAAAAAAAAACCTTAAGCCCGAATACTCACCTCGTTCTTGTTCTCAAATTCGTTCGTCTTGTATTTGAAATTCCCTTCTGCTCTCTAATAAATCTTCTCTTCTGCTTAAACTTTACTCTCTCGTCTTGTCTTTATTTGATCTTCTCTTCTTCTCTGTATTTGATCTTCTCTTCTGCTCTCTATTCGATCTTCTCTTCTTCTCTCTATTCGATCTTCTCTTCTGCTCTATATTCGATCTTCTCGTCTTCTCTCTATTCGATCTTCTCTCCTGCTCTATATTCGATCTTTTCTTCTGCTCTCTATTCGATTTCTCTTCTTTCTATTCGATCTTCTCTTCTGCCTTCTATTCGATCTTCTCTTCTTCTCTATATTCAGTCTGCTCTTCTTCTCTATAATTGATCTCGCGAAAACGTGGCTACGAGAGTAAAACCCCACAACGTTTACTTTTAGCTTCGATCCTCCGCAGACGTCGAGAATTTGCCTCTTCGCAGACTTGACAGGAGAGAGGGGATTCATTTGGACAGCGTGCGTGTTTTTTGCGCAGTTTGGGGGGATATTAGTAAGAAGAAGAGGAATTATCAGAGGATATATGGGTGGACTGGTGGGATCTGTGACCTTGACCTTGTATGTGTGTTTGTATGTTTGTGTGTTTGTGATTGGAGTTGATTCTCCTGACTTTGGGATTTTCGTCTTGTATTTTTAAAAAAACGTTGAATTATTCTCATCTTGTTACTTATTCCACTATGTTATACGTTATATATTATCTATACACTGTGTTTTACTAATTTGTTTGTATTTTTATCTTTTTATTTATTGATTTATTCATTTGTCTTTTTTCTTTACTGATGATTGGTCTTTTCTTTCTGTATTTCCTATTATCTTCTGTAACTCCTTTCAAATGAACACAGTATTGTTTGAAAGATTGAATTTCAAGTCAGTGGCCCCTGTGGTGGGCTTGTTTCATTATGAACAGGGGTTTATCTTCTGAATAATAATAATAATAATAATAATAATAATAATAATAATAATAAAGTATTAAAAAATTTTTGCTTTATCAGGTCAAATAAATGATATTACTTGTTTCGATAAGGGCATTCAAATTCAAATATACAATATTTCTGCAAGAAATACGTTTTTTTTATATTTAAACAGTTCGCATCTGTTTAGCATATTGATATCAAAGCTTTACACGTCAGTGTCACTATTAGCGATGCCACATAAACATTCCCATCACAAATGACGTAATTTCTTGCTCAGAACAACAGCAAGTGAATATGTTCGAGTACACTGATGACGTCATACACTAACTAACGTTTTGCAGAGGTAGAAACAAGAAGCGAATATGCTGTTGTATACAGATGACGTCATACGGAACTGTGGACACTATATATAGAGGTGTACAGGGGAACGAAGTAGATTCATTTTAGCAGTGTCATTCCCAAACAGGAATGGGAATCGAGTGTAATCTCATGGAGCTATCATTCCCAAACAAGAATGGGAATCAAGTGCAATCTTATGGAACTGTCACTCCCAAACAAGAATGGGAATCGAGTGTAATCTCATGGAACTGTCATTCCCAGCGGGAGTGGGAGTCGAGTGTAATCTCATGGAACTGTCATTCCAAGCGGGAATAGAAATAGAGTGTAATCTCATGGAACTGTCATTCCAAACAAGAATGGGAATCGGGTGCAGTCTCATGGAACTGTCATTCCCAGCGGAATAGGAATCGAGTGTAATCTCATGGAACTGTCGTTCCCAGCGGGAAGGGGAATCGAGTGTAATCTCATGGAATAGTAATCTCCTATCGCATGGTCTCCCTGTAATCTCACGTCAAAGAGATGCTCTGTTTCTCTGAGTAGAGACTGATGGCTCTCTCAGGAGTTCGAGAATTTGCGTAGTTAAGGCTGAGGTGCTCGGGAGGTGGGTGAGGGGAGTGAAGAGGTAAGGTTGAGGGGTGAGGAGGAGGTAGGAGTTGAGGGTTGAGGAGAGGTAGGAGGTGGGAGGTGGTAAGAGGTGGTTTGTTAAGAGAGGTGATGTCAGACTCTACTTCTGCGAGTCTCTCTCTCTCTCTCTCTCTCTCTCTCTCTCTCTCTCTCTCTCTCTCTCTCTCTCCTTCCTAGAGTATGTTGCAACGTTATCATAAGAGAAAATGTTTATTATTATTTATTAGTAGACTCTCTCTCTCTCTCTCTCTCTCTCTCTCTCTCTCTCTCTCTCTCTCTCTCTCTCTCTCTCTCCTTCCTGGAGTATGTTTCAGTGTCGTCATAAGAGGAATATTTAAGATTATATATTTGTAGTCTCTCTCTCTCTCTCTCTCTCTCTCTCTCTCTCTCTCTCTCTCTCTCTTGGCACGCTAGTAGCGGTAGTTGGGTGATGTTTGTGTGTGTTCAGTTAGGTAGGTAGTAGGTGGGTGCACGTTTGTGTGTCTGTGTGTTTGTTTGTTTGTTTGTGCTCCCCCTTGATTAACTAATCTAGCTGGCATTTTGGTGGACCCCTTTTCCTGCCTTGATGTTGTTGCTCTACCTTGTGACGTTGCTTCATTTTTGTTGTTGTTCGTATAACAAACCTCACGCCGCTTAACTCTGACCTTGAATCGAGACGAAGCCTCCAAATTGACAACACAACAGTACCGTGATGGGGGAGGAGGGGAGGACGACATTCCGAGGCGCCATCTGTCACGGCAACAACTTTCCTCTTCCTTTCCCCTCCCCCATCAATCTCCCTCAACCCCAAAACCCCTGACGAAAGAATAAATTAATAAAAAAATTAAGGGTCATCGAAAAACACTAAACAATTTAGGTTGATTTTTTAAATTTTTTTAGTTTGATTTATTGTTTTCGTAGTTTTATTATTATTATTATTATTATTATTATTGTAGAAGAATTTGTATATTTGACGCTCTTTTAATATGTTTATTATTATACAGTATATGTATATATATATATATATATATATATATATATGTGTGTGTGTGTGTGTGTGTGTGTGTGTGTGTGTGTGTGTGTGTGTGTGTGTGTAGACTTATTTTATGCAATATGCAATCAGGATAATGTGACGGTATTCAATATTCAGGGAATAAGGATGATTATATCAAAAGCCAGTCCACTGATACTGCTGCAACTACAACAACAACAACAACTATAATAAAATAATAATAATAATAATAATAATAATAACTTTTGCCGCAATGGGTCAGAGTTCAGTGACCTGCCCAAGGATGTTTGACCCGGACTCCTTGAAGAGAAGAAGAAAGTTTCTTCTTCTTCTTCTTCTTCTTCTTCTTCTTCTTCTTCTTCTTCTTCTTCTTCTTCTTCTTCTTCTTCTAAGAAGATTCTCGTTGCAAGAAAGATCTCCCGTTACAGCAGCCTGCTTGACTCTTGCTGATATGTGCCATTAGACTGAATGAAATCAATTTAAAATCTTTTATTTTTGGGGTGGGGTGTGGGCCAACCATATATCAACGTTGATTGAGAGCAGTACATTGATTTGGCAGTGCAGATATGGATAGGAACCTTTGTTTTTTTTTGGGGGGGAGGGGGGGGCTAACCATTTACCAACGTCGATTGAGATTAGTACATCTGTCTGGTAGCATGATAGGGACAGGACCTACCGTATTTTTGTTATGTTTTATTATTGTCTAAATTTATTATAGTATTAAAATGGTAGTTGCATTTTAACTTAATTTTTATATATATCCAGGTCATCATTATAGTTTTTATTCGTCCGCGTGCTCTTCCTGTTAATAATGACTCATACTCAACCACAATGCCATGACGGGATGAGGAAAGGTCCTCCTTCTTTCCCACAATTCTGTGTGTGTTGACAGCCAGTCGCAAAAGTTACACAAGTTTCCTTTGACTAAAGGAGTAAGCGACCTCTCTCTGTGTCGCCCCTGATTTCAGTGGTTCGTGTGTGTGTGTGTGTGTGTGTGTGTATGTGTGTGTGTTTGTGTGTGTGTGTGTGTGTAAGTAGAAGATTTATTTACGTGCTTGCAGTTTATTTTGCTTTCGAACTGCGTCCCCCACCTTTGAACTTTTCAAGCACTGAAGTTACGCAACGCGAATGTGTCTGATTTGCAAGCCTGTTCTACAGCACTGCTGTAAACTTACCAAAGACAGAAGACTGTATTACAGCACTGCTGTAATGTTACAGAAGACAGACGTCTGTATTATTTTTGGGCAAATGGACCAGCTTTCCTGTAACCTTCTTGAACTGAACTCTTACGGCGCGTAGTGCCAGGTCATCAGACCAAACAGTCATAAATCAATCAGTTGTAGAGCGTATCGTCTTGCTATAACAATAAGCACTAAAGCAGTGAAGGCCACTTGCTAAATATAGAGATAGATAATATTGCCTTTGTTTTACTAATATCAGTTTTGAGTGTTTTAGGAAATGGGGGTATTATTTTGCACTCTCTCTCTCTCTCTCTCTCTCTCTCTCTCTCTCTCTCTCTCTTTCTGTTTCTACTTTTTTCCAGGAAATGTGGCATTTGTTTGTGTTTGCTCTCTCTCTCTCTCTCTCTCTCTCTCTCTCTCTCTCTCTCTCTCTCTCTCTCTCTCTCTCTATACTTCCATTTCACTAAAAATTAACTTGAAAAGTCCAAGCAAGGCAAACAAACCGTATAAGGATCTTGTTTACCCCACCTCAAGCAAGCACACCTGACGTCACAATGCAAGCACTTGGCTAAATAAAGCAGTGTCTTCATTCTAGGTCAATCTCAGACCTTTGCAAGCACAGCTACTAAGCCAGCAGTCCTTTAAGAAGAAGTCCTTGCAGGTAGCTGATGCTTGTAAATGTCATGCATTCACCTGGGTCCTGCTTCTCTCTCTCTCTCTCTCTCTCTCTCTCTCTCTCTCTCTCTCTCTCTCTCTCTCTCTCTATACATGGGTCAGTGTGCCTTTATTCCCATATACACAACGTACATACACTGTATTTATATATTTTAACCCAAGCAGATACAACCATCCTGTAAAGTCCTCTCTCTCTCTCTCTCTCTCTCTCTCTCTCTCTCTCTCTCTCTCTCTCTCTCTCTCTCTCTCTCTCTCTCTCTCTCTCGGGGCAGTTCAAGGATCTATTTATTTCCATTTTGAATGATGGAATATTATAAGTCAGGTAACCGGTGTAGGTTAGAAACAGTCTACATTTATCATGTAATAGCAGGTCTATGCTAATTGGTAGGCGTAGGACAATACAGTTGACAGTAATATGATACAGATGACAGTAGTATAATACGGATGACAGTAGTATAATACAGTTGACAGTAGTATAATACAGATGACAGCAATATAATAAAAATGACAGTAGTAGCATTATGTAGACAGTTGTATAATACAGATGACAATAATGTAACACAAATGACAGTAGTGCAACCAGACCCATCTGTCCTTATATTATTGTATCTGTTTTATTACACATATCTACAGTTGCGTATATCACTGTAAGTGCTCATATACTCATTTACACCAATTTGAGCTTAATCAGTTTAACAGCACTGTTTGATTTCTTAGAGTTCTCCCGTCCATGCGCAAAGTACAATAATTGTACTTTTATTTTTATTATGTGTACAACATAAACAGATCATCTTTACCGTAGTATATTTGTACTATTATGTGTACGATCTAAATAGGTATTTTTATTACTGAATGCACCTGTATCCTTCACTATAAAAAGAAATATCACAATGTTTTTCCTTCAGTAACTCCCCTTGGTTAGGACAACTAGAATTCCCTATCAGGATATAAATCTTTTTCCTTCAATGACTCCTCTTGGTCAGGGTAACTGTAATTCCCCTAATGAGGATATAAATAATATCACAGCATTGACCAAAAATGTATATACACAGCAACCTGTGATAAATTTAGTATTTTCAAGGATACCTCTCTCGTCCTATTTGGGGTTAATACCTTTTGATATCTGGGTCAAACCTTTATCTGGTCTAACAAGGCTTGTATTATTATGTTATTGCTTAGGTGAGCCATGAGCACTGTGGCTGTTGTTGGAGAGAGAGAGAGAGAGAGAGAGAGAGAGAGAGAGAGAGAGAGAGAGAGAGAGAGAGAGATTACAGGTCGGTTGTATCTATCTGAGTTTAAATACATCTATATAAATACAGTGTATGTACGGTATGTGTATATGGGAATAAAGACACACGAGAGAGAGAGAGAGAGAGAGAGAGAGAGAGAGAGAGAGAGAGAGAGAGAGAGAGAATCACTGTTTGATTTCATAAGGATTAAGGTAGCATATCTATGTAGATACCGTATAAATACAGTATGTGTGCGCTTAAAAATAAAGGGACACACATACTCGTAGAGAGAGAGAGAGAGAGAGAGAGAGAGAGAGAGAGAGAGAGAGATCAGTAACTGATCCGTTAAGGACTGAAGAAGGGTACGTAAGTACACGTGAGTAAGCGATTTACACCCCCTGGAAAAAGGTATATATGCTTGTGTACTTTTGAGTGTTTGTGTGGCTTCATTCACACCATTAAAAGTGTTCTCTCTCTCTCTCTCTCTCTCTCTCTCGTTCCGTTTCACAGAATGAAATGGGGAATCATGTCTATTAATACGCAGGAAGTATTGTTAATATCAGTATTATTATGATGATTACAGAGTAAGGGAAAGCCATTAGTGGTATGTATGTATATTCATGCATACATACTTACTATATATATACGACCAGTATAAACATCTTCAACGTACGTCGTCAAATTAACCTGAAAACTAAACTTCCCATTTTGGTAAACATAAACTGAGGAGAACTTCTTGATTGACCCACCTTGTAAACAACGGGGCCGAGTGGAGGAGTATACAGGACCTGGTTTTTGAGGCCTGTTTGCACCCGAGGTAAGAGTTCTGGGATGTTTACATAGGGCCCTCTGCTCTTTTTAGACCTCGCCTCCAATTATTATTATTGAAGAGGAAGAACATGATGACGCTACCTGCTCTGAGATAGGCTTTTCCCTGCCATCTTGATGAAAGATCTTGTTTGTTTTAAGTGTTTCTGGTGTTTTTGTTTTATA
>NC_089761.1:33880643-33893143 GCF_040412425.1 Macrobrachium rosenbergii | reverse complement strand
AAACATTTATATGTATACGTGTATGTATGTATGTATACAGTATATATGTAAATGTATATGTACGTTTGTATACAAATAGATATCGTATATATTTATACACATATATATATAGTATATAAGTGCTATGATATATATAGTTATATGTAATACATACATATGTATACATACGTATACAATATGTATAGTCCATGAAAAAAAGAAACACACACACACATAGCACCCTTGGTATGGAGGACACCATTTGTCCCTTTTCAAGTTTAAACCCAGAATTCCTTTTGGAATTCGTTTTGTAAGCAAAAATCGTAATTATGTCTCTCGGCCAGTGGCCTGAGAAACCTTCCTTTCAAAGTCTCTTTGTCCATTCAGCATTTTAAATGTCTTAGTCCATGTCATTACCCTGAGTATTTGTTTGTTTTTTGTTTTTGTCTGTTGGCTTATGAGATTATTTTTTATTTATTTATCTTTTTTTTGGTGTCAGTGCAGCCAAGAGCGGCCTGTGCTTAGGGCTAGTTAGTTCTCTCTCTCTCTCTCTCTCTCTCTCTCTCTCTCTCTCTCTCTCTCTCTCTCTCTCCGTCATTTCTTATTGTCCTTTTATTCTGGTCTGCATGTTGTATTAATGTAATTTCCTTTTCTTCTCTTTATGTCGTAGAAATTATAAGATTTATTTAGTAAATTTTCTTACTTATATAAAAGTCTCTGCGTCCATTTGAACGCCTTTTGGACTCTACAGTAACTATTATTTCCTTCTACAAGATTTTGTAGGAGAAAGATTGAACCCCTTCAGGTGTAGGTTCTACAGTACCTGCCTGTACCTGCTACAAGATTTTGATAAGAAGAATGACTGAAGATGTACAGGACTGTACAGTACCAACTGTAGATTTTAATAAGAAGAAAGATTAAACTTCTTGAAGACTCTACATTACCTGCCACAAAATTTTTATAAGAAGATAGATTAAATACCTTCAGAACTCTAACAGTAACTATCTGTACCTGCTACAAGATTTTGATAAGAAGAAAAATTGAACACGTTCGGGACTCTACAGTACTTACTGTAGATTTTGGTATGGAGAAAGATTGAACATTTAGTTGTAGGTTCTACAGTATCTACCACAAGATTTTTAAAAGAAAAAAGATTTGATAATACCTACTACAAAGTTTTGATATGAAAGGTTGAACACCTACATGAATCTACAGTGCCCACTGTAGAATTTGATAAGAAGAAAGATACCAATCACTTCTTGGGTCAGTTATCCCACCAGCAAGTAGGAAGCGCCTCTAAGCGAAGGCACCGACTTCCAGGATCTGGAAAAGTGGATTCCAGAGCCCTGGTCGTGAAAACTGGAAAGCTGGAAGACCCACATGGAAAGATCTAATAAGATCTAAAGGTCTTAGAAGCTATTTAAAAGTACTCGAAGTGTTACTGTCAGTTTCCAGCCGAGTACTCGGATGTGGAGTCGTGGTGGGGATTTAGAGAATATTTGTATGGCTGGCAAAATGCCAGTAAGAGTTCCTAATAGGTTCCGCTGCATTCTTTGGAAGTCTTGGCCGGAAATAATTTTTTCTGTGTCAGTAAATAATGGAATGTAAAGAAATTCTGGGCTATTTTCATTGTCTTTCACTCTCGTTTGTGGGTCCATTTAAAAAATGTTGGAGGATATTAGTAGCTTACGAAACTTGATATTTTTAATTAATATTTTTATGAAAAAAAATTGCCTTTTCTGCTAAATATAGCATAACTCAGCAATGTTAGCAGTCATAGTTTGTTTACATCTCAGTGATGCCTTCCGTTATTCCTGATGACATTCTTCTCTCTCTCTCTATATATTTATATATATGTGTATATATGTATATATAAATATTTTATCTATACATATATAAATCTAGTATATATATATATATATATATATATATATATATATATATATATATATATATATATATATATATATATGTGTGTATATATGTATATATATATATATGTATATATATTATACATACATATGTCTATATACACATGTATATGTATATATATCTGTGTATGTGTAGAGAGAGAGAGAACCAGTAAATATTCCCATATGCACTAAACTCTAGGCCACATTGCCTATCATCCCAAGCTGTCACTTTGAGACTGATGCAAAGTCACGCTCTCACGTCACTCCGATCAGCTAATGACGTCAATCGATTGCAGTATACTTCATCTCTATTGTGTTGTCTATTTTTCTCTTAATTAACCTTTACGCTAAGCATTGTTAGCTTTATTTCCTGTTATACTTCTCTCTCTCTCTCTCTCTCTCTCTCTCTCTCTCTCTCTCTCTCTCTCTGGCATGCCATGGCGTGTTTTTCCCAGTAGATGATGTTGATATCTTCCATCTGTCTAAAATTGTCTGTACATGGCTTTGTTGTCTGTTTACTATTGTAGGGTTAGGTCTCTCTCTCTCTCTCTCTCTCTCTCTCTCTCTCTCTCTCTCTCTCTCTCTCATGCCATGACCGCAAATGCCCCGTTTAACGCTATATAAATGGATATCTATCTATGTAAGTATACTCTCTCTCTCTCTCTCTCTCTCTCTCTCTCTCTCTCTCTCTCTCTCTCTCTCTCACAATACCACTAATGGAGCAACAGTTCACTTCCTCCACCCTCTTGAGCGACAAATGTCCCCTGTCTTTTGTCAGCGTTATTGATAATTAGGATCTTTTAGTAGAAGACGCTCAATCTCTCCTGCATTGTGTGGGCGTAACTCATCTCAAAGGGATGCTGCATCAGATGATGCTCCTCTTAAGTGATGATTGCCACGGTGACGAGTTAAGACGAAGTGATGAAAGCACAGAAGAAGAAATGATGCGCCTCGATTGAAAGCCTCCTGCTTCGAGATGCTCAGGATCGTAAGTCTGCCACTTCCGTTCTTTTGTTGTCGTTCTATCCTGCGGCGGCAGCGACTCCTTCACGGCGTGTGCGTCTTTGAGTCCTTTTAAAAAAGGATGGGAAGGATTCCTTGTTCCTTTGCTTGTTGAGTTATGGTGGGTTAACTTTAGTTTCTGTGACGGTAGGGCAATTATTGATAGATTTTTTTAGTCTTAGGTTCGATTAGATGTTTATTGTAAGAATGCAGGGATGAGGAGGTTAACTATCGTCTTTCCATCGTTTGCTGAAAAGGATGGGAAGGATTTTGATCCTATTATTTTCTCCATTGCTTGTTTAGTTATGATGGGCAGCTATTTTGTTTCCTTAACTTGACTCTAGGACACTATTGATAAAGTTTTCAGTCTCAAGTTCGATTAAATGTTTATTTCATGAATGCCAGGATGAGGAGGGTAACTATCGTCTTTCTATTTTTTGTCGAAAAGGATGGGAAGGATTTTCATTTTGTCGTTTTATTTTTTTTTTATTTTTTGCTTGTTGATTTAAGATGGGTAACTCTTTAGTGTCCTTAACGCTTGGGCATTTATTGATGGAGTATTCAGTCTGAGGTTCGATTAAACGTTTATTTCATGAATGCCGGGATGAGGAAGGTAACTATCGTCTTTCCAGCAAAATGCCGGTATGAGAATGATAACTATCGTCTTTCCATATTTACAGCGAAAGAAAATATGGAAGTAGCTTTAAGATTGGCAAAGTGTCAAGGGTAACAAGAGGCCTGATGGAGTTTAACTAACTGAAGCATAGCATTATTTCACAACTTTTATTGGTCATCAGCTGATTATAAATGTGAGATATTCCTATCTCGGACGGGAGTTTAGGTGCATTCAGCTGAATGCTGTGAGAATTTTTTGTGCATCAGTACACTGTGTGCATATGAACTGTTATATATTGGAATACAGATATATATATATATATATATATATATATATATATATATATATATATATATATATATATCTTTATATATTTAATATATACTTATATAATATGTATATAGTATATATAAATTATATATATTTTATATTTTTCATACTTATATATATATATATGTACACATAATAACGCTACATGTACGTGCGCGCGCGCACGCAAATATTAAGCCACAAATCCCCGTATGATATCTTGTTCACTATACCTTGGGAATAACTTACACCCAAGCTTGTATTCGAACCTGTGTGTGTGTGTGTGTGTGTGTGTGTTTGTGTGTGTGTATGTATGTATGTGCGTTCACGCATCAAACACCTTTACAGTCAAAACGCAAATTCATTTACTTTTCGACATTGTCCGCTAATTATGTAAATGAAGCCATGTAACGTTGCTCTCAGCAAAAGAAAAAAAAAAAAATAAATCCTCATGCAATTGTACCTGACGCAATCATTGGTCAATCCCAGATTAACGCACCGAATGACGCATGCGCTGTACCGCAACGTGTTACTAAATCCAGGTGACGATAGAACCCAGTGACGCGCAGATCACATAAGTGGATTTATTGAACAGGAATTATTTCTCAATCTGATAGATTTAAACGTGACTGGAATTAGGATTTATATAGCCTCTCGGTTCCTCAAATACAGTTAGCCAGGTAGGAGAGTTGTGTCCCTTCCTCCTCGTAATGTCACGTGGGAATATAAGATTATTTTTATAAATACTTTCTGGGCTTCAGAAAAATTATAGTTTTTCAGTAGAATAATTGATCATCTCTTATTGCTGAAGGCTGCGTTGGGTAAATAAGATTGTTATTATTATTATTAATATTATTATTATTATTATTATTATTATTATTATTAAACAAGTCTAATTATTGATAATCAGCTGATGTCTGGGTAAAACTATGTCCCTTATTCATAACCCTATTCAAATGGAACAAGCCCACCACAGGGGCCACTGACTTGAAATTCGAGCTGCTAAAAAATGTTATGGCGTTCATTTGAAAGAAGTTACAGAATGTAATAGTACAGAGATTCATTTTATTATTATTATTATTATTATTAAAATTATTATTATTATTATTATTATTATTATTATTCAGATGATATGCCCCTTTATTCGAAAATAGACAGATTGCACAGCCATTGACTTGAAATTGAGCTTCCAAAAGAAAGTTCATTTGAAAGAAGAACACAAAATGACAGGAAATACAGAAAGTTAGAAAAGAGATCAGTTATAAAATAAAAAAAGATAAATTAATAAATAACAGATAAATAAAAACAATTAAAATACAAGGAGAACTGTTTTAGCAAGACACAAACAGAATGCTAAAATATACCAAAAAATACACCCAGAGCATCTTTGGAAAGCTGTAACTCTGCAAGTCACAAAACAGACAATTATAACGTCAAGGCCTCTTTGATGTAGTGTTGATTTATTATGAGGGCGATTAGCCTGAACGGCATGAGAGAAAAAACTGCCAAAACTCATGAAAAAAGTGAGGGAAATAATGAGAGAGTTTATTTCCCTCACTGCCTTTCGACGCAGTTATATTGTTTGAAGTTGATGCAGTTCGAGTCAATAATAGAGAGAGAGAGAGAGAGAGAGAGAGAGAGAGAGAGAGAGAGAGAGAGAGAGAGAGAGAGAGAGAGAGAGTTGGCTGTGATGATGAGGTCTGAGCTCACTGCCTTACGACGCAAGTATACGATTGTTTGAAGTTGATGCAGTTCTCGGCAGTAATAAAAATGAGAGAGAGAGAGAGAGAGAGAGAGAGAGAGAGAGAGAGCTTCTATAAGAAAAACTACCTTCCACATCAAATGGAGGTAACGTGTCCACACATGTGACAAGTAGACTGAATCATACCCACGGAAGCTCAGGTTGCTCCGTCCACGAATAAAACCCTATTAATAAAACTCTATTAATAGCCACGCGGAAATAGCCGCTGCATTGTAAACAATGTGACTGGGAACTCGTTATTCATCCGATGAATAACTTCATTGTGTTGTGAGTGATGATGATGACAACGTTTTGTCGATACTACTGTGTCATAATGCGATTTATTATTATTATTATTATTATTATTATTATTATTATTATTATTATTCAGAAGATGGACCCTATTCATAAGGAACAAAGGGGGCTGCAGCTAGGGGCCGTAGGGACGTCGCAAAGAACCTAAAGTAATGCCTACACTGAACCGTGTGAGGTGATTATTATTATTATTCAAAGTTAAGTACATCTTAGTTTAACCAGACCACTGAGCTGATTAATAACTCTCCTAGGGCTGGCCCGAAGGATTAGATTTTTACGTGGCTAAGAACCAACTGGTTACCTAGCAACGGGACCTACAGCTTATTGTGGATCCGAACCACATTATGACGAGAAATGAATTTCCATCACCAGAAATAAATTCCTCTAATTCTTCATTGGCCGGTCTGGAGAGTCGAGTGCTGGGCCAACAGCTATTATTATTCAGAAGATGAAACCTATTCATATGGAACAAGCCCACCAAAGGGGCCATTGACTTGAAATTCAAACTTCCGAAGAATATTACGGTGTTCAGTAGCAAGAAGTAAGAGGACGTAAAGGGAAATACAGAAAGAAGAGATCCCTCTTGTTAAAAAAGAAAAAAAAAAAATGAATAAATAGATAAAAATGTATTAAAAGGCAAGGAGAATAGTATTAGAGTAGCAATACATTGCAAATTCCAGATGTCTTCACTGTATTTCATATTAGATTGCTCCATCCCTTATCAAACTGAAGTCGCAGCATTGTCTGTTATCTTATCAGACACTCGTGTCTACAAAGATCCCTTGAATGAGATTATATCTCGTAACGAATGTTCGGCAGACAGGCGTGTGTCTGTCTTTGTTTTAGGAAACGAGGGACGTAAGGGAGACAACGAGACACTTTCATTTGTCTTTAGGGCCCGAGAGAGTTAAGACGAATTTTATTACTGTGATAGGCCTGTTTGTTTATGTTTGTGTATTTTGTTTCCGTGTATATATATTTATGTATGTATTTTTGGGGCTTATTGACACATTTGCCTGCATGGAGATGTAGACACATTCATTTGTTTTTAGGACCTAAGAGAGTTGAGAAGAATTTTGTTATTGCAATAATTCTGTTTGTTTATTTTTGTTTATGTATTTTATTTATGTTTATTTACATTTATTTACGTATTTTTGGGTTCTTGTCACCTCTCTGCATGAACCTGTGGGTACTGGACACAAGTACCGCAAGAAATATTAAATTTTATGCCTGTTCAAGTTTGTTATTGTACGATACAAGTGTCTGTATTAGGGTACGTCCATTCTACAGTAAAACGTATCACAAACACTAAAAAAACTGGTATTGACACAAACACAGGACCCTGCAACCAACAGAATTATCCGGAAGGCAAAGAAACGCTAATTGAATTTGGGAATCGTATATATAGGCTCACGGCTCTATTACCCTCCCTTGTTATACAGTAGGCCGTTAATGGTCACTGCCATGTGTGTGTGTGTGTGTGTGTGTGGGTGGGAGAAAGAAGGAGAAGGGGGCAGGTGGGCAAATAGGTCACACCAGGTTAATGGGACGGTGGTGCTGTCATGTCAATAATAAATGACACTGTGGGGGTCTAACCTATATATGAGGGATTATTTAGAACTTCGTCAGAAGTGATGTTGTTGGTGGGATTAGTGTCACGGATTACATGGAATATGAAAAGACGATATTTAACGTTTGTTTTTTCATTTTATCAACAAAAGAGCTGTATAGCAGACACAAAAACAGTGATTATAGGCTAAGTAAGTTGATTGCGTCTGGCTACAACTAAAATAAGAAATAGCTTACCTCAGTGCAGTTGTTGGAGTCTTCTGATCTCCAAATGTTTAAGCGAGGAGCAATTTCATTCCTGCTCTCTGCTGCTGACGTCTCCTGAATTCAGGCGTATTGGTTTTATATCCATTCCCTCATATTTATTGATCGCCTTTTCCTGCAACTCGTCTCTCTCTCTCTCTCTCTCTCTCTCTCTCTCTCTCTCTCTCTCTCTCTCTCTCTCTCTCTCTCTGCAGGCTGATTTCTCTTTAGAACCCCTTAGGTTTATAGTTTGTTGACTGTCCATTAGGGTTGGCAGCTGAATATTTAAAGAAAGGTAAGAAAGACAGAAATTCAATGACGATATGATGACCAAATGACTTCATTCAGTAACCGTAGTGATTTAGGTATATTTTCCTGAAAGATGACAACAAAATCTTTTAAAAATGTTTTTAAATATTTGGGAAATGAAAGCATTTGGTAACCAGACCATCCGGTGAGTGTAGTTTCTCCACAAAGCCACACAAAGGAACTAGATGCTTTGGTTTTACGTAATGCCTGGTCTGTTTTGCTTGTTAGAACAACTCTCAGTATTGTTTTGTTTCTCAGTATTGTTTTGTTTCTGTTTCCTTGTTTTGATTAAGAGTTTTTTTTAAGCATGCATGAAACGCAGCGTAAGAGTGAGGTGGATGAGCGAGTTGTTTCTGTAATTATTTTCAACTAGTAATTAAACTTTTTAAAAATAATAATAATTGCCTCATGAAAATATTTGAGACGCTAAATTTTGTTTGTGCATATTTACAAATATTTTCACTAGAAATGTGACTCTTCTTTTCCTCTGTTCTTTGTAACACTTGCAACACTTCTTCGTGTTGCTTTTGCAGACATTCGAATCTTGTAACGTCTGATAACGTGGAAGAAAATATTTTGACTGCAAAAAATATCATGAAAACTAGATAGGCTATGAGACTCATAACAAGGAAAAGGACTTTCATTTCCAATTGCTTCTACTACTCAGTTTGCTGAGAGTTTTGTTTTGGCTACAACTAAAATGTGGAATAGTTTGCCTAGTGCAGTTGTGGAGTCTCTACTCTGCACATGTTTAAGCGAGAAGCAAATTTATTCCTGCTTTTTGTAGCTGATGTGTCCAGAAGTTCAGGTGTATCTGTTTTGTTTTCTGCTCCCTCGTATTTATTTATTGATCACCTATTCTTATAACTTTCTGTGGCGTCTTCTCCTTAACAAATCTTTAAGCTAGGAACAAAATCCTTCATGCTCTCTGCTGACGTCCCCTGAATGTTATCGGTTTTATTTAATATTCCCTCACATTCATTTATTGACCACCTTTTCCTGTTAACATGTCTCACTCTCTGCAGCCTGACATCATCTATTCATATAACCTGTCTCTCTCTGCAGACTGATTTCCCTTTGGGCTCTCTTGGGTTTATTGAAGTCTGTTTATTCTGTTCGCAAGAAAAGCTTTATTGTCACGTCTCTCTATTGACTGGGATCTTTTTTCAGTTAGGTGAAGTTCCTGCCTTTCTCTTTTTTTGTCCAAGACCCCCAGTAATCCCTCCAGATGGTTTTATGCCTTCCCCCAAGACGCCATCAAACGAGAAATGGTGAAGTTTGGGCCTTGATGACTTTTGGTAGGGGGTTTTCGATCGAGGGACGTTTGGGGTTTTGAGGGGGGGAGGAGGAATGGTCGTTTTGTAGAGAATGAAAGTCTCTCTCTCTCTCTCTCTCTCTCTCTCTCTCTCTCTCTCTCTCTCTCTCTCTCTCTCTCTCTCTCTCATATATGTATTTTCTCAAACCATGTTCAGGTTCATATCTGAATGTGAACTTGGATTCTGATTGTTTTCCCATCTCTCTCTCTCTCTCTCTCTCTCTCTCTCTCTCTCTCTCTCTCTCTCTCTCTCTCTCTCTCTCTCTCTCTCTATCTCATTTGTATTTTTCCAAACCATGTACAGGTTCATATCTGAATGTGAGCTTTGACTCTGATTGTTTTCCCATCGCTCTCTCTCTCTCTCTCTCTCTCTCTCTCTCTCTCTCTCTCTCTCTCAAAAGTCTGGACTCCCCCCCCCCTCGTATGTCTGAGAGATTGTGTCGATCTGATTCAATTTCAACAAAACAATACGAAAATCAAGCCAAGACCTAGGTGTACTGATTGTATTTCACACCTCAGAATACCTATATTATATCCCCTATTACCTTACCGCCTTGTCTCCCCTTCTTCCAACAGCTGTTTAAAATTAATTCAGGCGTTTCTCCACCTTCTCAGAGACCAGAACGAAGAGAAGAGCCGCAGAGAGAGAGAGAGAGAGAGAAGAGAGAGAGAGAGAGAGAGAGAGAGAGAGAGAGACACTCAGCATGATCAATACTGTAGGGTGCTCGCAATTTGGCAACGTTCAGATCGAAGAGTTGTCGGCTAGTGTTTGTTACTTAGAGACAGTTTGATATCATGAATTATTGTTTCTTTGGCTTAAAGGCCCAGGTTATCGAGTACCTTAATCTAGAGTTTATTTCTAACCTTTAAGGAGTACATTTTGTACCTCCGCTTGCTGGCCGCTGGCTGGGAGAAGGTATCTTTATACCTCTCTGAGTATTACAGGCTTGAAATATGCGTGATATTTGGCACACGAATTAAGGTCAACATTGGTCTTCAGTGTTACTGAGGAACATTGCATATCACAGAGACAGTCACCTAAGCTCGTGTACTTTTCGTTATGCATAATTAGCTATATATATATATATATATATATATATATATATATATATATATATATATATATATATATATATATATATATATATAATCACATAAGTACTTTAGTAAATATTATAATATTGAATGCATCTCTGTACCTCAGTAACTTGGACACTGCTGCTGTAAGCTTAATGGTACGCATTGTACTTCCGTAAACATAATGGAAGTAATTTAATTTCTGAACTGCTATAAACGTAATAGAAAACATTTCAAATTTTTGCCATGAAAGGTAAACTCTCTCTCTCTCTCTCTCTCTCTCTCTCTCTCTCTCTCTCTCTCTCTGAATATGCCTTGATTTTTGTCGTTGAATGTTCAGCCAAGTGAAAATTGTTACAAAATCTCTCTCTCTCTCTCTCTCTCTCTCTCTCTCTCTCTCTCTCTCACAGTGTGTCTTGATTTGTGGCGATGAATGTTCAGTCAAGTGTAAATTTTTACGGAATCTCTCGCTCTCCTCTCTCTTCTCTCACACTCTCTCACATTATGTCACGATAGCTGGCTATGGAAGTGTGAACTTAGCAGAATCACCTTCCACCTCCTACCCCGCCACAATTTCTCTCTCTCTCTCTCTCTCTCTCTCTCTCTAAAGACACTGAGGAGCCCACCCCACCCACCCCACCCAACCACCTAAATATTGATCCGGGCCAACACAAAAGAAACGATTAACAAACACACTTTCCGCCAGCAAACAGTCATTAATCAACAAACGAAGGAAAAAGGGGGTGGATTGAAAGAAAGCTGATAATCTATGGGAGACAAACGACGTGCAAACAAAAGTAGAGAATTCCGGAGTGTGGAGAAGAGACTCAGTAACCCCCCCCCCCCCGTATTCCTTTTCCTTCCTTTAGAGAGGAGGGTTTGGACACCCTAATTTGAAAGACGGTGGGGGTGGGTTTAATGACGTTGGGTCTTGAAATGTCTGCGATGGAAGGGTGTGTCGATTCTAAAGATGGAGAGAGAGAGAGAGAGAGAGAGAGAGAGAGAGAGAGAGAGAGAGAGAGAGAGTTTCCATACTTCTTGTGCCAATATATATTCAATATCAACAACATCCGTTTGTTTATATTACCCTACATTTGGGGAAAAAGTTTATAAACATGAAAAAGGAGTTTTATTCTCTCTCTCTTCTCTCTCCACAAGGGACGGAGATTGAAAGAAAATGAAAATGGAAGAGAGAGAGAGAGAGAGAGAGAGAGAGAGAGAGAGAGAGAGAGAGAGATTCGTTTCTCTCTCTCTCTCTCCCTATGGACGGAGATTGAAAGAGAAATGAAAACAAGAGGGAGAGAGAGAGAGAGATCGTTTGTGGAGGTCATTCAATAAGATGGAGATAGATTTTGTGTCACTGATATAAACTCAGACATGAACAAAGTTATAAATGGTGTTGATGTTTAAGAACTTTATAGAGAGAGAGAGAGAGAGAGAGAGAGAGAGAGAGAGAGAGAGAGAGAGAGAGAGAGAGAATGAATCGTTTGTGGTGGTCAGCCGCAATAAGGAAATTGTCAGACACGTATCACTGAACACAAAAATATGAACTCAGTTGATATTTAATAATTTTAAGAGACCCGAGAAGAAAGGATGGGAAAGATGGAATAATGAGTGAGGGTTTGTAAAGAGATATGGAAAGAAAGAAATAAAAAATGAAGAAAGAAAGAAAATTGAGAAAATAAACTTCTCCAGATAGAGGGGGTAGGAAGGTGCTTGAGAACAGAGTGGTGTAGGGGAAAAATGACAAAATTATTTCAGATGCAAACTAAGGTGCTATATCAAGCTGTGTTTAATGAGGTTCAGAGAGAGAGAGAGAGAGAGAGAGAGAGGGAGAGAGAGAGAGAGAGAGAGAGAGAGAGAGAGAGAGAGAGAGAGAGAGGGGCAAATCATTGTAGATGCAAACTGAATGACATATAAAGCTGGTTTTTAATGAGCTTCACGAGGGGAGAGAGAGAGAGAGAGAGAGAGAGAGAGAGAGAGAGAGAGAGAGAGAGAGAGAGATTCAATGTTGTTACAAAAAAAACTGATTGTTAATGAGGTTCACACAGAGAGAGAGAGAGAGAGAGAGAGGTGTATTGGGGGCAGGAGATAGAATAACAAGATTATTAT
>NC_089761.1:33768143-33873143 GCF_040412425.1 Macrobrachium rosenbergii | reverse complement strand
GTCTGTAGCAGAAAATGGACATCTGACCCAGTTGTTTGTTTATCGCCCAGTTAAGGCCTGAAAAGGGATAGATTGTTTGGTCATGCAGCTTTGACGTGACCTACCTTTATTTTTTTTCGGAGGTGACCTTTCTTTGATCAGTGTCGTGAATTCTTTTGTGTGCAAATATTGGAGGTGGTGTATTGTAGGGGAAGTTTTCATTCCCATTATGTATGTATTTGTGTATTTGTGTAAGTGTTTATTTACTGGATAAGATAATCATCTTGGGGTTTTAAATATTAAATCTGTTATATTTGTAACAATATTAGTTATAGGTGAAGTATATCAAAGGAATACATATATTTATATATGTGTATGTATATATATATATTGTGTGTGTATGTATGATATATATGACATATATATACTGTGTATATGTATGTATATATATATATATATATATATATATATATATATATATATATATATATATATATATATAGATATATATATATATATATATATATATATATATATAGAGAGAGAGAGAGAGAGAGAGAGAGAGAGAGAGAGAGAGAGAGAGAGAGAGGATGCCTACTTCTTGTGCCAACATTTCAATAACATCAACAACATTTGTTGATATTACCTACATTTGGAGAAAGTTTACAAACATGAAAAAGGAGTTTTTAATCTCTCTCTCTCTCTCTCTCTCTCTCTCTCTCTCTCTCTCTCTCTCTCTCTCTGAAACAACCTAGATAGATGAATTTATAATAAGGTAATTGTAATTTTATTGTATACATGTACGTATCTAAAGGAATTCAAATCATACCTGTACATATGTATACATATACAAGCGTTCAGTGATTTCTTTACATTTATTTCTCCATTCCTGAAATAGGTGTTGACCTATGAACTCGGCCCAACAACCAAGACAAATACCCATTCTTTGTGGCCTGCTACTTTTGAAAATACCCTCATGCTGGATAAGAATGATCAAATTTTAATAATATCTATTTATAATACCGGCTGTAACCTAAGGCTGGGTAGTTTCGGTGGGTCCAATAGGTCTAACTGCTGGGTCATCAGTGGCCATTCTCTTGCATTCCCAGGTCTTACGTGGGTGAGGAAGAGGCCATGGTTGCTGCTGATCATATATATATATATATATATATATATATATTATATATAATATATGTATATATATATATATATGAAATATATATATATAATATAATATATACAAAGGTTATATTAAAAGAATAATTGAAATTGAAAAATAATTCAAAATAATTGCGCAAAGGTGTGGTTACGATTGTTTCCCTCTATTACAGAGTTTTGGAGTTCTCTGCATATTTCCGGTCATATTGATTTTATTCGTATATATTATTATTATTATTATTATTATTATTATTATTATTATTATTATTATTATTATTATTATTATTATTATTATTCAGAAGGCGAACCCTATTCACATGGAACAAGACTACTACAAGGGCCATTGACTTGAAACTCAAGCCTCCAAATAATAATAATAATAATAATAATAATAATAATAATAATAATAATAATAATAATAATCTTCTGAAACTTGAATTTTAAGGCAATGGCCCCTGTGCAGTGGTGGGCTTATTCCATATGAGTAGTGTTCATCTTCTGAATAATAATAATAATAATAATAATAATAATAATAATAATAATAATAATAATAATAATAATAATAAAACCTTTTAAACAAGAGTAAATGATAAATCTGCCGTAGTTTATGAAATCATCACTAATGAAGTAATACAGAGAGAGAGAGAGAGAGAGAGAGAGAGAGAGAGAGAGAGAGAGAGAAGAAGAAATCTTGCGTAACCAAATGATAATTTTTCCTCCCCTGTTGGTCGTATTGCCTTGCTGTCTTAGTGGTTTGGTGTGGCAAGGCTGAGGATTTTTCTTTCAGGAGGGAGGGAGGGAGAGGTGGTGGGAGGAAGGTTGAGGGCGGAGGAGGAGGTGAGAGGGAGGGAGGGGGGAATAGGAAAGGGGGAGGAGGGGGGTCGTTTGGGTATTTGGTTAAGGTTGCACGTAACTTGAACTGGGGTTTTGGTCGGTTTCGTGGAATGCTGCTGTCTTCTCCTTGTCTTCTTTTCCTCTTCTCTCTCTTCTTGTTCTCTTTCTTCGTGTCTCTCCTTCTCGTCTCCTTCATTCCACTCTCCCATAAACTCCTCACCACCACTCCTTTCCTTAACTTCCTTATTCTGTCTTCCCTTTCCCATATATCAATAATTTTCTGATTATATATATATATATATATATATATATATATATATATATATATATATATATATATATATATATATATATATATATATATATACATATATACACACATGTATATACATATGTATATATGGCCTCTTCTTCTATTTCTTTTCTCCCTTAATGGTGGTAGTGCCGTCAGTGCATCTTATGTGGTGCACTGTAGGCATTACTTAAGGTTCTTTCCAGCGTGCTTTCGGCCCCTATGCTGCAACCCCTTTCGTTCCTTTTGCTCTACCTCCTTTCATATTCTCTTTCTTCCTTTCTTACTCTCCACCCTCTCCTAACAGTTAATTCATAGTGCAACTGCGAGGTTTTCCTCCTGTTACGCCTTTCAAACCTTGTACTGTCAGTTTCCATTTCAGCGATGAATGACCTCCTGAGTCCCAGTGCTTGGCCTTTGGCCTAAATTCAACCCGACTCAAAACAAAACAAAACCTGTCTAGGGTAGACAAACTAGGCCAGTTGCAACACGCGCTCAGACACACATGGAACAGCAGCCAAAGCACATTGGTGTCTTTATCCCTTTTTCGGAAGAGATTCTCTTACACCTGTGACAGGTAAATATGTGTGTATACCTCCATGTTTGGGAGCTTACCTTTTCAGTGGTAATTCGCTTTTATGTCATTTTTTTGTTTGTTTATTTTTTTCGTTTTGGAAACATTCTGAGAACTCATCTTGGCTTCGTAAACAAAGTTTGATTTGTTTTGTAGCAAATAGGTTCTCAGATGTTCAGACGTTCAGATAAACTATTATCTCTTGTATTTTAATAATTTGTTTATGTTTACATATATTCATCTATTACTGTGTTCATTTACCTTTTTTCTTTTCTAATAACTGATCTCTTTCCGTATTTCCAGTTATCTTCTTTTGACTTCTTGCAAATGAATACCATATTCTTTGGAAGCTTGAATTTTAAGTCAGTAGCCCCTGTAGGCTTGTGTATATGGATAGGGGTTTATCTTCTTAATAATAATAATAATAATAATAATAATAATAATAATAATAATAATAATAAATCTGTTTTCCTTAGGGAAGCTCTGGTAATGTAAAATGACATGGTTTGATCTTGTGTAGAATGGGAAGGTAACACCAATTACATTGGTATCACTTTTACTCCCTGAAAATTTGTAGTAATGTAAACCACCCCCGTGACTTACCTCTCTCTCTCTCTCTCTCTCTCTCTCTCTCTCTCTCTCTCTCTCTCTCTCTCTCTCCTATATAAATAGGCCTCTTCAGCTGATAACAATGAATGGGAATGCTGTCAGTCTTGCCTGATTAGATAAAATGAACCAGTGCTGTTATTTAAGGGGCATCCTGTCTCTCTCTCTCTCTCTCTCTCTCTCTCTCTCTCTCTCTCTCTCTCTCTCTCTCTCTCTCTCTCATAATGAACCGGTGCTCTCAAAATGAGCCAGTGCTGTCATCTAAGGGGCATCCTCTCTCTCTCTCTCTCTCTCTCTCTCTCTCTCTCTCTCTCTCTCTCTCTATTATTATTATTATTTATTATTATTATTATTATTATTATTATTATTAAACTGTTTTTGCTGGTGTCAACAGACGGAGGATCTTAAAATGTTTTATGAATGAACATTGGCATAATCCAGGTGTGACAGGTACTAGTAACTTTATTAATTAAATCCCATTTCAGGGGTGTGCATGTAACTAATGATTTATGACGATAAATGAAACTGATGATATTGAATAAAATTCTAAACTTATTACAGTGAATGCTTGCGTGTGTATATATATATATATATATATATATATATATATATATATATATATATATAAATTATATATATATATATATATATATATATATATATATATATATATATAAATATATATATATATATATATATATATATATTATATATATATGTAAATAAATAAATAAATATATATATAATATATATATATCTGTCTGTATATATAGAATATCTACACACTTCTCAATCTTTCTTCACACTCTCTCTCTCATTCTCTCTCTCTCTCTCTCTCTCTCTCTCTCTCTCTCTCTCTCTCTCTCTCTCTCTCTTTTCCACGAAGCCACAGAGAGCGAAGCCAGATCTTGACGACTGCTGAATGAAACAGGAACTCGACGGGAGGAGGTGGCGGGACGTGTACGTGTACCGTACCGACAGACAGACAGACAGACACGCGTACTTACTTGAAAGGTGTGATGTTACAAAGTAGGAACACGGGATAAGGCGATATGGAGTTCCCGCTGTGTGTACACATGCGCGCGCGCGCACACACAAACATACATATATATATATGTATGTATGTGTGTATGTATGTATGTATGACATATATATATGTGTGTATTTATGGTATATGCATATGTTATGTATAATACATATATATATACTGTATATATACATATATATATATACACATGTATATACGTGTGCATAATGATGAAAAAATGTACCAGTGAGTTTTGCTCCATTTATGCTAACCTGTAAACATTCTCTCTCTCTCTCTCTCTCTCTCTCT
This sequence comes from Macrobrachium rosenbergii, assembly GCF_040412425.1. NCBI lineage: Eukaryota > Metazoa > Arthropoda > Malacostraca > Decapoda > Palaemonidae > Macrobrachium > Macrobrachium rosenbergii. The sequence goes on along the minus strand of NC_089761.1, from coordinate 33,868,364 downwards.
CTCTCTCTCTCTCTCAAACAAACAAAACCCCTTATTTGCACTAATGGGTTACTATACCCGGCTTCGTGAAGACTTAGAAAAAATCTCCTCTTACTTTCGTTCATTTGTTGTAAAGCTAAAAATTTTATAAGTCTTTAACACAACGGGTAGAAAAGACGGTTTTCTAAAGTCTCTCTCTCTCTCTCTCTCTCTCTCTCTCTCTCTCTCTCTCTCTCTCTCTCTCTCTCTCTCTCTCTCGTAATCAAATTACCAGGTTCCGTCGACACACAGCAGGAGGTTTCAGAACCCATAACGTGTGAGTTGTGTTGCTGGGGTCGGGATCTGTATAGAACACGGCTCTGGTACTTCCTTTTCCAAGTGCTCAAGTGTTCTCAAGTGCATTTGCCGGAGAAAGTGAAATATTTGCATTGTGTGCATCTATGTGTGTATGTACCTGGTAAGTACATACTGTATTTCAACCGCTCAAGTGTTCTCAAGTGCTGTCCAGTGTATTTGCTTCGGAAATAAGTGGCAAGTTGGCTGTGAATTTTATTCTTAAGGAAAATGAAATATTTTTATTGTGCCTTCTTGTACTTCCCTCCTAGGTACTGTCTTAATCTCGCTTTATCAAAAGGCGTTGGGTATAGACAGTCATTTAAGTTTTATTATTATTATTATTATTATTATTATTATTATTATTATTATTATTATTATTATTATTATTATTATTAAGAACGAAGTGCCTCTTTATCAAAGAAAATTCAGAGAATTGCGGAACAGGAAAACAGAGTTATGCAGAGTTCTTGTTGTTATGTATTTGCAGAAGCCAAAGAGTCGTTGGGTCTCTCTCTCTCTCTCACTCACTTATGTAGAATTCTTGTTGCTTTGTATTTGCTGAAGCCAAATAATCGTTGAGTCTCTCTCTCTCTCTCTCTCTCTCTCTCTCTCTCTCTCTCTCTCTCTCTCTCTCTCTCTCTCTCTCTCTTTTTTTTTTGACATGATCTATATATATATATATATATATATATATATATATATATATATATATATATATATATATAAATATATATATATATATATATATATTATATTATATATATATATATATATATATATATATATATATATATATATATATATATATATATATATATATATATATATATATATATATAATAGGTGAAAGACAAAACCCTTGAGGAACTCCAGCAGAAGTAAGAAAACAAGCATAACATGCTCCGTCCACATAGGCAGACAGTACAGAGAAATTTATTTAACAAACAAGTCGAGCCTTCTTATTCCATGGCTGTTGTGTGTCCTCTGGGCCAGAGAGAGAGAGAAAGAGAGAGAGAGAGAGAGAGAGAGAGAGTCTCCTTATCCTCACAGAAGAGACAGCGCCTAAAAGCATTCCCGTGATAAAAAGTTAAAGTTCCCCAGTTGAAATTAATTAGGAGAGAGAGAGAGAGAGAGAGAGAGAGAGAGAGAGAGAGAGAGAGAGAGAGGAGAGAGAAATAGAGACGCAGTCTCCCAGAAGAAATCCAGGCGTATTCAGAGCATGGAGGAAAGAGCTCTCTCTCTCTCTCTCTCTCTCTCTCTCTCTCTCTCTCTCTCTCTCTCTCTCTCTCTCTCTCCCTCCCCTCTGCTTTCGTGTACTGATGGAATACAAGACATTTTGGCCTAATATTCGTCTGCGTTTGGTCACGTGACACCCAAACCACTTCGACATATCTCAGACAAAGTTAGTTAAGTCACTTTTCTGGCAAAACTGCAGCTGAGACTCAGGTATTATAATGACAAATTGATTGTATAGACTTTATTCGTATGACAATGACAAATTTTAGATGAAATCACTATAAAAATGGGACAGTTACCCCAAAACGACCTAGCCTGACCTCCTGACCTGACCTGACCTTGAGAGTGTGTATACCTATGCCATTTCCATCATATTTACTTGGTGATCTGAAGGCGAGTATTGTACCCTTACATTAGACTTCTTACCACCACTGGGATTTACGGATTTGCGTGAAATCCGAAGTATTTCTGGTGGTTTGTAAAAGTATTTGTGCGCGCAAGCGCTTTTGAATTCATGTAGGTGCGCATTTACTGTACAGTACGATATTTCAGGTAGATCTGGTGCACAGAGAGGCTGTGTTTTATATTTTAATTATCTTTTATGTATTTATATGAGAAATAAACTGTTCTATGTCAAAACAGTTGAAAGGATTGTGGTAGAAATGACAAAATAGGAAAGCTCTCTCTCCCTCTTATATAATTGTATGTAATTTAAATCTTTCTATATTAATACAATGAAAAGATTTTGGTAGAAATGTCAAAGAGGAAAGTCTCTCTCTCTCTCTCTCTCTCTCTCTCTCTCTCTCTCTCTCTCTCTCTCTCTCTCTCTGTCCTTACAAAAGATTAGTCAACGGAACGCGAGTATTGTTATGAATCAGACGGTGACGAATCGATGACGTCATCGAACGTATGACGTCACAACATACTTAATAGACAAATCCTACTTGATACGCGTTTATTAAAATCGACCACATCTTTATGACCTCATTTTCCCCCCTTTTTTGGGTTCCTCGTGTCCCTCTTGGTCACCCATGGGAACCATTGGGTGATGTCCACCCATTCTCCGGCCCCTATGTCACCATTTCCCTGGGTTAGGCCCTGGGAGGGGAGGGGAGGGGAGGGGGAGTAGAAGCCATTCGCGCCAAAAGGGGGAGCGTATCCGTTTCGGTAGCTGCGTTCGGGTGCTGGCCACGACTTCCAACGACTTCCTGTAACCCTTAAATTAATTGTACTTGAAATTGTTTTTTTATGGATTATGAACGATGATATTACGAAGCCAAATTGGTCGTTTCTACTATGCAGGGTTTCGGACGCGCAAGATATCCTTAAATTACTGACTTTGTGATAACTCTTTCGAGTGGAATCGGACGTTTCCCGCGTAATTTCAGCACGTGCCCAGGAGAGAGAGAGGGGTTTACGAGGCCAGGGGGGTGTTGAACAAAGCTCCTTCACCCGCATTTGTGTTGCAATTTCTCAAGACCGAAGTAAAACGGAAAATACTTCTCCATACTTAAGACTTGGCTCTCTCTCTCTCTCTCTCTCTCTCTCTCTCTCTCTCTCTCTCTCTCTCTCTCAGCGACTATGCAGAAAAGTTATAGATGCGGCTAGCAAAGCGCAGTGCAGTCGTTCTAATTTTAAACGTCGATCTTCGTTGAAGTTGGCTGAAGTTTGAATCAAGTAGTAGAACTGTTGTTAAACCTATCATTATTATTATTATTATTATATTATTATTATTATTATTATATTATTATTATTATTAGGAATGGGGCTCTGGTACACAGTTGTTCAAATATTTGAAGGTCATTGGTGATTTATTCATTGGTAGAGTTTCAAGAAATCCTGTTTTTGTTTTGGGATTATTATAAAAGTCCCTAGTTTGACGAACTGTCGTAAGCCATTTTTTTTCCTTATTTTGAGAAAATAGCCTTCAAAGATTTTGATATTATTCAGAGCTTCTAATTAGCTCGGATTTTGAGGAAATTTATTTGGAAAATCTGACAACGCAGACAACTGAAATTTTGATAATGTAATGGAGTATGAAAAACTGAGACACCTTGGCTGGAAAGCTCAAATACTAAGAAAAAAATTGGATACACCAGTTCGTCAAAAGAGGGACGATAAGACATTTCATGTTTTAGAAGTAAATAGTAGAATCTGTCTTATTTAAGCAAGATATTTAAGTACTATATATATATGTATGTATTTATTAATTTACTAACTGTTATCTGCACCGTCCTCAGGCTAGCGACACAGCAACATGGAGCCGAGGAGATTCGGCCTAAGGCCAGTGACCCCCAGAGGTTCAGGAACCCCTTCAGCGAACAGTAGCACTCACGGCAGCACCAGCAGTAGTGGCGCCAGCACCACTGGTACCCCTCGGAGGGTATGGAAGCCGAAGGGCGCCCAGGAGATCCCAGGGAAACCCAGCAGAATCCTCAAGAAGGAGGAGAAGGACGAGTTGATCAGGAAGCTCACAGTCTTGCAGTACAGAGTCACGCAGGAGAAGATTACAGAAAGGTGAGAGAGAGAGAGAGAGAGAGAGAGAGAGAGAGAGAGAGAGAGAGAGAGAGAGAGAGAGAGAGAGACTTGGTAATATCCTGGGTCATCTGGTCTATAGGAACTGCAGTTTCTCTCTCTGCCTTCATATCTTTTTTTATCAGCAACAAATTTTCCCTGATGAGTTTGTGTAACTTTGACAAGCATCCCGCAGGGGGTTAGTGCCGTCAGTGCACCCCACGTGGTGCACTGTAGGCATAGCTGAAGGTTCCCTGAGTGTCCTTTCACAGTTTTGTTACCAGCAACAAAAGTTCCCCAATGAAACTGAGTCTTGCACCCACTCTTTTGCCTTTTACTTTACTTTTATCCCCACTTCCTTTCCTCAGTCCCGCTGCCCAGTACCTCTAGCTGTAACTTCTTAGTGCAGCTGTGGGGTGTTCTCCTAGTTCAACCGTTATTGACTTGTAGTTCATTTCCTTTATTTTCTGGGTCTTTCTACCTTGCTGTTCAACTTCAACTTCCTATTTTCACTGTCTTAAGCACCAAATGGCTGGAAGTTCCCCAGTGCTTGGCTTAACATTCTAAACTTCATAAATAGATCTTAAAGAAGCATAGGAGTTAGAGCTGAAATATAAAATTTAGGCCAAGACCAAACGTATGGACGTATGAGGTCATTCAGCAATGAAAGGGAAATTGAGAGTAAAAAGTTTTGAAAGGCGTAACAGGAAGAAACCTCGCAGTTGCACTATGCAAGAATTGTTAGGAGAGGGTTGAGGAAAGTAAGGGAGAAGAAAGTGTAAAAATTGTGTAAAGAAAGGTCATAGTGATACTAAACATAAAGCGTATGATGGCAGTAAATGCACAATATATAAAGAATGTGACAAAGGTGAAAAATAATACGGATCATGGTTTTGACTAATAATCTTTGCAGTTTAATACAAGAAGAAAGCAAATTTAAAAAAGAACCAAAGACTCTCCTATTCTGCAGGAGGAGCTACGATACTGACGATAGAACACTGAAAGACAATTATAAAATATAAGAACCTTATTTTGAAAACGTACAAGGGCCCGCCAGAAAGGGAATTATCCCTGTGGAGGGCTGTACATAAAACCAAAAAAATGAAACGAAGTGAAACAGTCAGAGGAATGAAAGGGGTTGCAGCTAGGGCCCGAAGGGACGCCGCTGCAAAGAACTTCAAGTAGATGCACTAAACGGCACTGTCCCCCCTCCGGGATCGAGGAACATAGGTCACTGAATACGACGCAAGGATTAGCGAAGCAAAGCGCTCAGACGTCATAAGGCATCGGGACGGTATCACATAACGGTGCTATTTCAGAATAGCAACTATTTGTGAAAGTAGCGCTTCGTCAGACGCACTTAAATGGATTACTGGGGGGAAAGTGTGTAAGTCGACCTGAAAATCCCCGTAAGCCATTATGTCGCGTGAAGCCTTCTTCAAGACAAGGGGGGTAATCCCCGAAATAACACGCAATTTCAGCGATCGCCCAGGGCTTCTTGTACTGCTTCCTTTTGCAGGAATGAAGCTTGCAGGAGGAACAACTTCCTGCGGGCCTCGAGATTGGTGAGGGAAGTTGTGCTTTCTTCCCCTTAGATTTATGAAATTTTTAAGCTGTCAAGCCAAGCACTGGGAGGGTCCCCGGGGCACTTTCAGCCACTCAGCGCCTAAGAGACAGTGAAAAGAGGGAATTGGAGTGTTAGACAGCAAGATAAAGCTATCTAGTAAATAAATGAAATCAAGTATACAAGAATCAGAAAGGTAGAGCTTGGAGAAAACTCCACAGCTGCATGTCTACGAGACGCGTTCCAGACACGTTGGCAAGAGGGAAGGTTTACTGTTGCTATCCAGAAATTGTTGTGGGAGTCCGTCTTTATGAATGACTTTTTAGTTAGATTTTATTCATCATCCACATTTATTCATCTTACTACACAACTGTGTAACGGACTTCCTGTCTAGGTTACTCATTTCAGTGCCCTTGATGGCAAATACTACACTTCTGATACTGTACCACCATTGAGGACACCAAAAGGTGCATAAATTTTTCTTCCTGCTGGCCAAGGACCAGTTAGTTTACATTTAATCAGCTTGCATATGTAATACCATCCATTTTTTTAAAATACCCATATCGATTAGAATTTTATAACAGTCAGAAAGTTTTCAGCTTTGGGTAGAATTGGCTGAAAAATACTGGAGCTTACACGCTGTGGGCTTAACCTTTTCTACAAGTTACTAATATTTTACAATAAATTGACCATAACAGTAATTTACCCTTAGAATGTGTCTTTTGTGTATTGGGCTTATTTGAATTGATATTGTTTTAGTGCTTTGTATCCATTTTTAAAATAAGTACTGCAGATGGCACTGGCATAAATTTACCACTTCCGGTAAGTAATTTTCAGGAAATTGACTCTGGAGGGTACACCAGTAGAGAGAAAGGGAGGGAGAGGGAGAGCGCGAGAGAGAGAAGAAAAAATGTTCTGAGACAGGATTAGTTAACCCTGACTGTTGAACACAGCATAAGCTATATTGGTATACTACCCCGACTGTTGAACACAGCATAAGCTATATTGGTATACTTTCAAGTGGCAAGGAACAACAGAAATGACAGACGCTCTCAGGACTGCACACTATACCAAAGAATGCCACTCTGAGGGATTTCTGCAAGTCCCTGGCACTTTCCAGCGCTCAGAGAAGCCCCATAGTACATGGTTCCTCGGAATGCCGTACACTTGACTGCAGAGATTTGTTAGTAAAAAGGGGAAAATATGTGGCCTGTTTCGTCAGACAAAAGGCAGCAAGCATTGTGTAAGGCTTCTAATGTTAGGTGCCTGTGTGCTTAAAACGGAGTTCTCTTTAGGATCAAATCTAGGCTACTGGTACATCAGCTACAAGTGCAGCTTGTTTATTTATTTATTCAGATGCAGCTTGCTTATTTATTTAATCAGACTGGTAACAAAATGAAGGCCTTCGTCTCATCACGAAGTGAACAGAATAATAAGAATTAGAGATGGGATCAGAGAAAAAATTAAAATAGGGACAGGGAAGGACTTTTCCCTAAAGGGGTCAGAGAACAAAAGGGAAGGATTTTCCTTAAAGGGGTCAGAGAAAACGACAGTGGGGAAGGATTTTCCCTAAAGGGGTCAGAGAACACAACAACAGGGAAGGATTTCCCTTATAGAGGCCAGAGAAAACAATAATTGGGAAGGATTTTTCCCCAAAGGGGTCTGAGAAAACAACAACGGGGAAGGATTTCCCCAATAGGGGTCAGAGAAAACAATTGGGAAGGATTTCCCCTAAAGGGGTCAGAGAACACAACAGTGAAGTATTTTTCCCTAGAGGGGTCAGAGAACACAACAACAGGAAAGCTTTGCCCCTAAATGGGTCAGACAGCGCAAAAACAGGGAAAGATTTCCCTATATTTTATGTTTAAGGGAAGAATCATTCACAAAGCAATGTGTTTCTTCTCTCAGAGCTTTGTGACAGGCAGTCTGTTATAGTGGATTGCCTCTTATTGTAAAATAAAAGAAAGTCATGAACAACAAACAGTAAAAGTTTTTACTGTTATTAAGATTTTCAAAGGTCATTTCTATAGAATTTAGAAAACCGACTTATTTTAGCTTTGCCAAATAAATAGTTGTTCGTATTTCGTGAAATGGAGTGTCATTATTTTATTAAATAATAATCCATTTTGCAAAATTGCAGATAGGTATTTAGATGTTAAGAATGGTTCATTGTGTCTTTTTGATGCCACAAAAAATTTCAAGGCACAAGTGAATAATTATTTGATGCATTTATACCAAATTTAAAGTTGCAGATGATACAGTTTTAGACACAAAAGATTGTTTCTTTTTACTGCCACTAAAATTTTTCAAGACATAGTTGAACAATTATTTGATGTATTTATGCCTAATTTAAAGTTGCAGATGATGCATTTTTAGACACAAAGAATGATTCATTGTGTTTTTACTGCCACAAAAAAAAAATTAAAAGACATAGCTGAACAATTGTTTGATGTATTCATACCAAATTTATACCAACTTGCTAATTCCTCCTTCTGCCACAAAAAGATTTTCATACTATAGATGAACAATTACTTGATGAATTTATACCAAATTTATACCAGCTTTCTAATTCCCCCTCTGTATTCCAGACCCTACTCTAACAAATACTACAAGCACTGGGATCGTGGTGTCTATTCCTGCGTGGTCTGCGGAGAAGACCTCTTCTACTCAAACACCAAGTACGACTCGGGGTCAGGATGGCCTGCTTTCTACGACATCATCGACAAGGACAAGGTCACCCTCAAACAGGACCTCTCACACGGTATGGTGGGTCATTGTGACCTGGGGTCAACTCTGTCTTGGTTCATAGATTGTTCTCCTCTCACTAACAATATCAACTCCTAATAAGACCAGTAGGCTGTAATGCCCTGGCTGCACCACTTCTGTGCACTGTAGCTTGCCACAGCATCAGCTATGGCGCCTTCAAATTTCTAGTTGCAACCACTTATACCTTTTGCTTTACCTCCAGTCCCTCTTCCTTCATTCAGTATTGCTGTCCAACAACTCTGTAACTACTACTACTTACTTTAACTGCAGTGGTTTTCTCTTAGTTCCACCTTGAGATCCCTGTACTTTGTCTCTTTTATTTTTTGGATCTATGAATCTCTGGAGTTCGAGTGTTCAACCACTCAAACTCCCTCTTTTCACTCTCTTTAAAGCGCTGAATGGACGAAAGTTGTCCATTGCTTGGTCTGACGACCAAAAATTTCATAAATCAGTCATTATCACCTTAAGAATGGCCCCACTTCTCTCTTTTGGTTGATTTCAGGTGTACATTAAAAATCATTCGATGCCCCCGGGTGGGGGGAATGCAGTTTTCGAATTTTTAATAAGGTGTATCTCTGACGTTATCATTTCTTTCAGCAGTTCCCAAATTTCTAATGTTTATTTTATTTGTGTTATGTGCCATTGGATGCAGTCAGATTTATCTTGGTCTCACCGAGGCTGTAAAAAAAAATTATTAATAGCGAAATTATTGACAAGGTGATATATTATTTTAAATGTAAATTACAAACGAATGAAAAGGAAAATGAAATAAAATTTCAGAAAAGATTTTTTTCAAATGTGGAGAAACTGCTGGCAGATGAAGGGTAATGTCTGAGATGTAATCTGAAAAGCCTTCCCGTGCCACAGGAGAACGTGTCAGCACTGTGAAATGCTTGTGTACAGTTTGAAGGTAGTAGAAGATAGTTACATATATAGTATTTATAATTTTTTCAACATCAGCAAGTTACAAAAATTTATTTTTTTTTAACATCAGTATAATTTCTTCTCAATCAGTCTACTGTTTCCTTCTCAGTAATTTGCGTGTACCTGGTAGATTCAGTGTTTGAATATAATTGTAAATTCAGTTAAAATCTGGATCTCCACTATTGATTATAGTTATAAATTGAGTTCTCCTGATGTTCTTTGACAGAATTCTAATGGCAGCATTATTTTCCTTGGGGTGCATGACAGCAGTCGTCTATTCTGTTTACTGTATGCTATTTGGAGAATAATGGAGAATATAAAACTGTTCTGTAGATTTCTAGATAGGTAAATTTACCATTAAAATGAACAATAGTTTTTTGGTATCATGGTTGAAATATCATTACCTTAAGAGTCATAAAATTAAAGTTCAGTATATCTTCTGTGTATTTAGTTCATGAACATTGAATGAAATATTCCCAGCTTTAGGATTAGAGTTCTTGCACTTTTTCCTCTTCCTCTTCAGTTCATGACAAAATGATTACAGGGTCCAGTAGTAACAGATAATGGAAATTACACCCTGGATTGGATTCTTGATAAAAAATTAACTGAAAAGCGGTAATTGTGGGGAAATAGTTAAATGGAAACGTTGTGTTAGTTCTAAATATTATTTTTAGTACAGCGCATTACCATTTAAAATGTCCCTGATATGTAAACTGAAGGGTCGCTGGGACAAGAGTGACTTCCATTGCATTTAACTCTAACCACTATATCTCTGAAGAAATTACCTATATCCTTTAAACTTTGTAATGAACAGCATGAATTCTCTGCACTGGAAACAAAGAAACAACTCCTAACACTGTCCTTCAATCCACAGTTGGAGCCAACCTTCTGCTGTTGGTGTGCAACCCTTCTATGGCGAGAACAGAAGTCAGTTGTGCCACGTGTGGAGCGCACATAGGCCACGTGTTTGACGACGGACCCAAACCGACTGGCAAGCGATTTTGCGTCAATTCCTCGGCTCTCAATTTCAGGGCAGCGGGACCCACCGACGAGAATGCAGTGCCTAACATCGAATCAAAGGTAACGACGTTGGTTTTAAATGCAGGGGATGACAGGTTGTGTGGACAGGCTGAGACTCTCGTCTCACCCAGTCCATGACGTTGGTTTTAAAAGCAGGGGACGATAGTGTGGGTGGACAGGCTAAGACTCGTCTTACCCAGTCCACGACGTTGGTTTTAATTGAAGGGGATGATAGGTTGCGTGGATAGGCTAAGACCCTCGTCTCACCCAGCCCATGACATTGGTTTTAAATGCAAGGAACGATGGGGAAGGGTGGACAGGCTAAGACACTCGCCTCACCTAGTCCACTATGTTAGTTTTAAATGCAGGGGACGATGTGGTTGGTGGACATACTAAGACTCGTCTCAATCAGTCCTAAGGGGATCAAGAGGGTTGAGACATTGGTTTTTAATGTCTTGGAGAATGGGGTGAACAGGCTAAGCTCCTTGTGTCACTCAGTCCCAAAGGGAATAAGAAAAGTGGGGCTTAGGTAGGGGGCAGGGCTTTGACTTCACCACAGAGGTAATGATAGATAAGCTACTGGAAGATGGAGGGTTTGAAAAATTGAGGGAAGTGGAAGCCAATAGAGAGAGACAAGGGAGAATCAGAGAACCTTCGCTCTGAAGGTTTCTGAAGTCCTTCTACCCTAGACAGTTATCACTCTAGATATTTACTGTCCAATACTTAAAACTGGGACTACTTTATGTTTTGATTGGAACCCCTGAGTATAAAATGCTATATTCAAGGCCTCTACCTCTCTTGTTTTCTTGGGTCATTGCCAGAGCTTGTAAGTTATGCTTTATAGTATGAACCCTTTTGCTCATGATATTCAAACTTCAGATGATAGAATGCTGGACATAAAGAATGGTTCATTATGTCTTTTTATGGATGTATAAAATTTTTCAAGGCATGGATTAACAGTTCTGTCGTTTATTTAACATAAAACTCTCCTAGCAGTATTGTTTCCTCATAAATTGAATTGCAGGTTCAGTGCCAATTCAAATGACTTGTAATGTTTTGTTCTGTCTCACAAAATTTTAAAGTTTTCATTAACTGGGCACTGAGTTCTTTAGTAGAGTTGTCCTCTAGCCTAAAGTTGTCCTTTAGCCTCAAGGCTGCTTAACAAGTCACCATCATCTCAGTTAGTCATGTTAAGCCCTAATGACATGGAGTGAATAAGGTATCCAGTTGTTTAAAAGCATGTTCCTTCCTTCCTATGGACTTGGCTTGTCTGTTGTGATGTATTTATCGTGGTCCTGATATTATGATGGTGTCACCTACCAGTGATGTCATTGTCATGACTAAAGCTGATGTCACTAAACAGATATGGTTACAAGACCTGGGCTGACCACCTAGGTTAGTGACAGATTAAAAATTTTCAACCATTTAAACATGGTAAAGAGTTATGACTTCCTTTAGTTTTAGTGCTTGAAGTGTTGAGCCAGGATCATTCCAAAATATTCTGAAGTCTTTTTTCATCTCAGCATGCAAGTTTGAATATTTTAGCATTTTGTGAGCATTGTAAAACTTATGATTTCATGGCATATTCAGGTTGCATGACTCAGCTTTTAAAAGTTGTAGGACTTCAGCCCCTGAGGTCTTATGAACTAAATACATTCAGCTTTTATGAAAACTTGGAATATTTGCTGTCAGTTTAAGGAAACGAATCCATCTACAGTTTTACTCAGTTTTGGCTGCCATTTTCTCTACCAATTCATTTTTGTATGGAAAACAAAATCAGCTTTCCTCGTAATGCCACTATTGATTCTTTTGCACGGGCATATTTTAGCAAGTGTTTCAATAGTTTAATGCTGTCTTCTCTTAGACAACAAAGACTTCAAGACTTGAGCTCAAAACACCAGTGAACTTTGTTTACTCTTGTAAATATGGTATATCAAAATGTGAATCATTAGATTCTATTTCAAATTCATATAGTGGCAACATTTCCTGATCTGTGGGATGTCTCAAGTTTCCCTGTAAAAGCTTCTAATTTCCAAATCACCTGACAGTTGGATCTCACTCCTTTCCTTCTTTTTCAGGAACCAGTGCGATCTGTGACAGCGACGATTAAACAAGGTGAACCTCTGGTTCATCTGGCTTCTCCATCCAACTCGTGTGCCCTGGGTGCACGCATGTGCTTCCGCGTCACTAATATGGACACATGCGAGGCCACGACTCCCCAGTCATGAGAAAAATTGTCTGGTTCCAGTGGGGAAAGTGGGGCTGCCCTTCCCCTTGGGACCAGCGCAGCCTCGAGAGATGTGGTGATCACAGACGCTCCAGTTGCCCCACAGCTTCCAGTTATTCAGATGATAGACGATGATGAAGAGGAGAGGAGGAGGAGAAGGAAGAAGTACACATAGATAAGAGACTGAAGGCGAGGAACGAGTGGCTGGCTAATAACTGCGACTACGTATCAGGATGCGAAGGCCAGCGTGAGTCAGAGGAAGTCGTACTCCGCGAGAGAAAAGTTTCTGATGGACCAGAGTGCGTGCAACGAGAATGAAAAGTCCAAGTTATACGTGTCAGAAAGTAACAAGTGTGCTAGTGGTAAGTTTGGGAACTTGAATGAAAATGATAACAGTTCCAGTAGAAGAAAATCTGTAACGAGAACTTCAAACATAATAGTGAATGGCAGCGACCTCAGTAGGGACCAAGAAAATATGTCTTATGGTAATATGAGTAAAACCAATTCTGTGACAAACCAGCCGATGTTAAATACGACAGCACTATTAACTGGGAATGAGGAGAATAATCAAAATTACACAGGTAACTGTACAGAAAGTAATGATTCTCTGAAAGACCGTGTCAATGGGAACAGACCAACTGATGGCATCAACTCGCAACACCAAACTGAAAATGACATTTCCAATCAAGTTGTAGAAGATGGACCAGTGAACCAAACCAGTAATAAAGTGTTTGAAAATGAAGATTTTATCATGAGCAATGGATGGCCAAAAATCAAAGATTACCAAGTAGAGTGTAAGGGAGAAAACGATGTATATACTCTGGTAGAGTCAAATCAGGACTCAAAGTCAAATTCTGGGTTCAACGATGAGGAGAGCAGCTTGGAAAACCATTTCAAGCAAGAAAGTGCCAAAGAGAATGAAGTCCTTCTGGAAAATCTAGTCAGAGATAAAAAGGAGAGCAAGGTGTCCAAGTTCGTCCGTATGTTTAACAAGAAAGAGGTCGTTGCTCTGGATAGCAGGGACAGGGCCCCGGTAAGAAGAAACCCAAGTCGAGTTTGGGGGATGTGTATGCAAGTTCAGAGCCCAAGTTTTGATGACGAATACTATAAAGAGTGTAGTTACAAGAAGGATGAAAAGGACAGTGTGAAAAGTGAACCTCTGATTGACAATAATCACAGTGACTTCGAAACCAGCTTAGAGATAGGTCTCAATGGTAGTCAGACGTCTTCCAGCTTTCCAGAGGCCGAGGCTGCGAGCTATCGATCTCTGGACTTAGACAGGGAACCAGTCATTTCCAAGAAGAAAAACTCGAATGCAGAAGCTGACTCAAAAGCCGGCATGAGTTTGATCAGGAGCTTCGGAGGTAGGCGCTCCTTTGACAAGCCACAGCGTCCGAATAACTTCCCCAAGAAATGTGGCCCACCAGAGGAAGCTGAGTGTGGCAATGGGCTGGCCTCTAGAACGAGCAAGACACTCCCTGCTACACCTACTTCCAATGCTCCAAAACTGGGCGCCGACTCGGCCTCTAGTCACCCATTTTATAGACGCTTCTACAGCCACTGTATGGTACTGCCGATGAGAAAGAAGAAGAAAGATCACGCTAAGAAGAACGGAGATGTGAAAGGACCGGATATACTGCTAGACACAGCTCCCATTTGCCAAAGCGAAGAGGTCGAGAGCCCAGATTTAGATTGTGAATCGATCTTTGCAAAAGGGAAACCTTGCAATATCCAGGTAGAGGAGCCCAGCGATTCTCCAAAGAAAGTACCAGTTGTTGACGATCTCCTGCTGGAGATCTTGGAAAACGTAAACATCGTGGAGCATGAGATAGACGACAAGGAAATGAAAAGAAGAAGCATTATCTATGCAGGGTCCTTAGAGCCATTAGACTGCCCTGAGTTCAGGAACAAGAGCAGCCTGAGCGCTGACGATGCCAGCACTGCTACAGGGGAATCAGGCATCGTCGTGATAGACGACGGGGCAACGAACGACAGTCTCGAGGCTTCTGATTGGTCAGGCGCCCCAAGTTTGACCTATAGCCCAACTCGGGGAGGTTTCCAAGGCATCACGAGATCTAACTCACGCGTCAGTTCGCTTATTTCGAAGTTCGAGCAAGGAACTTGAGATCACACGAGATAAACTAAAGGGAGTACCTTCAGTTCAGTATTGAATATAGTCTAGCTGCTTTTTGGTGGTAATATAATGAAAGGAGGTGTTTGTAAGTCGATAATAGCTGTACAGTATATATACATATATACACTCTAAGTGTAGCTTCACGAGATTAATGATGCTGAGAGAGAAGGGATTTTGAAAACAGTTGTGAAACACCTCACAAAAGACTCAAGGGACTGATTTCAGTGTGTGACAGATATGATATAAGGAAGTTAAAAAGTGTAATTAAGCAAGTTTTGAAACAGGTCAGGCATAAAGTTTGAAGTGATGCCATTTACTGTGCAAATCAAAGTAGTGCTCTTGGAGTTTGGCCTTTCAGAAAACGGTCTAGCTTTCTCCTACCATCGTTGCGACAGAGTTAAGATGGACTAGAATCTTTCGACATTAAAGTCTTTGGTAATGTTTGAGACATTGTTGGACCCTTATGGAAGAAGTGTACATAGAGTTTAGGATAGTTTCCTCTGGGAAAAAGACTTCCATGAGAACTGAGGTAGAATGTGGAATTCTACTTGTATGAACGTTTATTCTTTCAGCTTCGCTACTGACAGTAGTTTTTCTGTCGTATAACAACCATTTATTTTTTCTGAAATGTTGTTACACACTTGTAGACTGAGTTTTCCTTAATTGTCATGAATTGAAGTGAACAGTATGCATTGCAGTATGATGTCAGTGTAGAAGAATATCCGGTAGTTCACTTTGTATGCAGTGATAATCTCCAACTCACTTCAGTCGAATGCTGTACCATTATTTTTAGAAACACAGAGTTTATTTTCTATTCCCCATTTGTTGAGAATTGCTGTGTCCCCTTACCAGAGGAGAGGGCTTATTGAAAGAGATACTGTTTGTTCAAGATCATAATAATCACAGAGGTTTACCTTTGAAGTGATTCACTGAGAGAAATTTCATCACATACTGTATTGATGTTTTGGGACATTACAGGGCATCGAGCAGCATAGGTTAAATATGCTTGCATTGCCATACAGGACAAAGAAACGAATCCATGAGGCCTTTCCCACGTGAGTCATAGATTCAGACACCTTGAAAAACAATTATATTTTTGTTACAAGTTAGAATTGACAGTGAATGGAATTTCGTATTATTTTTTATGGCGATGTGTTTTGAACTTGCCCACGAGGACTATCACAGATTTAGTTTTATAACTTTTAAATTAAAATCATTATCATCATCATCACATCATCAGCATCCCTATCATTTTCATTGTTATTACTGAGGGTATGACTAGACCCGGTTTCTTGGACGTAAAGATCTTTGCATATTGGTAAAGGTACGTTGAAAATCCTTCAGCTTTATGAGGGCTGCTGTCCTCCTCCTGAAGGATTGCAACCAAATCAAAACATCAACCCTGACAGATTATTTAGATCAGGCTCCTGATTGGTATTCTAACAACCTGACCAGTCAGGTCACCTTATCAGTGTATCTTGAATATATATCAAGATTTACACTCCTAAAAGAGGGTCTTATTTTGTCATCCGCTTTTCACCTTAAAAACGTGACTCTTCAGCATAATTCTCATTATTATTATTATTATTATTATTATTATTATTATTATTATTATTATTATTACATATTATTATTATTATGATGTCAGGTTTTTTGTTTAAGAGTTCGAATTCTGACCAAGCCCTGTCTGGTGACATATTTGAACTTTTGGAAAGAATCCCCGTGAGATCCAAGCCCCAAAGATTGACCTTGGGCTTCCGACTTCAATAAGATCTGAGAAGCTCTTCCTATGAATAAGGGCTTTTAAAATATATCTCGATATCTAACTATCATCTTATATTACTGATCTTTATGCACTAATCTTCATATACTTTCTACTATAATTTGTTGTCATGAATGTGAATTCATACTTCAAAATAATCATCATTAATAAACACGATATTCCTCAGTCATGACATCCACTGTATTTATAAACGTACGCTGTATCAGACTTGCTTTGCCACTAAAATCATATTAATGTTTAGTCATCAGATTCTTATCCTCCTCCTGTCATTCATTAATCAATAATTCAGGCGCATTGCAGTGGCCACTGCTTGGAGAGTAAACTCACCTAAGCAAAAGAGATATTACGAAAAAGAACAAAATGTTGGGTAGTACTGTTACACTGTCCACTGAGGGAAATTATTTTAGGACCGTCGACATTTAGAGCAGACTTTGAATTATCTTATTTAAAAAAAAATCATTTAGGCCCGTCGACGTTTAGAGCAGACTTTGAATTGTCTTATTTAAACAAAATTATTTTAGGCTAGTTGTCCTTTGGAACACATTTTAAATTGTCTTATTTATTAGCGTATGTATAAAAGTAAGTTAATGGTAATTGTTTCAGTTACTGAATCCTTGAGGCTTGGAAATATATTTATGGAATCTCCTTCATTTGATTAGACATTCATTTACATATTTAGACATTAGACACTCATTCATATGCAGCTATTGTTACTCACTTTTCAAACTTGTATTTTTTCAGCTATTTATTTTCCACTTACAGAGTCTATCTCAGCAAAGTATATGATCCGAGGAGTGTTTTATATATGTTTTTATATTTTATCTTGTAAAAGGATTTTTATTATATAGCTCCTTTTATGAAAAAATGAAATATATTTATTTTGAGAAAACTTTTTTTCAACAACTCTTTTCTTGATATTACTTGAGAGTACAGAGAGTGATTATTGTTCAATGAATTGTTTTTAATTCAGGTGAATTTAGTATAATAATGAAACCAATACATGGTTTAAAATTTATAATTAAATATAAACAAATAAAAAATGGTCATTTGGGGATGCAAATATTGTGCAGTTTTTTTTACACAGTACAGCCTTTTAAGTAAATCTCTCAACAATTATGTGGGCAGCAGCACACTACATCCTAGTTTTGTATCGTATGTTTCTTATATACAACTTAAACGGTGTCTCACACACTTGTGGACTTGTTTATCATTTTATTTAGCACAGCTTCGACAAATATGCAATCTTAATTCCAATTGTTAGCCATTTGTTAATTTTGTCTGATAGACACTGGGTCAAACGGAGTATATGTACCCTATTCAGAGCTGCTTGGCAGCAAGGTTGTTTCCTGGGCATGTCATTGTGATGGTAGACTCAACGTTCTCATGATACTTCTGTTAAATCCGCAAGTTTGGTTATTAAATCAGTAACATAGGAACTCTATCTAGTGATATGCATGTCTAGTTATCAAAGGAATAATTGAGGAACTTATCTAAAGAATATATGCTTCATTTTGACGCCGGAATGCACATTGGCTGCCTTAGGGCCTGAATAGGCTATAAAATCTGAATATTTTGTCCTGTAAAGAGAGATTCCACATCAGCAATGGAAGTTCATTTCATCCAGTGACTTTCCCTCAGCAAAAATGCCTACTTTAACGTCAACCATTGTCCCCCTGAATCTTGTGTTCACTGTACATAACATGTCAATGTGATTGAAAGTGCCTGACTCAACTTTCAATAACCGCAGATAATTTTTTTTCATGTGTCAGTCTTCTGGCTCTGCTGCCACAGATGTTCCTAAGTGTGAAGGAGTCGACTCTTTTTTTTCCTTTCTTTCTTTCTTTCATTCCTCTTCTTGGAGGAAGTAGAGCGAAGTGACTGTTTACAGACACTTATCAGTGACTTCCATTCATCATTCTGAATCTTTGCAAAGGTTCAAACTGGACTTTTGAAACTTGACGAGCATGTTTGGTCGTTTCTAGATCTTCACCATTTACTTCGTATTGAGTTGGTTCCATAGACTTTCTACTGTATATTATTTGCGCCTTTTCCCAGGCGAAGTGGCTGTTCACAGACACTTGTCATTCTCAATCTTTGCCAAGATTCAAACTGGACTTTTCAAATCTTGACAAACATGTTTGGTCATTTCTGAGTCTTCGCTATTTACTTGGTAATGAGTTGGTCCATAGACTTTCTATATTATTTGTGCCTTTTCCAGGTGTATTGTATTACACCTTTTCAAACTGAGCTGCCGTCCCTGTTCGAGAAAGTGCTCGTGGGATATCTCACCCTAGCTTTAATTTGGGTAGGTTCAAAGATGGCTCTTCTTTTTTTGTCTCGTATCACTTTTTTTTTTAGCTCGTGAAATGTATAAGCTGGTTCTGGTGCCAGATTAGGTAATGCCATTAGGTCAGAGTTTGGTAATGTTCAAGTATTTATCTTCTATTTTTTAAGATGTACAAATGAGCGAACGTTATCCAGCATGAGAATTCCCAGGGTACACCTGTTACTCTGCCATATTTTCGTGCGTATGTTCTCTGACAACATAGTAGTCATCTTCATTCATAAACAGCGACAGCTATCTTACACCATAGTACTCATTTTCATTCATAAGCTGTGACAGCTGTCTTACAGAGCGTTACTCATTTCATTCATAAGCACACTATGCACTTTGGTAAATACCAGAAACGAAATGAAGTGCAGCAGTGGATTTTGGGAAATGAAATACGGTACATTGCTGTTCCTTTTGTACCAGTGAAGTGAGTTGGTATGGGCTGGTACAGAAGAGTTAGGTTATGGATTACCACTTAGATAATCATCAAAAAGTGAAAAGAACGCCAGTGCCTAATTTCTGCGCATTGTATGAAACTCTGAGCAGTTTGGGGCTTAGAAAACTGTATGGTCATTTAGGTTACGGTGTATTTTTCCTACACGAAGTTTGACGTTTGTACATGACAAGTCTCAGGCGTATGTGCAGTGTGTTTGTATCAGACAAACCAAACAAACCATTGTCTTTGGAGTTTGCAGCGTTCGAAGTGAGATAGAGCAGTGGTTTGTATATATATAATGTGTAGAATCTACTGGTCACTTTTTACCAGATACGTATGTAATTGTAATAGCCAAAATGCCCTCTTAACTTCTCGAATTCACTTGTCACTACAAAGCCTTAGATCCAAGTGCAAATATGTGAAGGCATTTGGATCTAAGGCTTTGCAGTGACAAGCGAATCCAATTGAGAGATTAAGAGGGCATTGTTCCCATTACAATTATGAGTCGATTACCAAATATAAAATTTTCTGATAATCACGGAAGAAAAAACAATCAAGAAGCAATCACAAATCATTTTGGGGGTAGAAACATGTTTGGTGCACTCACAAAGTTACCATCATCCCCAGGAGTAGATATTCTTTATCAAGTTATTTTTCAATGACACCCTGACGTCTGATAACAAGTGAGTCACTTACTCTGCTTGGATTAGGAAGTCACTGTCCCATGAGTTTGTCACATCTTGTGTCCAGTACTTAAAGATGCATTTCCATAAAAGTTCATTTTTTTTTATATGTGGTTCATTCACTACGGGCGACGAAAAAGAAGCCCAAGATTTCACCAGGATTTTGGGCGTAGTATTAATGTATATGTACCAAACTGAAGTCAGTTCTCGAGGAGACGGATGTGGCGACGTGGTCTTAAGAGTCTGTATGATACAGTTCTCGAATGGACTTTGCAGAAGGTACCGGAGAATCGTTGTCAAGAGAGTTTGACAAGATATGAGTTGCTGTAAATCATATATATATATATATATTAAGTACGCATTCAGAAATACTAATGTATATGAACGATTTCCTTCGTAAATGTTCAGTATTCCTATATATATTTTGGCAAGTAGAGAGAGAGAGAGAGAGAGGAAGGTGTGAGCACAAAGCGTATGTGACATTTGCATTAGGGAAGTACTTTATATTTTGTGTACTGAGTTAATGTAAGTTTCATCTGATATTAAATAAAATCTTATTAATCAGCTTCTTTGTTTCATTAGAGTGGTGTCATTTACGGTGTTCTGCTGATTAAATCTGGTTTGAGTCAGCTGATTAAATCTGGTTTACGTCAATGTCTGTTTAAGTTATTGAATAAATCTGGTTGAAGTCAGCTGACTAAATCTGGTTTGAGTCATTCAGTCTGGTTGAAGTCAGCTGATTAAAGCTGATGTTAGTCACTCAATCTGGTTCAAGTCATTCAATCTGGTTTAAGTTAGCTGATTCAATCTGGTTGAAATCGGCTGTTTAAATCTAGTTTGAGTCCTTCAATGTGGTATAAGTCAGTTCTGTATACCAAGAGTTCTTGACATTGCTACCATTCTCCATACACCAGCAATATTATTATTATTATTATTATTATATTATTATTATTATTATTATTATTATTATTATTATTATTACTTCAAGTAGAGTAGCCTATTATACAGCTTTATATGGAACAAACCCAGAAGATCAAAGGCCTTACAAAACAGAAGCAACAAATAGAATACCCAGTGTAAAAAGGAGAAAGAACTAGACTGTTTCCTGTAAGCCAAATGGCTTTCAGGATGCAAGTGCCTAGGTTCAGCGTCTTATTTAAGGGTTCCAGGCCAACCTCTCTGCAATGCTAGAGAGCACTGGAAGGGTAGATAGACTAATGTAGTTGTTTCAACCAGAACTTCCTTGAAACAGGAAAATTCACCCGGATCTTCTGGGCATCAACTGTCCAGTGTGTATCACTGTCTAGGCCACGTGGAATCTTTCCAAGGTCCCTAGAAGGAAAGGCAGGTATTGTCAAGCACCGGGAAAAGGAATATTTAGTACAAGTGGTTTCTCAGCCTCACAAATTCCGTGAAACATGTCTTCTTTGTCCTTTTGACTGGCTTACAGACTCTTATCTTTACTTAATGCGTGAAAGATAGCAGATGTACAGGTTTAATTTAGTCTGCCAAAAAGGAGGTAGAGTAATTGCTGTTCAAGAGTCTGGCTTTCAAAGTTACACCTGTATTGTCATTTCCATTGGCAAAAATGTACTTTCTGACATCTGACAACTTTCAGGAAAGTTCTGATACACTTTCACTGGAGAGCTATTGTTACTTCTTTCAAATGGACCCCATATTCTTTGGCACTTGATTTCAAGCCAATGACCCCTGTAGGTCTATTCCATATGAACAGGGTTTATCCCTCTGATTAATAATAATCATGTTGAACTTGCTTAATCATGAATAATCAAAAGTAAGTTGATCATTAGTCTTAAATTTGACAGTTCCTCAACCTTAGGCTCATCTATCGGCTTTGTAAACAAAAAACCTTCCACAGGCTAATGGTTGAGTTTCCGTGCTTAAAAATACACATGAAGCTTTCCTTTATATGTTGATTTGATTTTTTACTTATTAATGTGTTTAGTGTTATTTGTAGTTAAATATTTTATGCATTTTATTATTTGTTACTAGGTATGTTTATTCAAAATCTGTTTAATTTTTATTTGATATGTATTTATTTTTGTTTATTTCTTTTTGCACTTCGCACTTTTCTTTCCCTACTTTCAAGCTCATTAGCA
This sequence comes from Macrobrachium rosenbergii, assembly GCF_040412425.1. NCBI lineage: Eukaryota > Metazoa > Arthropoda > Malacostraca > Decapoda > Palaemonidae > Macrobrachium > Macrobrachium rosenbergii. The sequence continues at coordinate 33,846,310 of NC_089761.1, read as the reverse complement.
ATATTCCCTGAACACATGCATGCACTGCAAATGACAAGCAAAGCAATGATAGTGACTATCTCATCTATCATGCTTCTCTTCATCCTGCCAATTCCATATCTATACACTCATGGGGTACCCTCATTCGTCAGCAATGTAGGATTCTTTTTCCACACCATACGCTTATGGGGTCTAGGATTATTTTTCCCAACTGCCCTCACTGTCCTTGCTACACAGTCAAGTATGTCCCAGCGGCAACAGAATTGTTATATATCACCTCCTTCAGTTCCCCGTTTGCTCTTACACGTTTCAGGTATTTACCTGACGATGAAAAAATGAATATTCTTCAGGTGGATTGCAATATTCCTTAATAGTTTTACCTGATGGATAGATAGAAAGCTCTTCTGAGGCACTAAAAACAAAGTACCATACTCCTGGTATGTTCTATGCTGACAATGAACTATGGGAAACTTAGAGAAATCTCCCTGGCAAGGAAAAAGAATGACAATGAAAGACTAAGAAAATTGGGCCTTATGCCCAAAACATTTGGGCACGTAACTCCAATTTCCATTTTATTAAAATGTGATGCTGGACTGAGGTGCCAAAGATTGTCACCAGGAGGTACTGAAGGCCGTGGAATATTTGATGATGGACTATTCAAGATAGAATTTGCCAGGAAGGCCCTTGCTTGCCCTGACGTTGGGAGGTCTACTGTAGACCTCTGAGTTCTGATGAACCAGCAGAGAGGAAACAAATGAAACCAACAATTAAAAGCAAATTGGCCAAAACATCTGCACAAATGATAAGATCGATAACAAGAAATGTCAATGACCCCACAAAAAAATAAGAAATGAAAAATTGAAGAAGCCACTCTGTCCTATCACATGACCTTGGGGAAAATGGACAGATGGATGGAAGAGGTGTTGGAATAGAAGGGTTCTGATGTCCAGAAAGTGAGAGGATGCATAAAGGAGATATATAAACAATGCAAGTTCTGGTAGGGCTTTCGACCCACTACTAATGAGTCTTCTATGTAGATGTAAAAAACTGTAGAAGATTTCTGCACAGAAGCTTGTCTATCTCTGTGGTCATATTTTATTTAAGAAAGTGGCCCAGTGTGGAAAGAAATACCCTATTTACTCACCAATAGTTATCATTAGAACGTGTGACAGAAAGGCCCCTGTGAAATTCCACTACTTTTGTCTTACTTGTGCTTTCACTTCCACGAATCTCCACTCATTTTTAGCCTCCTGTCTCGCAGTCTAAATAACGAGTAGGTTTGAATCTCCCAAATTATATGAGGCCCCCAGGAGCCAATCTGACACCTAGCTAACACTCCCCATTCCCGCTGGGGTGGCACAGAAGAAATATTAACACAAAAACCTGCTTTCTCTCCATAATTACTAGTGTCTTTTGTAATTCCTTCTACCCTGTGTTTGTCCGTGTTGTGTCTTTTGATATTCTTTTATTGTCATGCATCCCAGAGTCGTCCTCTGTTACTCCAGTTCCTTTCGATATCATCCTTTTGTCCAGCGTCCCTGAGTCGTCCTTAGGACTCTTAGATGCCATAGCATATCCAAACTCAAGGCATAACGTCCTCCTGTCAAATTCCTGAGTCAAAAATTGAATTTAAACTTCCCAAATCGAATTTCCCCCGTAGGGGGTTAGTGCCGTCATTGCACCTCATGCGGTGCACTGCAGGCATTACTTCAGGTTCTTTGCAGCATGCCTTCGACCCCTAGCTTCAACCCCTTTCGTTCCTTTTACTGTACCTCCTTTCAATATTCTCTTTCCTCCATCTTACTTTCCTCAACCCTCTCCTAACAAATAATTCATAGTGCAACTGCTTTGAGGTTTTCCTTCTGTTACACGTTACACCTTTCATTCCTTCTTACTGTCAATTTCCGTTTCCGCGCTGAATGACCTCATAGGTTCCGGTGCTTGGCCTTTGGCCTAAATTCTATATTCAGTTCAATTCAGTTCAATCAAATCGCATTTCGCGTCTTTTAAGAGAACAGAACAACAGTCACCTTCTTAGGTACCTTGTAAATCTCCGAATATCTTTTAATCTTTCCCTTATATTGATGTCCTTCGGCGAACGTTTCAGACTAGCTTGTTCTCGCAAACGTTTTGTTCCTTTCCAGGCTTAGAGTAACGTTCATACTTTTTTTCTTCTTCTTCAGCATTTCTCTGTTGTCGACTTGGTCTCTCCAGTGGTGCCCCATGGAAATGAAAATAAGTCTCCCATGAAATGACAAATGTCTGCTGAAAGGATTCATTTTGCAATGATTATTGCAAGTTGTAAGTGATGTACGTTTGGTTCTGTTATTATTATTTTTATTATTATTATTATTATTATTGAATAATAAAAATCCGCAATTATATAAATATGTTGTATACATATTTATAAATAATACAATTTATTTGTATAATTGTGGATTTTTACTGTTATTATTATTATTATTATTATTATTATTATTATTATTATTATTATTATTATTATTATTATTATTTCTCATGAACTGTCATCTCTTATTTCAATAGTATTGGTATTATTTTTATTATTATTAATATTGTTATTATTACTGACGTAGCTTCTCATTAACTATCATCTCTTTTTTCAATAGCATTAGCGTTGAAACATCAAATAGCAAATTCAATCATATTTAATGAACTGAATCTTAAGAAAACGAGCAAAGCCATACTGCCCTAAAATGGAAAACTGCAGTATCTGCAGAATTTTCGAAATTGTGATAATTATGCCACCTATTGGGTGCTCGTGAAACACAAAATACACAAGTTACTGCAGTTTCAGAATGATTCTTCAGTGCTTTCCACGAGGAATTAGGGGGGTCCATTTTTGCAGTATCTGCAATATCAGTAGTAAGGCAAGGGAGTATCTACCATTTTTCTCTGTTTTGTATCTTTGCAGATACTGCAGTCTCCCATTTTAGGGCAGATCATAATGATATGCGAACGTCATTTACGTTCCAATGCACACATTACAGTTCCGCTTTCATTATTCTGGTAGACAGGTATTCCAGGTATTATGGTTACCGTTGCCACGGTTTTAAATAATACCGTCTGGAATTAGTTAAGCACAGTTGATACAGGTTTGTATATCCAGTATGTGTGTTCCACAGTCCTGATAGAAGTTGGTCTCAGTGACCCTGTCGTGTCATTTTACGAATGTGAATCCGGTTCTGTGTATGAATGCGCGCGTGTGTGTGTGTGTGTATGTGTGCGTGTGCGTGCGTGCGTGTTTATGTGGTTTCCACAAATCCATTTTCTGAGGCGAAATCCAAATCGCGAACCTTAAACTCGCTCGCTCCAAGCAGTATTTTATTGTTCTTGCCGAGGCATGTGCCTGTGTGTGTATGTATGTATGTACGTATGTATGTATGTGTGTTTGTGTGTGTGTGTGAGTGTGTGTGAGTGTGTGTGTGAGTGTGGTTTCCATCAGTCCATTTTCTGAGGAAAAATCATCCTCTAAAAACGCGATCCTTAAACCTGCTCGCTCCAGTCTATATCTTGTTTGTTCTGACGCGAAATCATCCTCTTCCAAAACACGATCCTTAAACTTGGTCACTCCACGCAGTATTTTCGTTTATCTTCTTCAAGAACGTCCTGTTGGCCTGGTCTCTCGATACTTAGCTGTTCAACTTCTTTAACTTGGTCTTTCTTGCTCGGAGGAGGGTGTGGTGAGGTGTTTAAGAAATAAAGAGATTTGTGTAAACGACTGGACTCGGACCAACCAGCAGAGAAAAATGTCTTTAAGACAAGAATCTGAGACTTTGACAAGTCTGTCGCCAGTAATTAGGGCCCATGTCTCTTGTCTTTCAGGAAGAATAGAATTTGACAACTCCATGTCCCCAGCGAATTAACGTCACGAAATCTCTCTCTCTCTCTCTCTCTCTCTCTCTCTCTCTCTCCACATCGATCCCAGTCGTGACAAGGGTCCAAGCTAGGCATTTTGGGTCTCAGCCATTAAAATTGCAGGTGGTTACCTCCTGACATTCAGTTTTTAGTATGTTCCTGTTCCTCTCTTTTCTTCTCTCTCTCTCTCTCTCTTTACGGTACAGACAGCTACATACACGCCGTAATTATTTAGAGAAATTATTTTCCACTGTGTTTCTAGTAAGATTATTATCATATTCCCTCTCTCTCTCTCTCTCTCTCTCTCTCTCTCTCTCTCTCTCTCCCAGCAGTAAACATGCATATGCCAATGACCCACGCACATATTTATGGTTTTATAAGGTTGATCGAGTATTGAATTTATTAGAAATGCCTTCTCTCTCTCTCTCTCTCTCTCTCTCTCTCCAGCTGTCAACGTCAATTAAGCAACCTACAGCTAGACTTCCTTCTGGTTTATCTTAGCCTGTAACACACGCTCAAAACAACAGAGAAAGTCTCTTAGGAGAATAGAATTTGACAAATCTCTGTACCTAATGAATTAACATTACGAAACTCACTCTCTCTCTCTCTCTCTCTCTCTCTCTCTCTCTCTCTCTCTCTGTTGCAGGCAAGAGAGAATGCGGTGATGCAATCGATTACGATTTGGGGAGGAACCGCCCCAGAGTCTTGACTTTTTGACGAATGTGTCGCCGTGTACGGAACCACTCCGGGTTGCCGGAAGAGGAAAAGATTATTATTATTATTATTATTATTATTATTATTATTATTATTATTATTATTATTATTATTATTATTATTATACCAATATCATCACGTGACAAAATGCCCTTTAAAAATAAGCACGATCATTGTAAAAAAAAGAATAAGCAAATAAAAAAAGAATTCTCAAACACACAAAAACTGTACTTGGTGCAAAAAGATCGCAGGATGAGATTTGACAAGGTTACAATGAGTACTGTAACCCTTGAAAGGGTTTTGTTTGGTCAGGCTTTGCATACGGGTACGCTTGGGCCGCTCTCAATCCATTCATGGTAAGGCTATCATTCTCTCTCTGTCTCTCTCCATTCGTGGCAAGGTTATTCACTCTCTCTCTCTCTCTCTCTCTCTCTCTCTCTCTCTCCATTCTTGGTAAGGTTATTATTACCTCTCTCTCTCCTCCCTCCCCTCCATCTGTGGTAATGTTTCATTTCTCTCTCTCTCTCCTTTGTCTTAAAATCTCTCTCTCTCTCTCTCTCTCTCTCCATTTGTGGTATCTCAGTCTCTCTTAGACTCTGACATCAGTCTTTAGACCCAAGTCAATTCCAAGTCATTCTCTCTCTCTCTCTCTCTCTCTCTGTTAGACAAACAAGTACCAGAACGCTGATGGTATGGTACAGATACAATACGTGTTGTGTTGTGTCAGACTCCCTTTCTCCGTAATGCGTCAGGCCATCCTTGCTCTTAATAATAATTATTGGTGTGTTCCTGCTGCCTACTGCAGAAGCTTTTTCACATTAAACCCCAAACTTATCCTTGAAAGACTAGATATATATATATATATATATATATATATATATATATATATATATTATATGTATATATATATATATATATATATATATATATATATATATATATATATACATACACATATATATATCTTAGAAATAGCAACACTCAGTAATGTGGAAATAGAAATAAATTTCTGACTTACATCAGATCGGAAACCCAGGTCTTTCAAATGAAAGACCAGAGCGCCGCCAACCAGGCCACACAAGTCATAAAGAAGTTGAACCTGAGTACAACTGTACCCAAGGAATTATTTTAAGAGGCTAACTGTTTGCTTAATGTATATATATATATATATATATATATATATATATATATATATATATATATATATATATATATATATATATATACTTATAAGCTAGTCGACTACGGTGAATTTTTCATTGTTTAAAAACTTAGGTTCCATCAACTTAACTCCTTGGGTCAAGAATACATGCTATGTTTGTTTTTGTGTTTGTGTCTGAAAACAAACAAACGACAGCAATTGTTATTAACCAGTTAATTCTTGAGTCGTCAGTCTGAGTTGTAATAAGCAGCGTAAATCCCGCACCTGACGAGCTGACACGTCAGCCTGCCAGTCTGCTGATTTGTTTCGTCACCTGTAATCTCCTCAAGGGATTTATTTGCTTATCAGGGCAATTTTGAAGGAATTTATCTACTTATCATAGAAGTTTTTGAGGGATTTATCTACTTATCAGAGAATTTTTGAGGGATTTATGTACTTATCAGGAAATTGTTTGAGGGATTTATCTACTTATCAGAGAATTTTTCGAGGAATTTATTTAGTTTTCAGAGCCCTTTAGAAGGGATTTATTTATTTCGTTACCAGTAATCTCTTTAAGGGTTTTATTTTCTTTATTTCGTTACCAGTAATCTCTTGCTGGGATTTATTTACTTATTTCGTTACCAGTAATCTCTTGCAGGGATTTATTTACTTATTTCGTTACCAGTAACCTCTTTGAGGGATTTATTTACTTATTTCGTTACCAGTAATCTCTTCTAAGGGATTTATTTACTTATTTCTTTACTAGTAATCTCTTTAAGGGATTTATTTACTTATTTCATTACCAGTAATCTCTTGCAAGGATTTATTTACTTATTTCGTTACCAGTAATCTCTAAGGGATTTATTTATTTCGTTACCAGTAATCACTTTAAGGGATTTATTTATTTATTTCGTTACCAGTAATCTCTTGCAGGGATTTATTTACTTATTTCGTTACCAGTAATCTCTTGCAGGGATTTATTAACTTATCAGAGCACTTTTTAGGGATATATTTACTTACTTATTTTTCAGAGCACTTTTAGGGATTTATTTACTCATCCGAGGATTTATGAAGGGATTTTATCTACTTATCAGAGCACTTATGGAGGGATTTATTTTTATACTTAGCAGAAGTCTTCTGAGGGGATTTATTTATCTATTTCCTTACCAGGAAACTCTGTTTGCTATTTATATATATGTATATATATATATATATATATATATATATATATATATATATATATATATATATATATATATATATACTGTATATATTATATATACTGTATATATATATACATATATTTGCATATATACATATATATATACATGTATATATATAGGGCATAGAAAAGTCTGGTCAAAAAGAAAAAAATATAATACAACTTTTATCTACCCAGTAAGTTTTGAATAATTACTTACAACTTATTGTAATAACAAAAAGTTATCATACAACAGGGAAGACATAATTTTACACACGCAAACACACACACACACACACTATATATATATATATATATATATATATATATATATATATATATATATATATATATATATATATATATATATATATATACAGTGTGTATGCTTGTATGTGTATCCTGTATATAATACAGCAGTGGTAATTATCATGACGAAGTCTGTTCAATTATGGAAAACCTGCAACGCAGGTGGCGAGCTAAACAAACCTCCGGTTCAGACTTGCCTCCTGAACCAACCTTCCTAGACCTAATGCCTCTCTCTCTCTCTCTCTCTCTCTCTCTCTCTCTCTCTCTCTCTCTCTCTCTCTCTCTCTCTCTCTCTCATACACGAGTGTGTGTATGTGCATGTATAAAAAAACAGATAATACATGCGTTCGTCCTCATAAAAACCAGATGAAACTGAAAATAGTTCGTGTTGGGTTTGTCTCTTGCTCCCGTGACGTCACAGGAGAACCCACCCCATTGTTTAGATGTATGTCTCTCTCTTTCTCTCCAGAGCCCCCTCGCTCTGTGATCAGCCCAAAGTGGCTCAATTCGGCTTATTTGCATTGTGATTGTGATTTACTCGATTTGATAGGGGGCTGGGGGGGGTGTGGGGGGTCCCAATCGTCGTCTCTTTGGACAAAGGGGGAAAAATAGGTCTAGGGCTAGCGCGTAGCAAAGGTTACTCTCCCGCCAACCGATGGCGGTCTAGTAAGCCAAACCAATTTGACCCTTATGCTCTTCCTTCATTTGCTAAGTCGTGTGCACTTCCTCGTGCGTGCTCGCTCGTGTATCTTCGTGAACCGGGATGGGTCTTGAGCGAGCGCGCGTGCGTACGTGCGTGCGTTCATGCAAGCAAGCATGCATGCATGCAATGCAAGCCTTGCATTCTTATTTCACAGATGGTGCTCGCATTGTTCGTGGTATCCTTTTCGTCACCCTCCGCTTATCTTATTAATATCTGGTTGGTTGGTTTCCTGTCGAATACATCTGGCTTCCCCCCCAAAGGCATAGGACTAATATTCTCTCTCTCTCTCTCTCTCTCTCTCTCTCTCTCTCTCTCTCTCTCTCTAGAAAAATATAACTATTTTGCTATTCATACACGTAGAGAGTCTGATGCCTTTATCAAAAATAATTGAACAACTACACGGAGAGAGAGAGAGAGAGAGAGAGAGAGAGAGAGAGAGAGAGAGAGAGAGAGAGAGAGAGAGAGAGAACTACCTCAACATATTTCTGAGCAAAGACAATATGTGGTTATCTTGCGGTAAGCGACAGTGCGTCGGTTTTTCATCCTGTGATAAATAAATCATATTTCACGGAAAAGCAACTTCCAGCCTTAACAAAATTCTAACGCATAACGATTGCAAAATTAATTGTTTGTTTATATATATTACAAAAAAAAAATCCTCTATTAACAAAAACACTAACTTTCGAAAGGAAATATTTTAAAAATTTCAACGCCAGAAAGAGACGTTAGTGAGCTTGTGTGTACGCTGTTATGGCCTAATGCAACTTGATCCTCTTATCGACGTAATTCCAAACCCGTGATTTTCTTGTGCCTTGTTTTCCGTTAATCGACGCGCAAGAGCGCAGCGAGAACCGTTGTTTTTGTATTGTTTGCGTAACAAAGTTCGTTAGTCTTATTCCTTTCGTTATGCTTTTTGTTGTTTCTTTATAGTCTTCTTCGTGCCCCGGGTGTGAAGACACTATAAAAAAAAAGGAATTCACATAGGTTTAGATATGAGAAGAGCTGTTTCATTTCCTGTCATTAAATTTAAGAGTAAGGAAGAGACGTGCTTGTATCACAAGCAAACACACACACACACACACACACACACAGAGAGAGAGAGAGAGAGAGAGAGAGAGAGAGGGGAGATTGGTCTAGAGTCTAGACATGAGAAGAGCCGTTTTCATTGTTCATTATTAAATTTAATACAAGCAAGGAAGAAACATGCTTGTATTACAGTCAAAGAGAGAGAGAGAGAGAGAGAGAGAGAGAGAGAGAGAGAGAGAGAGAGAGAGAGAGAGAAATAACAGCAAACAGCCGGATAATTGAAGGTCGATTAACCACAGGCGTGAACACCTGAATCGTTGACGATCAATTGTGTAATGAGTCATTGACAGTTTGTCTGACTGCATGAGTAATAAACTCAGTTTATCTGTTTATTTGTATATTTATTTTTTTGCTTATTTATTTATTTTATTTATTTGCTTATTTATTTATTTTCACAAAATTGTTATTGGAGCAGTTAGCCCGGTGGAGGGAAGGGGGAGGGATTTCATTTGTAAGGGGTGCTGCAGACAACCATTAGGCTGATGTTACAGTGTACCACGTTAGCACATTGTAATTGGTACTAAAATTATTATTATTATTATTATTATTATTATTATTATTATTATTATTATTATTATTATTATTATTATTATTATTATTATCAGAGAATAGATCTGCTAACGTATAAATACAATTAGAAGATCACGTCAAGATAATAATAATAATAATAATAATAATAATAATAATAATAATAATAATAAGCAAAGGCTGTAAATGACAACAATAGTAATGATAAAAATAGACTGAAGACAGTAGAAGTTAAGCGTCACTCTCAACCCCTCCCCTCCCTCCCTCCTCATTCTATCTCTCTCCTCCCCTTTCCCTCCTTTCTTCCTCCCCTCACCCTCCCCCTCACTGCCTTGCTCTCTTTAGGCCTAAGACTGTAAAAAGAGCTTTGGGTTACCCGTCCAGCCAGCTTTGAATACTAACCTATTGATTCCTAGACCGACATTCTTCTTGCGTTGCAACAACGCTGCCGAAGGTTATAAATTTGTGAGATAAATGATCTTTGATCTATTACAATTAACTTTGAGGGGATTTTTGTATTATTTATATGATTAATAACAGGGAATGTAGACTGAGAGACTAGGCATGGTACTATCAAACCGGCTCAGAGTGGTTGATAAAAAGAACAAGTAAAAGATACGCAGTCGAGTTTTCTGTACAGCGTATAATGCTGTATGAAGCTTTCCGCCACGGCCCATGAAACTTTCAGCCGCGGATCGGTGGTGGCCTGTCCTATATCGTTGCCAGAAGCACGATTATGGCCAACTTTAACCTTAAATAAAATAAAAACTACTGGGGCTAGAGGGCTGCAATTTGGTATGTTTGGTGATTGGGGCGTGGATGATCAACATACCAATTTGCAGCCCTCTAGTCTCAGTAGTTTTTAAGATCTGAGGGCAGACAGAAAAAAGTGCGCACAGAAAAAAGTTCTGACGGACAGACAAAGCCGGCGCAATAGTTTTCTTTTACAGAAAACTAAAAATGGAGCAACTGAGCGCTTAACTGTGGCGATAGCTCCCCACCTCCCCACTGCCTTGCAAGATAATAGACGTTGCTAAACCTTGCAACAAGCTTTAGCGGTCAAGGAACAAAAGTACCTCCTTATTTACCACATTAAAGTCGAACTTTAACGAACTTTTCAAATGATGAGACTAGCAGTATAGCCTAACGGTCTTCTGGCGTATCATCGGCCTAGCGCAGCCGCCTGACCACCATCGTAGACATTCCTATTTCTTCGTTACGTCTGACGATTAAGACGAAATAAGGAGATAAAAAGTTCTTTACCCTCCTCCCTCCCACGCCCTCCCCCCCCTTCATAACAATCGGCCCCCTTATCTCATTATCGACCAAGTCCGAGAAACCTTAAGAGAACGCGTGAAGCCTTTGGAAAGGCGTCGTCGGCGGCCATTGGAGACTCTTTCTTTAAAATACGAGATCGACGGACCGAATTCCCCCTGGAGGAGGGAAGAAAAAGGAGAAGAGGAAGAATAAGGAATATTCCAACCGAATTCCCACTGGAGGAGGGAAGAAGGAGGAATATTCCAATCAAATTCCCACTGGAGGAGGAGGGACATTCCAAGCAAATTCACCCTGGAGGAGGGCGGAAGAAGAAGAAGAAGAAGGAGGAATATTCCAACCGAATTCTCACTGGAGGAGGGAAGAAGAAGGAATATTCCAACCGAATTCCCATTGGAGGAGGGAAGAAGAAGGAATATTCCAACCGAATTCCCATTGGAGGAGGGAAGAAGAAGGAATATTCCAACCGAATTCCCATAGGAGGAGGAAGAAGGAATATTCCAAACTGAATTCCATTGGAGGAGGGAAGAAGAAGGAATATTCCAACCGAATTCCCATAGGAGGAGGGAAGAAGAAGGAATATTCCAACCGAATTCCCATTGGAGGAGGGAAGAAGAAGGAATATTCCAAGTGAATTCTCACTGGAGGAGGAAGAAGAAGGAATATTCCAAGCGAATTCCCATTGAGGAGGAAGAAGAAGGAATATTCCAAGCGAATTCTCACTGGAGGAGGGAAGAAGAAGGAATATTCCAAGCGAATTCCCATTGGAGGAGGGAAGAAGAAGGAATATTCCAAGCGAATTCTCACTGGAGGAGGGAAGAAGAAGGAATATTCCAAGCGAATTCTCACTGGAGGAGGGAAGAAGAAGGAATGTTCCAAGCGAATTCTCACTGGAGGAGGGAAGAAGAAGGAATATTCAAGCGAATTCCCATTGGAGGGAGGGAAGAAGGGAATATTCAAGCGAATTCTCACTGGAGGAGGGGAGAAGGAATATTCAAAGGAATTCCCATTGGAGGAGGAAGAAGAAGGAATATTCCAAGCAATTCTCACTGGAGGAGGAAGAAGAAGGAATATTCAAAGCGAATTCCATTGGAGGAGGGAAGAAGAAGGAATATTCCAAGCGAATTCTCACTGGAGGAGGAAGAAGAAGGAATATTCCAAGCAAATTCCCATTGGAGGAGGGAAGAAGAAGGAATATTCCAAGCGAATTCTCACTGGAGGAGGGAAGAAGAAGAAGGCATATTCCAAGCGAATTCACTCTGGAGGAGGGAAGAAAAAAGAGAAGAAGAATAATAAGGAATATTCCAACCGAATTCCCACTGGAGGAGGGAGGAAGAAGAAGAAGAAATATTTCCCGTCAATTCTCCCTATCTCGTATGAGTGAAAACATATTATTATTATTATTATTATTATTATTATTATTATTATTATTATTATTATTATTATTATTATTATTATTATTATTATTTCAGCGGTGTCGCCCAGACTACCGGTCGAGTTATCTTATTTCGACGGGGTTCTTGGCAGCGTGCCTCCGGCCCCTAGCTACAACCCCTTTCGTTCCTTTTACTGTACCTCCTTTCATATTCTCTCTTCCATCTTACTTTCCACCCTCTCCTGCCAAAGGTTTTCCTCCTGTGACACCTTTCAAACCTTTTACTGTCAATTTCCGTTTCAGCGCTGAATGACATAGTATATATATATTATATTTATGTAATGTATATAAATATATATACACATATATATAAATAAATAAATATGTATATACTATATAAATATATAGATATATATATGTATATATATACACAGTACATATATATATATATATATATATATATATATATATATATATATATATATATATATATATATATATATATATATATTTCCTTTGCAGACTTGTGGCGTTAACAAAAACGTAAAACGTATGTATATTTGAACTTATACAAGTATACATAACACAAACTACACAAGTTAGTACACACATACACCCACATACACACACACACATACAGAGAGAGAGAGAGAGAGAGAGGTTCCTCGCGGCCTCACGCTGTAACAATAGATAAACAAAACATTCAGATCATACCAGCAACCTTTATAGGTCTTTTCTCCGCGGGTTACGGCGTAGCCGCCGATACGGGCAAGAAAAAGAAGCCATAAGTCTCGCAAGACAAAGAAAAAAAAAGAAGAGGAATGCGGAAGAAAGTAGAGAATTCCGGGTGACTTCGGACTAAGTTGGATCGTGATTACACCTGTCGAGAGTTTAACGCAAAATAAACAGCTGGTCTGAAACGCATTTGTTGTAAGTTAGAAAGCCGCTCAACACCTGTCGGTTGTTTGGTTATAAACACATGCGTAAGACACACCTGTTCAGGATTAAAAACAAAGGATTATGAACACATCTGTTTTTAAAAAAATAAAATAGGTTGGTAAACAGTGAAGACGCGCCTGTTTAAAACAACATGTAGGACACACCTGTCAAAAATTTGATATGGGACACATCTGTCTATAATTTGATGTAGGACACACCTGTCTTTGATTTGAACTAGAATAACTACAAGCAGATGCAATAACTAAACATCTGTCGAGGTTTTGAAAGCCAAAACACCTGTCGATTATTAATTAAAAAAATAAAAATGACACGTCACATTGTCTGTTAGAACTTTAAGAAAATATCAAATAGACAACACCTGTTTAGAACCTGAACAAATAAAAAAAACAAACAAACTCAAAACATCTGTCAAGAAGTTATATAGGCCTATACCACAGGATATGTAGAGCAAGCTGACAATTCACTGTCTTTTTCTTGCATGGGAAACCGGAAGAAAGAACGAGTTCCGGAGAGGGTGAGTCACTGAGATTTTGGACGGGCACAAATTTGAACCCCTCAAATAAGATTTTGTTCATTCAATTTAAATTGAAGCTTTTTGGTGATGATTCCGAACGAGGTATGAGACTAAGGGTAAACCAGTTAGTCTCACATGTATATATAACTGTGTGACAAGAAACACCTGATAATTTAACCGCAAAATAATAATTAAATTATGATCAGAATAAAAACAAAACCAGAAGACTTTTGTAATCTAAAACATAACTTTCTTCCGCCATAAACCAAGCCTATCCCTTGCATGAAACTAGACTGAAACCAGTTAGCCTCACGTATATAATTAACCGAGACAAGGAATGCCTGACAATTAACTGCAAAACATTATAAACTAAATAATTAAATTAAAATCAGACAAAAGACAAAACCAGAAGACTTTTTTTAACTTAAAACATAACTTTTTCCCGACATAAACCACGCTTATTCTTCCTCCACTTCATTAGGCCTATAAGACAGCAACTACTCCACAAGCAAGACGACATTACAGGGTCGAGCAAAAACTTTTTATTTGTCCGTCACGGTACAGGAGTAGCAGAAGAAACCACCAGCCTATATGGTTAATACTGGTTATACACATTTGACCACAACCACCCAGCTGGGATTATTGATTATTGAGCTGTTGTGGGTGAGGGGAGGAGGAGGAGGAGGAGGAGGAGTTGTTGGAGTAAGCTTCCTGGAATACGTCGCCGCACCGGTTTCGTCTCCTGTTGTTTCTCCCTGTGGAAACCGGAAGAAGAAGAAGAAGAGAGACTATAATCAGAAATAAAGGCTCAATAGAAATGGCTATAGAAAGAAGAAGAAGAAGAATATGAACAGAGATAGACCTAGTACAAAAACAGCAACGCATACCTGGAAGAATGCTCCGCAAAAATTAGGCGTAAGTCTAGATAAGAAAGAGTTAAAAAGGCAAATACCTCCTTCGGGAAATTGGGACATACCACAAATCGATAAAAGTAGGCGATGTTGCCTTAGAAATGCAATAATAAACTTAAAAGTAACACAAATAATGCCTACATTTCTTGCAGACAGGCCTATTGAAAAGGAGTTACACGTGAGAGAAAAGGAATTGAGACAACTGGAATACAAGCAATAGGCCTAAAGGACTGTCAGGATATGTATGAGCAAGCACAGATAGTCCCAACAATACTTGCAAATATTGGCGAGGAGTTGCATGCAAAAATCAATTGGGATAATTGGAATACAAGCAATAGGCCTAAAGGATTGTTAAATACGTTTGAGCAAGCACAGATAGTCCCAACAATACTTGCAAATATTGGCGAGGAGTTGGATGCAAAAATCAGTTGAGATAACCGGAGTAGAAGCAATAGGCCTAAAGGATTGTCAGAATATGTTTGAGCAAGCACAGATAGTCCCAACAATACTTGCAAATATTGGCGAGGAGTTGCATGCAAAAATCAATTGAGATAACCGGAATACAAGCAATGAGCCTGAAGGATTGTCAAATATGTTTGATCAAGAGCAGAAGTACGATTTTGGCTAACTCTTAACCTTAAATAAAATAAAAACTACTGAGGCTAGAGGGCTGCAATTTGGGAAGTTTGATGATTGGAGGGTGGATGATCAACATACCAGTTTGCAGCCCTCTAGCCTTGGTAGATTTTAAGATCTGAGGGCGGACAGAAAAAGTGAGGGCGGACAGACAAAGCCGGCACTATAGTTTTCCTTTACAGAAAACTAAAAAAAGCCTCTAGAGGTAATGTGGACTGAAGGAAGTAGTGAGAACCAGTATCAAAATGACTTTATAATGAAAGCAAGATTGGATGTGCTAATTTCGAAAGCAGATTTCTGTGAAGAAGATAGAGAGATGTGACTCACTGCGACCTTTGAACTTATTCAGACGCAGGGGAAATGGACCTGGTAAGAGAGAATGAAATAAATGCGGAAACTAAAGAGGTTTGATAAATGAATTCTTGAAATATATTATAAAAGAGGCACTATGCAAATTCCTGTCTTCTGTACTGCATGTTATATATATATATATATATATATATATATATATATATATATATATATATATATATATATATATATATATATATACATAAATGAATCACGAGAATATGGAACGTGATGAATGTATAAATAAAGGCAATGCCACGAATGAAAGAGGAACAATGAACACTGCAAGGCCTTTCGACTTATTGTCCTTTACTTAGCCGTACTCCATTGTTTCTCTTTACTTCCTGGCATTGCCTTTATATGTATGTACAGTACTGTATATATATATATATATATATATATATATATATATATATATATATATATATATATATATATATATATATTATATATATATATATATATATATATATATATATATATATATATATATTTATATATATATATACACACACATTTATAAAACTTGAATTAGACAAATCACAAAAACTAGAAGAACAAAATCAAAAAATATATATACAAATAGATTTACATATTAAACTTGAACTAAGCAAGTCTGATTAACTGTAGTACAACCATATAATTTCCTTTGCATGTTTCATAAAGGATAGTTACCGCACCCGCCCCCCCCAAAAAAAAGGTGTTTGTGGAGGGAGCTGAGAGGAACTAGGACAAAAAAAAAAGATGCATTAAAGAAAAAACACCCTCTGTCGAGGTCTCTCGTTTTGTTTTCAAGCTAAAGAAGAAAAATGGCCTCTCTGGAACCTTTTGTCTTGTTTTAAAAAAATGTGAACTGTGGTATCTGAAAGCTTATTGTTAAGACATTGTGAGGTTCCACAATGACCTATGAATAGGAAAAGAAGATATAAGTTATTTATATATATACATATATATATAATCACAAATGTTGAGCAATCCTCAGTAGATAGTTCAAGTTTTTTTTAATGACAAGTGGCGCATGTCTAAGAATATGTAAATGGGGAGTGACTAGTTTGATATAAAACTGGGTCTACGACTGCTGTCTGTGTTGTCTTGATGGCTGTTTAATATATACACATATATATATATATACATATATATATATATATACTGTATATATATCCCTAATAAATGTCGATTTATCATAAATTTCCTTCGGTATTTTAATAGACAGCAAATCCCGTTTGCGTGCTGCACGTGAGCAGCTATGACAAATCACAGGCTTGTGCAGCTGGGCTGGGAACAGCATAACAACAGAACACAGCGTAACAACAGAACACAGCATAACAGCACTGACGCAGTATACCTCATGGGGACTAATCTAGATGTATTGCTAGAACCACACTGACATCCCCCCATGTTGAATAATATTGACCAGGAACGGGGCAGAGAGAGAGAGAGAGAGAGAGAGAGAGAGAGAGAGAGAGAGAGAGATGGGGGGCGGGATGAAGGCTGGACTAGTTTAAGGGTCCTTATCATTCAGGAAATTAGCCCTCTCGCCCGACATTCTACTCTCCTCAGCTGATCAATTGTACTGTTTTTTCTCTCTCTCTCTCTCTATATGGTCAATAAGAATAGTCCTAACTCTTATATTTCTTAATCTAAGTTGGCTGTTATAAACTAGAAATAGTTGATTATAATGCACAAATGCAAATAAATGAACATATAAATAACTACTTGATAGACAAAGGTACATAGGCCTAACACGAAATATCCCTCTTTGTGCAAATACTTTTTTTTGGATCCAATTCATATAATAAATATATATTTATATAATATATATAAATAAATAATATAGACAGAGGCCCATAGGCCTAACACGAAATATCCCACATTACGTAAACACCTATTAGACAATCTAAATTTCCATTTACAACTAAAAAAACGAAGAAGTAAATATATTTTTAAGAATCTCTCAAATATCTTTTAATTTCTGAAGGCTCAAAATAGTTCATAACCCTTGAACTTTTCGGCAGGTCGAATTTAAATAAGCAAAAAAGAATCTGACATTTCGCCATTACTACGATCTTATGACTCAAAATTCCATGGATGGATGGACGTACACATGTACGCACGCACGAACTATCGATCGTAGTAGTAGTAGTACTATAATTTATGACATGAAATACTATACGACTCAAATTCTCGTACCCGAGAGTGAAAGGGATCGCCGCGATTTCCCAAAAAAAAGCCGGTTACCCCTTTGACCCAAGATGGGTCGCGGGTTTTAATGGGCACGAGGGACATTCGGGCGGGCATTAAAAGGCATATGGCGATGCCTGGGCATCTTTTAATCATCAATTATGGCATAAATCTGTGCCAAAAGCGAAAAGACTGTATCCCTTTCCTATTGATTCGTTCCATTGATTGAATGAATGGACTGTCGTGGGGTGAGCATCTTTCGATTTAATATTTACTTTATGTCGAAGAAAAATGATTAAATATTAATGAAAATAATTATAAAATAATTATTAAAATAATTTAAGCATATAATAAATTTAAAACAACGGCTACGTATAAAGAAAAGATTAAAATGAAACTGTCGTATTTTCGAAAGGTGTACGGCGCATCTCAGCGAGTGTTATGGCAAGATGGCCTCCCTCCCATCTCCCACCCAGGTAACGAAAATTAACCCATTTCGTCTGTTTGTAGGAGTATTATAGCCCTGCCGAGGAACCAGGTCAGATACGAGTGTCATATCAACCGGTATCAAAAGGAACCACGACGATACACGAAGGGCGGTTCCCAAAAATCGAGGTCGAAGTCAGACCCGCCTCTCTCTCCTCAGGTCGATGGCGAGAGTCCTGGCCCCCGAAATTGTCATGTTTTGCCCGATTTAACGCCCGAGGAGTGGGCTTTAGTTCCCCAGGCGGGCAGCGAGTATTGGGCTGGACTTATCGAAGTGTTTTCAATCGTTAGGACCGCAGAGAATGTCAAATATCGAGGTAAAAACTCGAGATTGACTGACGGTAGATCTAGTAGACACTAGTGAGTGGGTGGGAAATTATTGTATAATTTAGACTTTTCTCTTTTAGTTGTGGCCGTTTGAAATCTTTTATTTACCGTCATTTCAAATCCTGAGACTTTTTATTGGTTGCAGATTTTAACTCGCCCTTTTATCCTTGGCTTAGGTGTCGGGCTAGGCCACAATTCGTGACTGAGACTTGACGTAGCCTTTAACATTATTTCATAGGCTATGGCAGGGAATAGGGCTTAAGTCAGGCTACGCATATTTGAAAGTATCCCCACTTAATTTTATTCCAAATCAGGCTCCTGAGTATTGATTATATCACAAGACCACATTAGGTAGGCTGTAAGCGAGGTTAGGAATAGGGTTGTTCAGAATGACAGGTTATTCTGCCGTCGTAATATCGTGACGGGTTACGAAGGCCTAGGGTTAATTCTAGAGAAAAGCACAGCGGGGAGATGTGATTAATACTAGGCCCTTATGGATGAATGTAAAAACATAAACACAAGGTCATTTTCTCATTATATCAGTCAATTTCTCTTAATTATTGCACAGCTGTTCTGCATTGCATACACCTTTTTCTATATTATTCAGTCACAAAATACCTCTGTCAAGTGATATCTGACGAAAAGAAAGTAATTTCTCAAAGTATCTTGGTAAATTATCTCACTTTTACCGCATAGTATACGCCTTTTTGTATATTATTCAGGCAAAAAGCATGTCTGTCACTATGGTATCTCTAAATTTCTCATATTTTATCGGAAAATTTTGCTAATTTGTAAATGATCTTGCCCGTACTGCATTATTCAGTCGAAAAACTCACTCTCTCTCTGTCAAAACGATATCTCGGTGTGGCCTAGGCTGTGCAGTTAATATTTTTGATAGCCTTGGCCACCTTGGACTTACTGGCAAGATTTTTCTCGATTACGTTTAAGAGTAGGCCTTAGACCTTGTATTATATGATGTCAGACTGCTATCAGACGACTAACCTTCTGCCATGAATATGCCAAGTGTTCCCCTCTGAACAGTCATTTATATAAGCTATAGCACAGGCTAGGATGAAGTGATCAAATCAGTCGCAAGCAATCTCACCACTGGGCACGCCCTTTTACTCAAGCCCAACAAACCTAACTTAACTTTTCAGGTTGTCAGCTAATATATGATTCATATAGCTTGTGCGTAATTACCCAGCAGGCTATTTTATGTCTTATGCATTTGTGACCATTATTATTGGTGCAGCTTGTGTGTGTTTCCCCAGCTGTCTGTATGGGCTAAAATAATTGTAGGGGGGAAACCCTCTGGGAAACTGGCACTCTTTAGAAAGAGGAAAACTCAAGAGAAGTGAATTGCACCAGTGGATATGGTCTAAATTTAGAAGTCATAAGTTGCTTTGCTGCCATTGGAAAAGTAAAGTTGCACACGTGTGCCCGTGGTGGTTCCTAACAACCCATCACTAGCTAGTGCTTAATTTGTAAACCCTGTTATCAAGCTTTAATGATAGGACCAGCTGTTGCTTAAGCTATCCATTGAAAGACTTGGTTTGTATATCTTTGAAAATTGCAAATTTTTTTTTTTAAGTTTGCCATTTTTACCTTACTGTAGGTTTGCTGGCAAGGCTGCAATTGTTCAAGTTTTTCTTTTGTTATTAAGGCTAGGTCAGTATGTTGTGCAACATGTAGCCAAGGCATTAGGCTGTTTGTTAGAGGATAATCCAGATTTGCTTTTTGATGTGACTTCATTTGAAGTGAATACATAAAGGATTTATTAAATGAGAGTTGAATGGTGCATTGTAATGCAAGGAATGAATCACACTGTGTTACCATATTAAACTTAGATGCTTCCAAATAATTGGCTACGTTTTCTCACAAAATGCATTCAGTGTTATTGTGCTTATTACCTAGTTTGAAAGGAATGTTAGAGCAATGCAGAATATACATCAAAAGGGAATTGTTAAAAAGCTTTCAGAGCAAAATGTGGCCTGGGGAGTACTGTTTTAGGGTATATATGTATATATGTTTAAGTGAGGCCTTGTTGGTACAAAGTATGTTATAGGTTTAGCGATTTGACTGGGAAGTGTTGCCATGAGCAGGTTTTTGAATCTTAGGGGAAGTAATTGTTGCTCACAATGATGCGTATGTATACACTGTTGTTCAAGTGATTTTAAGGTAAATTTTTATAATTTGTCCTTGAACTGTACAGTGTTCATGATATTAAAAGTAATTTCATGTGCTGTACCAAACATAAGTAGAATACCAGGTTTGGGCTTGAGGGCTATTTCATAGTTTTCACAGGTGTTCAGTGCTCATTTGAAAGGTGCGCATGTTCATACGTTCTAAAGCAACTGCAACTGGGATGCTAACAAGGTAGAGTGTGATGGTTTTGCTTATTTGTGTACGGTGTGAAGACCTTCAACTATTATACGAAATCTGGGGCAATCTAGATCTCGCAGGATAATTGACCTTTTAACAGACATCACCTGTTAAGAGTAGGTTTGGAGAGACCTGTATCTTTAGAAGGATCAGGTTAAATTATTTGTGAAACACTGATGCAGATAGAGAATTGCTGAACAACAGTAGTTTTTGACTCCTGTCCTCTTGTAAATGATAGGCATTTGACTTTGCCTTGTAAATGACAGTCAGTGCTAATTAAACCAAAATGGCAGTACCATCTAACAAATGAGTTCATTTTGGTGTGGGAAGTAATTGGAAAGCTTAGATTTCTAGTTTATGCTCATTTAATTTTAATGCAGAATAGAATGGAAAATTAAATTGAAAGTTTGTGATCATTTCATTTTCATGCAGAAATTAATTGGGAAGATATTGCAGCCAAATGGTCGATGGTAGATTATAAATAAAACAAATCAAGTGTTGTCTGCAATGAGCTACTGCAACTGCAAACACAGTGATGCTTCTTGTCAAGTTGCATAAACCAGGTCTCCTGTGCGCTCCCTTTTGAATGGCAATGATGTTTGTGGCGCTGGACTAGATTCATCCAGAGTAATGAGTTGTTTACCCCAAAATAATTAGGTCCATTCTTGCTGAGCCCTGTAGGAGGGAAGTATTGTCAGGGCAGTGCATGCTGTGTACTGTAGTCATTACTTAAGGTTCTTTGCAGTGTCCCTTTGGCCCTTAGTTGCCACCCCCTTTTATTCTTTTTACTGTGCCTCTGTCCATATTCTTCCATCTTACTTTCCACGCACTCCTAACTGCAACTGTGAGGCTTTCCTCCTGTTACACCTTTCAAACCTTTTTATAGTCAGTTTCTGTTTAAATACTAAATGTATGAGAGTTTTTATCTGACAGTTCTTCAAATAATTAGAGTATAGTATAACATTTCAGGTTTACATTATATATACATATATATTCAGCAGTTTTTTGTTTGGTTAAAGTTTGAAAAAGCGTTATCGTTCTCCCAGTGTATTGATAATTCGTAGTAGATAAAAAGTCTTTGAATACATTAAAAAAAATTTAAGTATAGTACACACCTTCAGGACAATTGCTGGACCTAACTATTATCAGTTTCTTATCTTATGTCATTATTTGTGGAGTAAGTGTTATCATGATGCTGTAATGACCTAAACCAGATAAAATGTAAAAATCTTATCAAGATGGTATCGGCCATCTGTATTTTTACCTATAGGACTTTTGTCAAGGCCAAGGAAGTGTGCGATAGGTATGGAATGCATAAGTAAAGTAGTAACTTCTCATGCAAGGGCTGTGTTACTGTATTCATAATGAGGATGAATTTATATAACTTGATTTTTATCGGAGGACTTTGATTTTTATTGGCTAATCTGCCTTCCCAAGATAGAGCAAAGAAAGATCATTCCAAATTTACTTTTGTAAAAGATCTTTCAGTACAGTATTGTATCATGAAAAGACTTACATTACCAAGTTTTATAGCTGCTAGGATTAGCATTGGTTATTCACTGATGCTACATCACTTGCTTAGTATGTAGGAGGTTCCTGAGAAGTAGGGTGATGAGTAATCCTAAGGCTTTTGTTATGACAGCCTCGCTAGGAGTTACGGGAATGCTCATAACATGTACCAGTTCTCTAAAGGTTTGACCTTTGTCTCTTCCCAGGTGGCGGGAGACCAGGCAGGTATCTTCGAAGCATGGTACAGAAAAGTTGACCCAACAGGCGTTGGTACGATCCAGGCTGGACCAGCTGCCGGTTTCTTAAAGAAATCAGGATTAAATGATAATATTCTGAGTAAAGTAAGTGGTGGAATCGTTTGAAGTTTCACGTTAAGGGCTCTCATAAAGTTCTAAAGAAATGTTTCAGCTTCTTGGTTATATGTAATGCCAGTAATTTTGATTTTCATTAAAATTCAAGTGAAGGTCTCTTTTGAAGATATAAAGAAATGTTTCAGCTTGTTATATATTTGTACTGCCTGTAATTTTGAATATTAATAATTTTGGTGTTGAGTTTCATACTGAACTTGTGTTTGTCTTATAGAACTTGTTGCCAGATACAGAATTTTCGTACAAATGACCATTTGTTATTGGTCTTGAAAATAATCATTGTTGAAAAGTTTGTGAAACTTTTAGATAAGTGTGTGTTATCTGTTTGATCAGATAACCTTGGTTTTTCACTGTCAGAAATAAGCCTCAAGAAGAGTTCTTTGTGGTGTTGATGCTCATGTGTTTTGTAGTGATGCTTAGCTGTCAGGAGCTGATGTAGTGAAGCCACATTCTGTGTTGCTCTGGTTAGCCCTAAAGGCTGCCAAATGTGCTTCTGTGGAGATAAAACTTTTGGTTTTGAAGTGACGCACTGTTTAGATCTTGGCAGACATTGCTGATCACCAAAATTGTTATCTGATGTTTGATACCAGATTCATGAAGAGTTTTGTCGTGGTTGCTTACAGTGGAAGGTATTTTGGTTGGGAAGTAGACACTGCTACGAGTGGGTATTTTCACGTGACTCATAATCTGATTGCTCTTCTTTGATAAATTGAGGTGTTCCTGTATATTGAAAGATATTAATGCTTGCAGTGCTCCATAGTTTTGCAGTCATGCCATGTATTGTCATGTATATTCTTTAAAGGGCATCTCATTGTAAGCTAGTGAATCGAACTTGTTTTAGTATATTGGTGTTAAATATTTAGTGCTGTGCATCTAATTTTGCCATTTTTTTTGTGTGCAAAGTGTTTTTATAGATTCATTAATATTTGTGTCCAGTAGGAAGGAGTCACTCTTTTAGGCTCTCTGAAACATTCTAGTGCCCAGAAGAAGTACGAATGACCAACACAATAGGAAGAGCAGTGACCACTGCCTCTGAGGGGACCATCCTGCCTGTCTCTCTGTCTTCCTGTTCTTTGCTCGTGCGGTAACAGGAAGAAGGTTCACTTGTCTTCCTCCTCTGACTCCCTTACCTGCGGAAGGCCCCTTAGGGGGTTAGTGCCATCATTGCACCTGACTCGGTGCACTGTAGGCATTACTTGGGGTTTTTTGTAGTGTCCCTTTGGCCCCTAACTGCAAACCCTTTCAGTCCTTTTACTCTACTTCCATTCATATTCCCTTTCTTGATTCTTGCCATCCACCCTATCCTAACAGTTGTTTCATAGTGCGACTGCTAGGTTTTCCTCCTGTTACACCTTTCAAACCTTTCTATTCTCAGTTTCTCTTTCAGCGTTGAATGACCTCATAGGTCCCAGCGCTTGGCCAATGGCCAAAATTCTATATTCGATATCTGTGGAAGGAACCTGCATGAGTTTTATGACATTACTTGCACCAGAGATCTGAGCAGTTTAGTCGTTTCCTCTTGCCCCTCTGCTCCCCCACATTTGATTGACGAGGACACCTGGTTATCATTCTTCTCAAACTGGCTAAATTTTAGATAAATAATTCTTCTTACAACTCAAATTAGCCCTTATCAGAAATAGCTCGCCTCGACTGCTTCCGTAGGTGTGAACGCAGTCGACAGCTTAAGGGACAGTGCTTTTGCTTTATTGCAGGGTCCATTCCTGCTCATTGAGGTGTCTTCGTGATTCTTATGGAACTCCTGGTTTCTTCCTTCTATCTTAATTTCTACCCTCTCCAAACAATTGATTCATAGTTCAACTGAGAGGTTTTCCTCCTGTTACACCTTGAAAACTTTTTACAGTCAATTTCTGTTTCAGCGCTGAATGATCTCATAGGTCCCAGCGCTTGGCCTTTGGTCTAAATTGTGTATTCCATTCCAGTCCACAGTACTTATGATGCAGGTGACCAACATCTTTAGTTTTTTTTTTTTGTAGAATACAAACCTGTAATTTCTTGGGAGTTCATTAATGCTTAGCAAAGAACCAACCTTCCTCCATTAAAATGGGGAGATTAAAAAAGTCAGTGACATGGGACCCCTTGGCTTGGTCAGTAGGTAACACTAGATTTTATAATGCATCTGGTCTTTTGTTTATGCAGTAATCTGTCTTGTTGGTAACATTGGAGTTAAGGTGGAAACTGAACTTGTGAAATGTCTTTGCGCTCTGAAACTAAAGCAGTTTTATAAATTGCAATTTCTAGTAGCGAGTGGGGGTTTATATTTTTAGATTTTTAGTGATATGATATTGCTTCGTTCAGTCACGCCTCAAGTTTATGGACTAGTGTACTTATCAGCTACATTATTATCATTATTTTTTGCTTGGCTATCATTTTAGACGTCAGACGTTATTAAATAAATATCTTGGATGTGAAGTGTAAAGCACAGGTTAGCTTATGTTAAGAACTACATGGCACTGCTGTCAGCTGTAAGATAACTAGAAAATATTCCAGTACAGGCTGTAACACACAGCCTTTGTTACTTAACAGACTCTGCTATCAGAAAGCCAAACCTCCAAAGTGTTAAGTCAAGGTGCTACTGTGTTTTATCGATTATTAAATTGAGGTGCAACTGTATTTTATCACTTAGAACCTGATGTACGATTTTGATTTTTTCCAGATATGGGACCTCAGTGATCCTGGTGGCAAAGGCTATTTGGATAAGGCTGGGTTGTTTGTAGCCTTGAAAATGGTGGCCTTAGTACAAAACGGCAAGGAGCCGAACATTGCTAATGTTAATATACCTACGCCCCCTCCAAATATGGTATGTCTTCCTTTTCCAAAGTTAAAAGGATTTGTTTCTCGATAGCTGACTCTTCCTACAACTGGTCTGATTAAATCACTTGACGATAATAATAAATAATAAAAATACTATACTAATATAGACATTCAAAGAATCTTATCGTGACTGGATATTAATATTATTTTATAGCAACAGGGCTGATTAAATCAATTGATAGTAATAATCAATAATAAAAATAATTTTGGCCTACAGAGAATAAGCACAGCTCTTGCAGATGATAAAGATATTTTGATAGCAAGTTTTTTAAAGCAATTTAACTGTTTAAGAAATTTATGTGGTCTTCGGTGACATGACTGATGCATTTGATATCCTCACCTTTAAATCATGTTTTGACGAAGTAATTGGTCATGATAATCAACTTGGTATTTGGTGACCCTAATGTTGAGTTCTTGATTAATTTAGAATGTAACTGGATATTATAGAGTGAGAAATACAACTGTCTTCTATTATGTTGATGTTTTAATAATTGAAAAAGGAAGATTTAAGAAAAAGTCATGTAAATCAGTTGTATGTTGTCCTTTTTATGAGTGTATTTCATGTACCATAGAAAATCTCTTTTATTTTATCCAGTGTAAGCTGAAAACTGTTTGTAGGAATGCTATTTATATTTGCACTAGGGTGTTCTAGTGAACTTTGTTAATCAGTTCAGTGTGGAGTCTTTTTAACATTGCTGAGATGGAGCTAGAGGTTTGACCTACTGAAATATTGGAGAGTCATTCTCATCGTATCCTAGAATTGGGACTTTCCCTACCCCAAAGGGGACACCATTTAACAGTGTGCCATGCTGTATGCACTGTAGACAAAAGTTTTTTGCAGTGACCTTTTTGCATGGAAGGAACGCTATTAATAACTAAATTGTTTATAATGAGCAAACAATTAGAACCGATTACTTGTATCAGGAATCTTTTTACGAAATTTTATTCCTTAGTCTATTAGCACATTGCAGAAAGGCAAGGCTTGAGCTATCAGAACTGCTTCTGCAGTTCAACAATTTTTGTCGTTGATAGTATTGAGGGAGTGTTAGTGCCATCAGTGCACCTTTTGCTGTGCACTGTAGGCAGTGCTTATAGTTCTTTGGAGGGTATCTTTGGCCCCTGGCTGCAAGCCCTTTCATTCCTTTGACTGTACCTCCATTCATATTCTTTATCTTCCATCGTACGCTCCGCTTTCTAACGATTGTTTCATAGTGCAACTGTGAGGCTTTCCTTATAATTACACCTTTAAAACCTCTCTGTTCCAATTTCCCCTATCAGTGCTGAATGACCTTATTGGTCCCAGCACTTGGCCTTAGGCCTAAATTTTACTTTTTAAATGAACCTTACCTCACCATTATGTAGCTTTTTACTTCTGTGCCAGCAGTGGTAAAAGCTATATAATGGAGAGGCAAGTGTTTAAAAAATAAATCTTTAGTATTTATATATTCCATTCCATTTATCCAGTTCTACATGTGTAGCTAATGTCCAGTTTATTAGGTGAGGTGTATTACTTCATCCAATTTATTATTAAGACTTCATTCATTTTTACTAGACCAAACCATTTTATGATAAGTAACAACTCTTGGCCTTAGGCCTAAATTTTATATTCCATTTCATTTATCCAGTTACGTGTTTAGCAGATGTCCGGTTTATTTGTTGAGGTATAATATTATTTATCCATTTTATTATTAAGACCTCATTCATTTTAGTAAGACTTCTTTCATTTTGACAAGACCAAACCATTTTGTGGTGAAGCAACAACTCAAATCAAAATTCCACAGAGGTTGACTTAATGTCGTTTCTGTCTTGCTTTCAGGGTGAGCCCCCACCACACCCCCCTCCACCCCACCCAGCCCCTCCCCATCCTGCCCCACCACACCCAGCCCCACCCACGAAACCCCCAGTTCCTGCCCACCCTGCGGGTGTTTCTGCGGGCGTGTGGACCATCACGCCGACAGACCGTCAGAGATACGACCAAATATTTAACTCATTGGGACCAGAGGCAAATAAACTTCATGGCAATAAGGTAGGTTGGAACTGAATAAGGTGCATTACCTGTTTATACTCTGGGAATGGATTTAATTTTAGACCAGTTTAGTTATTATTGCTAAGAAATTCACGATCTCGTCAGAAACAGTTTGTGTAATAAAAGTCCACAATTATTTATTGTATTACTATGTAAAAGACCAAAAGCAAAGCCTTTTGACCTGAATGGCGTTCCTGATGAGGAACACAGTTCAGGTGTCCGAAAGTCTTGGTTTTGTCTTTTACATAGTAATACATTTATTACATAATTGTGGATTTTTATTACAATACTATTATTATTATTGTTAATAATTGGAAGACAAACCCCATTCATATGGAACAAGCCTACTGCAGGGCCATTGACTTAAAATTCAAACTTCCAAAGAATATGGCATTCATTTGGATTTGGATGAAGCAACAGAAGGTATGGGAAATACAGAAAGAGAGATCAGTTGTTAGAAAAACAGTTAAAAGAATAAATAAATAAATAAATAAAAATGTCAGTAAGATATTAAAATATAGGGTTTTAATCAGTTTTGATTATACAGTAGTTTTTGTACTGTAGGTGAACTCTGAAAACCAGAATTAAATCCTTTCATGTATCAGGTTTGTACTTGAAGATCTTGTACCTTGTTGTGGTGAAAGTGGTTGTTTTATACAAGGAATCTGCAGATATTAGAACAACAGCTGAAAACACTTGTCAAAGTTCAAAGTGTAAAAAACTTGACATTTGAAAGCATGAGTTTAGCTTTGCTTATTTATGTACAGACATTGTAGGACCTGTCTCTCTATTTGAGCGAGAATTTTGACGAAGAGAACCAAGACAACTTGGGGTGTTTGCTTAATGCAGACATAATCTTATTTGCTTTAGTTTTTCTTTAGTAGTTTCTGTTTAAGAACATATTTGAAACAGCAGAATATTTGTACTGAAATGGTTATTATCCATTTTTAGCGTCATAATCAATGCCACTAAAGGAAAATTGACTATAAGAAAGTAAAACCATGAAGTAATTTGTTATTCAGGCAGCTTAGTAACTAAAGTATTTTGAGGATTTGAAAATGACAGTTAAGCCTTTGTGCATGTGTTGAAAAGGAGTACTTTAAATCTGCTATAGTTCATGGCAGTTGCTGTGTTAGCTGGTCAAGGGTCACTTAAACTGTATTAGATTAACGAGAATAAGTTGGGAAGAATAAATTACAGTACATGTTACCAAAAGCTGTAACATTTCCTTATGATCCATCTTCTTAGTTGTACAGGTGTCCACACAGTAAAGGGGACTTGAAATTTCAAAATCATTTGTGGTACAGTAATGATGATTATATAGTGTTTATTCTTCCAAGATTTATTTTCATTATATCAAGTTAATTTGACTTTAGTGATACATTGTTTTGTCTCCCAACAGGTGAAAGGGGTAATGCTCAATTCGAAGCTTCCCATGGAAATTCTGGGGAAGATCTGGGACTTAGCTGATATGGACAAAGATGGTTCATTAGATCGAGTAGAGTTCTCCATTGTAAGTATTGTTGACTACTGTGGTTCATTTAGCACATTATTTTTTAAGGGATGAGGGTTTTGTAGAATTCTGCATCATTTAGTTTGATGATGATCGTGGAAATTGGTGCGGTAGGTACCGAACAAGGACTTTGTTCGGCATCAAAATGTTGCACAAATAGATTCAACCTTTTTTTTTCAGTAAATTTTAGACTTGCAGTGCTGAAGCAGAAATGATTCTAATGAGTGTATGAAAGATTCTGTACATGTAGAATGTGATATTTAGAAATAAATCACTATACCTGCACAAAAGTTAAGATATCAAGAATTGTCTGTTACATGTGTGATTCACCATTGTTTTGACTTAAGGGGTTGCCACTTATTGTGACTTACGTGTCTTAGGACTGTACTAAAAGTTTCTTGAAACTTCCTTTCTCCCCCAGATGCATTGCTTTATGTCTTGCATTTATTCTTCGTTCTTTCTGGTCTCACTCAGCTTGTTGACTCTACTTTGTTCCATTTTGAACTCTTGTTTAAGAACAAATCTTCCAGGTTAGCTGTATAGTAGCTGGCTGTGTGACTTGGTAGTCTTGTTAAATTACTGTGAACTAATGAAGAGTAGTTTACTCTGCTATAGGGAAACCTTTAGCATGATTTTAATAAATGATAAACAGCCCAGGGGTGCTATAGACCTCCCAGTGTGTGGGCTTAAATCTGTGCATAGCATGATAGGGTACTTTACGTTTGCATTCTTACATTCCGTAATGAGTATAGGTAGTACAGGTGCTATGTATTGTTCATTCCTTATTTGTAAACCTCTTTTTTTTATTCTCTATCCTCCATCTTACTTTTCACCCTCTCCAAACAATTGTTGCAAAGTGCAACTGTGAGGTGTCCCTCCTGTTATGCCTTTAAAATCTTTTTACTCTTAATTTCCCTTCCAGCGCTGATTGACCTCAGGTCCCAGTGCTTGGCTTTTGGACTAAATTTTGTATTCCGTTTTGTTCCGTGTTCAGAAATTTGCAGTGTATATAAAAGGTGACTCTAAATTTTATATCCCATTCCTTTTGATTCCACATTTTAGAAATTTGCAATGGATATTGAAGGTAATTCAAAATTTTATACTCTGTTCCGTTCCACATGTAGAAATTTACAGCGGATGTTAAAGGTGATTCTAAGTTATATATTACATTACATTGCATTCCACAGTCAGAAATTTGCAATGGATACAAAAGATGATTATAAATTTTATATTCCATTCCATTTGATTCCACATTCTAGAAATTTGCAATGGATATTAAAGGTGATTCTTAATTTTATATTCCATTCCGTTCTACATTTAGAATTTTGCAGTGGATATTAACAGTGATTCTGGTTTTACAGGCAATGCATCTAGTTTACAAGGTACTTGAAAACAACCCCATGCCTCCATCTATTCCGCAAGAGATGCTCTCCAGTGCCCAGCGGGCTGGCGTAGCGCAAGGACCCGTCCCAGCGCCCCTCGCTCCGCCAGCACAGATGCCGGCCGTCAATGCTACCAAGCAACAGACTGGAAAGGTACTTTGAGCGCTCATTGAAATAGCTTTCGTATTACTCGTTTTTTCATGCGTCAGTAATATAGTAGTTGATTTTATTACTAGAAATTCTCTTATACAGTTAGCTGTCTGAATATTTAGCAAACTTTATCTAGTAGTCTTAATTTTTTTATATAAATATTTTTTTTTAGTTATCTTGCATGTCATTGTGATTCAAACTTATGGTTGTAATAAGTAGAATTAATTAGATTTTATTTTTGAAATTACATTCTTACGTAATATTGTTGTGGAACCTTTGCTTTTTTGAAAGGATTAACTTTTCATTTTGTAGTTTTTTATAGTAAAGATATTTATTAGCAGTACATTTTAAAGATTTTTTCTTCAAGTACTCTTATGATAGTTTTACGACATGACCGTCTTGCAGGTTTTAACTGACCATAGTTACATTGTTAAAGTACTTTCAAGTTATTAAGATTTTAGACAGTCAAGAATGGTTTGGATAGAAATGTTGAAAACATTTGCAGTTTAAAAATGAAAGTTCTGTATTGTCACTAGTGATGATTTATCTTGATGAGCCTCACTAGTTTTTCAGACTGGAACTAGATTGCCCACGTTGATAAGACTTTAAAACCTATTTTGAACAACTTGCAGCATCAAATAACTTGAAGCTCATGATTTTACATGTGCCCCAGTGTCTGTTGGGAGGTTGAATAACATTTCATTAGGATCAAAATAGCTAATATCTTAACGTTATAATCTCTCATCACCATGTGGCAGTAGGTGCATGATTGGGTGCCCCATTTTTAGGATTTCACAGCTTTTGCTGAATGTTTAAAATTATTCCCAAAAGTAATTTTCCTCTTGTGCAAGTGGTGCTTGCTAACCAGGGTGTATTCAATAAATTCATTTGTGCAAACGAGTTCACATTTTAAAATTTGGATTCGGTTTCAGGGGAACCATCAGATTCAGTTGTTCGTGTAAATGCTAAATATTTCTTATTGTCACAGTTGAATGGCATCGTAATAAGGTGTCATAGTTGAAAGCGAATGGAATGCAGGACTGTATTGCATATATTTAACGAGAAATTTTGTGACTGATTGGTCACAAACGATTGTCCATGATTACCTATCAGTAATCCAGCTCCTTCAGGTTCTTTTGATCACAGCTTTGTTGATAGTTTTCCAGCTGTTATGTAGCATCTATGACATTTAGCTAAGCTCAATGAGATGATTTAAACTCCCTCCCTTTCCCCACTAGTGAAGTAATCATTACTTTATTGCTTTTGAGACTTGTCTTGTTGACAGGCCTAGTATGGATCAAGGTTTTCTTAATTTCTGTTGAGTAGTTTATTGTCATACAAAACTGATTTGAAAAGTTACCAATTTACTGTATGTATTCAAGTAATATGATTGCTGATTTTGTTTTCATCACAAAAACAATCTGTTGATATCATTAGACTACATGAATTCTCAAGATTATGATTATGCAAATATCACTTGATTTTCTTACCTCTAAAAGCTCCCAGGAATTGTAGAATGGTCATTTCTATCATATCCGTAAGCTATAAGGTGACTACTTATTAAATAGAGATTTTAAATAATGACTTTCCTGCCTTGCACCATCACTTATTACTTGTCTATACTTTAAATATGCAAAGAAGGCTCATTTATCCTGCTACAAATGCTAAATTTTTGCTTACTGTAAGAAAACACATTGCTAAGTGACTTGAGATAATTTTTTTTTTATTTGCTGGCTTTGCTTCTTGCTACCAATTCTGTATTTTGGTTCGTTTTATTTTGCAGATCTGAGCCTTTTATTATTCAGTTTACCAAAATATTTCAAGAAAGATGTCATGATTTTGTGAAGAGAATTTAGAAATACACTTGGGTACATCAAATTTTAACTTCAGAGATATCCTTTATTTACATTTATCACAAATTCCTTCTGGAGAATCAAGTGAAAATAGGTTGGCTGTGTATTTCAGAATATTGATTCTTAATACAAATTCCTAGAGTAAAATTCTCAGAAAGAAGGTTAATGCTTTAGAATAAAAAAGAACTCGTGTTGTGGTAGTTACTTGAACTCTCCTGCGTTTAATATATGTTTTGTATGTCATTTCAAGTTTTAGATATTTAAAGGTTTGTTTAGTAACGTAGATTAGGTGTGAAGGCCCATTTTTTGCATGAATACTTTGGTGTTGTATTGCAGTTGATTAGACTGACGGCGTCTCTGGATTTGTAAGTACGACACTGTGTTTACTTTACCAAGTGTAACTGATTTCTAAAGACTTACAATGCTTCCGTACCTTTTTTTTAGGACATCTTTGGTACTGAGGTCGAAGACACGGACTTAACGGCCACTGAAAAAGTTAGTTGTGTGATTTTACTTTTAACAGCACAAGCAAGGGTGAAAGTCGTCTGGTTTCCAAAGCAACTTTCCGATGAGTATTTCCAACGGGTTCAAGCTTTTGTGCAACTCCTTAGGTTGCTCGTGCTTTTGTACATGGCAATGATAGGGTAGGGAAAAGACCTTGCCTTGTCCATTCTACCAGAGTAGGAGAATTGTAAGTATTAGTCAAACCTCTGAAAGGAATGCAACTAAGGATCAAACGTGGAGAAAGTCAGGCCAGGCTGCCTCATATACCTTGGTTTTCAGAGGACATTTTGCAGGACCTTTTTTCATGTAAGTTAGTATTGAGTGAATACCAGTACACTGCTGTGAGAAAGTCTGTCAAAATTTTTCTTTATAATTCAAGCAGCTTTACCGTAGCAACTATACTTTGTTTTGCTCTGGGTAATCAAATTGATTGTAGGAGTTCAAGAAGTGTCTGTACCCTTTGTAGGCTTATCAGCGATTATTGATTTCTTGGCACTGTTTAATAGTTTCATATACCTCAAAGTAAGGCTAGTTCGGGTCAGATTTGCTTCAGGTTAAAGCCGTAATTGTTGGTCAAAATTTGCACTGTATAGTGCTGAATGAAGGGTCTCATTTTTTTTAGGCGGAAATAATATGTTCGTTTTATTTTTGTGCCAAATCTCTGGACACATATTTGGTATCTTTTCTTTCAAATTGTATGGGATTATATTAGTAATTCAGAGTAATCTTTAGTGTTCAGATGAGCCACTAATGTATGTTATATAGTGGAAGCTGAGCACTAATTTTGTTGGTTTTAGAAATGGGTAGAAGTTTGGGATGGTTAGCCAAGAAGCATTTTTTCAGGGGTCTGTAGTCTTTGTATTTTATGTGGATATCAATAGGATTCTTATCAAAATACTTTGTTCACCATATAATTGTTTAGGGATGGGAAAATTTATGTGGCTGAAAGTCGCAGTTTTATCACCCTCTCCTAAGTTTTATTCATCACGATTATAAACATATCAGGCTTATATATTTTGTGGGTAGGAATTTACCATTTATCATTACTAGTTTCTTGTAAAAAAGTGACCTTTTAAATATTCCTGGTCTTCTGTTGACTGTTGTAATCTCTGCGTTTCAGTTTGATTGTTTGCATATACACAAAGGTTTGTTCTGCACTGTGTTAGTTAGAGGACATTTTAAATTCATCAGGACAAAATACTGTAGCCAAGCATTTCTATCGAATTGTCTGTGTTATACCATTAGTAGTTCAGACGGAAAGTGTACATGTACTTTGTTGGAATTAAAAGCGACCTCAGGTAAGTTCAAGTCATATAAAAGTTTGCTGCAAAGTTTGGGTTGTAGAGTAATAAGTTTGTTTCCACTACAGTCAGGATGATAGCTTCTTTATATCAGAAGTATTTGATATATTACTCAAGGATGAATAGCCATGATATTTATAGATGTATTAATTTCATGTTAATGTTAAATAGTTATGCAAAAAAAAATAAGGTAGGTGAAGTTTTGTAGTCAGTTTGGTTCCTTACTTACTTAGAGCCTTTTGTTGTTTATCATTTTTTTGTGAATTAAAAGGACTGACTTTATAATTTAGCTCATAAAATGTTTCAAATATATTATCTATTTAAAAATTAAGTGGTCTAGTCAGACAAGTGGTAATTATAACAAGAAAATTAAGGTAAGTACAATTAGTTTTTAAGTTGATAACCTAAGTTAATCTTTTAGTAACAGTTCTAACTCTGGGGGTTGGTAAACTATCTCTGTAACTAATTATTGGTTTCAATTACAGTTAGGCTATTTTAATAAGGGTTAGTGATAAGTTGCTGACAGCCGTCCAAGGTTAGATATTGGATCTTATCATATTGTAGATGTGTAGGTCATTCTAATGTTTCAGATTAAACAGTATTCAGATACTGTTTGTAATAACATCAGAAATGCTATTTGTATATATGTTTAAAGATTTGGTAATTGCACCAGGAGTTGAAAGGTGAGGCAACAGCACAGTGAAACTGTACTAAATGTGCTTTGGAACGGATTGGCTTGACACCCCAACATAGACCATATTCTTTTGAAATTGCACTTTTGCTTTATTGTGCCTGATTGATTTTTTTCTTTCAAATATATTTATTCTGGGTTTTTCATCATGAACCCTTCAGCTAACGACTCTCTTTTATTTGCTACTTGGTTGATTTAATATTTGCTTCTAATTCATTAATACAGCTTTCTTACTAATTCTGAAGTTTTTAATTTATTTCTCTCAGAAGGTAGTCTTTAATTTTATACGTCATCTAGGTTTGGCTCTCTCTCTGTCATGCTTCCCAACATGATTTGGGTAGATGATTATTTTTAGGCAGATCCCCTTACTATTTTCTTCTTTCTGCAGCCCTCAGGTCCTCCACCAGCGCCGTGGGTGATCAGCGCAGCGGAAAAGGCCAGATACGACGTCATGTTCCACAACGCAGACATTGATAAAGATGGCTATGTCAGTGGTCAGGAGATTAAGGGAGTCTTCCTACAGTCTGGCCTTCCTCAGATGGTTCTAGCACACATATGGTAATTACAGAGTTCTAGTGCATACATGGTAATTGCAGAGTTCTAGCGTGCATATGGTAATTACAGAGTTCTAGCACACATATGGTAATTACAGAGTTTATTACAGACTTCTAGCATACATGTAATTACAGAGTTCTAGCACATACTTGGTAATTACAGAGTTCTAGCACATGGTAATTACAGAATTTATTACAGAGTTCTAGCATACACATGGTAATTACTTGAGAAATAATCGAGTTGTATAATGTTTCATAAAGAGAATTATAGCTTTTGAGGTCATTGGAGGTAATATACTCAACATTTATATTAGATTTTCAAGGCACATTTTGACTTCTTTGGCCTGGAAAAGTTGAGATCTTTGTACTAGTATCAATTAAAGAAATTGAGAGGAACTGTACAAGAAATATGGAAGTTTATCATACTGCAGTTTAAGCAGTAGATGTCTTAAGTGGTGCAGCAATGAAGAAGCACACTAGATTCATATTAGATTATACTTTGTTCTTGTTTTATAGGAATCTCTGTGATGTCATAAGGCCCATTATAAAGTAAATGACTGTTCCTACCTTATGATGGAAGGGTTTTGCTTCAAATTTTTACAACTTATTCTACAACTAATATGAAAAGTCTCTCTTGGGGAAATTTAGAAATTCGACTTCTGAGTTCATTTTTTCTGCAGTTGAAAAAAATCATGACATCACTCTTCAAAAATATGCAGAAAATAAAAAAATTGCCTTCAAAAATGAATTTGCCAAAGATAAAATCAAGATATGTAGTTATACTGCACTCTGTAAAAGTTTCATTGAATTTGATTGTCTTCTTGGATAAATAAACATTTAGTTTTGAGAAAACAGCAAAAGAAAAATATTTTTGGACTTTCAAGAGAATCCTGAGACTATCAGGACACTTGGAGCAAAGTTATCCCTATATCATTATAACCCATTTCCTCCATGACGCTACCACCAGAGAGAATGGGATATTTTAATGGGTGACAATTCTTTTTGAATAAATTTTGTTAACACTTTTACATTTTTTTTTTTTTTACAAATTGCTATTCACAGTGCCATTACAAGCAATGAACAAAATTGTCCTTGAACCAATCTAAAAAAGTTTTTAGCAATATAGCTTCAAGATATGTTTATTTACACATACAACAGTCCAAAACAGTGTATAACTCCTTCCACCTAACCAGACTTGGAGTCGTACAGACATTTTTATAATTTGTTGTTCACAGTGCCATACAGACGATGAACAGAATTGTCAGTAAACCAATCTAAAAATTTTTTTTAGCAATATCGCATCAGGATATGTTTATTTAGACGTAAAACAGTTAAAAACCGTTAATAGCTAAAATTTCGATAATTCCTTGAAATTTGGCAGTTGGCACGCCTCTCAAGCAGTAGTTGTCTTAAGTTAAGGGGTACAAAAATGAACATAGCAAACTAGATTCGTATTAGATTATATTGCTTTTTGTTATTGTCTTACAGGAATCTCTGTGATATAAAGCAGACGGGCAAGTTGACGTCGGAGCAGTTTGCACTAGCGATGTGGTTGATCCAGCAGAAGCTGGCAGGCACCGATCCTCCCGCAGCCCTCACGCCGGAGATGATTCCACCGACAATGCGACCAAAGCCATCTGCGGAGTCTGCGGTAAGTCCTGTTGAAAGGAGAATTTTTTATTAGTAAAGTGGATTATATGAGATATTGGCGCATGTTTGTGAATGTCCCACCAGTAGAAATTAGGGCAAGAACTGTTGTTTTTTTACCAACGGAAACTTCAGATGGTTTCATTTATACCAATTTTTCAATAAATGTTCCAGTGAACAGAGATTAGAAGAGGCCTTTAACACAGACAACGCTGTATTGCCAGTCTGTACACTATGGCTCTTAGACCAAAGTGTTCCTTTGGCAATGCAGTGTCTTGCAAGTGAAATAACTGGTCCAATTTATTGAAATAAAAAGGCAGAACATTATTTATAATTTCTGACAGTCTCATGTACTGGGTAACTGGAAAAAGTGTGTGTGTCTTGTCCTAGAACTTGTCCTATATTTCATTAAAAAGTTAAAAACCCCTGCCCTAGATTGTACATACAGTATGTTGTAAACAGTTAAACAGTTGGAGTTGTATATGTAGATTTTTGTAGTTTTTAAAATCTTTTTGTTAAGTTGAGAATGGGTGAAGAAATTTCACGGAAACCTAATCTTTATACATTTCAACTTGTAAATTTTTAAACATTTGCACAGGGTCATTATTTTATGCTTTCATATTATTTATAAACATTTATTGAGGTTATTTCTGTTAATGGGTAGGCATTTGTGAATACTTCTTTGTTGATATTTATATTTTCCATTCCTTGTGGAGTAAGTGCAGAGGTCTTTTACCTAACTTTCAAGCTTCCTTGGAATAAAATTCCGTTGCATGAAAAGGAGAACACAGAGGAAAATAGAGTATGATTAAATAAGTAATAGGTTTATTCTTTGAGGGATAGAAATATTTAAAAATAATGGAAGGTGCGTGAGTGTATCCCCGATAAATACAGGGTTACACTGAGTAATAGGAAAAATAAGAAATAAGAAAGCGTGCTTGAGTGTATCCCTGTTCAAGGAAATTTAGAAGCTCAAGATTGTAGAATGTCATAGTACATTGGCTTAATTCAGTGGCCATGGCTTAGAACAAAGGTAAGGCAACACAATGTTGCACCAAAAGGTGATCTCATATAGGTGCGCAGTACTTCAACAAAATTATACCCAAACAAAGCTGAAAGGAACAGATATTGAGCAACCATATTTTCTCAGGAAAAAAAGTACTTATAAATGTAAAATGAGGTACACATATATTACACTCTTAAAATACATCTGAGACATGATTTTGCTAAACATGTAGGAATTTCTTTTTTATTTAAGGATAAATTTTTATATATGGTGTGTCACCCAAATATTTTTTGTTTAATCATGTTAATGATACTGGTAATCTATGGGAAACAGGATATCATCTCAAAGTATTCAATTAGATGTGTATTGCAAAAAAACTGGTTGCAATTGAAAACATGTACTGTATTGCAAACTTGAGGGACCTTCTAACGACTGGGCTAGTTAATCCCCCAAAATTTTTGCCCTCATTATTCAGTGAAACTGTTTTCATGGCAATGTTTGATATTGAGATCCAGAACAGTAGTCATATGCTTCTGAATGGCAAAGTGTACCAATTGTAGACATTGCAACTATTTTAGCAAAAATGGTACTTTTCGGCCAGTTACTTTGGGCTGCTTATCACTTGTGCACACCCATTTACGAGATGTCTGGTGGCCAAAAATACTTGGGAAGCTGTGCGTTCTCTGTAAATCAATAATTTGCATATCTTGTAACATAATGTTTTGATAACCAGTAAGGCCTTTGAATGAACTAGGTAATACCGGTATAGAGGTGTTATGTGGTGTGATTGTATTATGTGGCTGGTGGGCCGACATTTAACTTGGAAACTATATGTAGGTTTTGATTCTGATGTTCATTGGTATTGCAGTGTTTTAGAGTAGTTTGGTTAGTAGCTGTTGAACTCGATATCACCATTCCATGTTCTCTGAGAAATTAGTCAAGTGTAGTGAAGGGGTTGGAACCTCCCTATGTCCATCCCACCTTGACATTATAAAAGTTTTTATTCAAAATTCATTCTTGTGTTTTAGCAGTCAGATAAAAAAGTTTACGGGTATAGTGAAACATGGATTGAAATGTCTACTGACTGCCTTTGTATTTGAGTAAAGGGTAACTTAAATGAGGCTCTAATTACTCAGGAGTTTGTTGATTTTATCAGTAGATTTTTAGAGTATTTTTTGCAATACAGTACTTGAAATCATTCAGAAAACTTATAGAAGTGTTTATATCTCTAAATGTTAACTGTAACAGTGAGTGACCAACTTTTTTTACCTCTTTATCACCAGACTCCCAAGGCCTGGTGCAGGTTTTAAAAAGATCTTTTAATCTTTGACTTTGGGAATCAGATTTGAGTGATAATGAATTGCATCGCTGCCTAGGGAGCTCATATGTAGTTTCCCATAGTTGGGAATTCGCCTGGATTAGTTCAGACTCAGAAAAAAAGTTTAGATTTTCTATACTTTTTGTATCATACTTTCTTGGCATTTAACACTATGTACTCTACTGTTGTTTTAATTTTCACTCAAGCCTAAGTCTCTTCCATAGTACACAAAAAATGAAAAATATTTAGAAAACAGGTGGAAGTTTGAGGTTTAATAATGATGCCTGAGCCTGAAGGTAGTGGTTACTTTTGTACTCAAACAAAAGTAAAAATGAAGTGTTTCTAATTTTCTGTTTATATATATGTTAGGGGTAATTTTCTTTTGATGTCAGTGTGCATGATTATGGGAGCATATTTTGAGTGGTTTCATGTCAACTCTTTAAGGTTCTGATGATGTTATCTGTATAAAAATTTTGTGGACTTCAGCTTCCCATTTTGTAATAATTTTTTGTCTGAAATTTTAAATACACTAAAAATACTGGTATTGAATCATAAAGTGTTACTGTAGCCAGTGTTTCAAGATGAAATATAGAATACAGTTAGAATTAAAGAGAAAAAATGCCTGTTTCCTTAATTGGTAAGTGTAATCTTTTGCCAGAGCATTTTTGTGACGTCCTCTGAACCCAAAAACCCAAAAAGGTTGATATTAAAACACTCGAAAGTATACGTAAAGAAAAATGAAATTGTTAGTGGTGCCTGTAAAACATTCCTGAATTTATGTTTTAAAAGTTGTATTCAACACCAGAGTAAATGTAAGATTTCACATGGCTTAGTTTATGTCTCTTTTAAAACCTCTCTTTTTATTTTTTTATTCTCGTGTATTGCATGTGAGCAGTCTAACCAGCATTGTTTTCTTCTCTTGGTATTGGGTTCACAACAGATGGATCTTTTAGGGGATCTTATGGCACAAGTGGTAGAGGTATGGCGTTGTTTCTTTTACTCCGTAGCATTCTTTCCCTGAGCTGCTCTCTTCCTCCTCCTCCCACCCTCAAAATATGCTTGTAGAAGCCTAGGAAGTAAAACTGGCTTGATAAATACTGCAGGTAGAGAATATGTAGTCTTTTTTCACTCATTTGTTTTTTTGTTTCTTAATCTCTTCAGGCACCTCATGATATTGTTTTTGTTTATGGCACCTTTTTATCCAGTGTTCAAATTTGATCTTGGCATCCACTCTTTTAGTGTTCAGTAGTGTATTGTGTGCTTCTCTTGGGAATGGCAGTGCTGTAGAAGTTACGTGAAGAAACTAATAAAACTGCACATATAGTATTTCACTCTGTAGCGGTATTGTCTAGGTATAGTGCTGTAGGCAATTAACAAATGACATCAAGCAAAACGCGTTTGTGGACTAGTTGATGCTAGTGTTTTGGCTTGATTGTAGCTGTAGCCAAGGTATTGCACAATATAAAGGAAAAAATCTGTGATAAGTATGTTACAAAGTATATTTTTATTTCACATAACTGTTTAGAAAGAGGATATTGAAGAGGATATTAATTTTAAGGTCAGTGGAACCTAGGATACCTATTTGTTAAAATTACTGTGATAATAATAATAATAATAATAATAATAAAAGCTGTCATTTCTTACAGCTTAATGCAGATGTGTGCCACTTGATATTAATGAATAATCCCTTGTACCTAAGAGGAAAAATTAAACACACACCCCCACATGCAGTCACTTTTATTTGTAGCAGGTCACCTTGATGAATAATTTTTCTATGAAAGTACAGAGTTTTATGCTAACTATTAGATTGATAGCTAAGAAATTAAACCAACCTCTGTCGAGGATTATTGTTCCAGTCGTATTGATGAAGCATTTCAGCTGTATTTTATATAAAGGGTTAATTGGAGCAGTGATGACCAAAACAATTAGGTTAACTATATGACAAGTACAGGCAGTCCCCAGTTATCAGTGGGCTCGGTTCTTGGCAATCTGGTTTTATGGCGCTTGTGTGGCGACAAAAATCAGCGATTTTTGGTGCCGATATGCTCCGATTTCCGCTTATCGGCACCGGTAATCGGGTATTGGTGCCGATACATACCTAACAGAGGTGCTGATACCTGGTTATTGGCATGGGTAAGTGGCGAAAATTGCTGATTTTTGGTTATCAGCGATTTTTGCTTACCGTCA
Organism: Macrobrachium rosenbergii; assembly: GCF_040412425.1. Classification (NCBI taxonomy): domain Eukaryota; kingdom Metazoa; phylum Arthropoda; class Malacostraca; order Decapoda; family Palaemonidae; genus Macrobrachium; species Macrobrachium rosenbergii. The sequence goes on along the minus strand of NC_089761.1, from coordinate 33,804,534 downwards.
CACTGTCGAAGAGAACCCCCATCGGTACCCAGAGACTGCCTGTACTGGTTTGTTAAGGAAGCTGTACCGTAAGAAATGCAGATTTTGTAGTCGATTGTAAGCACATCCCAGTTCAAATTACATAACAGTACTGCCGGGTTAGGTTGGTTAATACAAATTCTTGATTGGTTGAAGTTGGTGATTTGATCATTGTAGTGTTTCAGTAATTGTGACTTTGTTGAATTTTGATTGCAATAGAATGTACATGTTTACATTTATGAATTTATTTTCCATTTTTTTATGTTGAAATTGTTGGAGCCTATGAAAGATTAAAGGTATAAACATATACAGTATTTATTTATTTCAGATACACATGTATGCATGAATTTGTCCCCAGATTTGGTGGACATATAATTGAAATTTGATAGTATTTTTCTCTAAAATTCTTTTAAAAGTATATTTTTTTAAGGTGCTTATTTGAGGGATCAGTATGCTAATATACATTACAGCTGCTAGTGCATAGTAATTAATTTTTAGGAGCATTGGGTATAAATTAGTGTAAAGTGCCTCTGAGCAATTGATTAGGAATTGTTTTCAGCTACATTCGTGTCTGATGTCCCCCCCTCCAGAATACAAAAAGGTTCTGTTTGAGTAATGAATATACATGAATTTGCTATGTGGTTTCCCAACAAAAATGATTGTGTATTCATCAGTATATTGTAACAATGCAATCCATAAAGACTTTTAAAAATTAAATATATAAGAAATTACAAGCACCAATGATCTGGGAGACGCCGCTTTTTTCAAAACCACGATTTATTGAAGTGGAACTTTAGGTAGAAGAGAAAGGTGGGTGGGGTTGGATGACAAACAGAAGAAAAAATTATTAAATAATTCATGTCAAAAAGGGAATGTACAGTAATTGTGAAAATCATAAATTGGGAGAGAATTTCATATCTTCGAGACAAAAGGGAAGAAGCAATCGCTGATGAATTCAGATGAAGTCAGAGTTTGCAGACTCAGTTTTGTGAAATGCAAACTAGGCCTTGTGGAAGGCATTGAACATGAACAGCATTCCTCTCATGGCAAACTGTGAAACTTTGCCTTGTGTACACAAATTTTTCTTTCTGGTTCAAAATTAACCATGTAGAAGGTATTCAGGTACTAGAGTGAATGTCAGTTGTTTGGCAGGAAAAGATCGAGAATGTCGAACAGCATATACTGTATAGCATAATTTCATTTACAGTTGCAAGATACAGGCAACTAAATTCATTGGGATTTCAGATGTCTTATCCCCTTATACAGTATAGTCCTTTGGGTAAAATACTAGGTAGGACTTGAGTCTTGAAAGAAGATAGGATGGTTTATGTATTTTTCTGTATCTTTTGAAGTTGAAGATTATTAATGAATAAACAAGTTTTCTCACCATAAACCCATCGGTCATATAAAGCCCACATTTAAGGTCTTGGAATGTCCCTGACATGGTTGTCATTTATCTAACAGACAGAAGAGTGATGGCAGTACTACTGGCTTCAGTGGCAGATGTACTTTGCTTGAAATACATAAATGTAGCTCATATTGTTATTCATAATCTTGGTTTCTACCCTACACAGTTGTGATTGATTTAGTTATTGGTCGATAATACTACTCATTAATAGTGTATTTCCTTCACTTAGATGGTTGGATATGTATTCTTGGGGACCAGTATTAGCGTCAAGATCAGTTTCACCTTCTGGGAAAGGACTTGTGGAATGTTCCTTTGTATACATCTCATGTATATAATAAGACATCCAGGTTATGAGTAACTACATCTCACGTATATAATAAGTGTCGTCTTCCAGTAAGTTGGTCAACACACAAACATCACAAGCACCTTATATTACTTTTGCAGTCACTCTTCCTTGACCTCCTGCCATCCCCACTGACTAACTTACATTTACACTACACGAAAAGTGAGCCAATTACCTGCTATGGACTTTTAAGATCCAGATGGTGCAAGTACAATGCTACTAATGTCCTGTCTGTTAGAGAAAAGCCTGCAGTGTTCCAGTACAGGGGTAGTGCTGGCATTACAGGCAGTCCCCACTTACTGGCGGCATCGGTTAACAGCATTCCAGTTTACGACACTGGGCCAACAATGTCATTAACCAGATTTTCGGTGCTGGTAAGCGATTTTCGGTGTCAGTAAGCGGTTTATCAGCACCGATAACCGGCAGCACCTTTAAGCAGTTTATCGGGCTTATGGCATTGTAAACACCATTTATTACCATAATTATTGTGATGTTCCAGGTAACAACAGTTTTCGCTTATCAGTACTCGGCCTGGACCGGAACCCCCGCTGTTAACTGTACCTCTGTCCATATTCTCTTTCTTCTATCTTGCTTTCCACCCTCTCCTAACATTTTTGACTCTCGGTTCCTGTTTCAGTGCTAAATGACCTCATAGGTCCCAGTGCTTGGCCTTTGGCCTAAATTCTATATTCTTTTCTAAAACCTGCAGTGCTTGGGACATTCGTAAGACCGCAAGTGTGGGCTGTATATGACTGATGGGTTTGTGTGAAAAATCAGCCTTGTTTAATAAAGAATTTTTCATTATAACTGCATCAAAATACTATTCTCTTCAGTAATTGTAGATTTATATACTATATTTGACATTATAATCTTTTTCCACTTTTGGTTGCATATTATTGATTAGGGTCTGAAGTTCCATTTTTAATAGTACTGTATCTTCCATTTTTTTGTATGCGATTTGAGACATTTTTTTTCTTATGAATTGTTCGTGAAATGTACTGCCTTGCACTCTGTAGTTGCTTTGAGGGTACATTATATTACATTTTTTGATGCATTAACTTTCATTATTTTCCTCAGTAATATTGAATGAGATAACTGCTGACATAGCAGCAGTAACTGATAGTACTGTACCAGATATTGTATATTTAAGCAATTTTTTGTCAAGTAAGGTTAATGTAATTTGTGTCGATGACAGGTACTAGTTAGACTTATTGAGAAAGACTTTGATTTACCTTCCATGCAGGTGGTTCCAGCTAAACCTCAGTACAGTAACCCTGAGCTGCAGTTAGTGGCCGATGAAATAGAAACTCTCAATACGGACAAGCTGAAGCTCGAAGCTGAAATTCAGCAGAAAGAAGCCAGCATTAGGGTGAAGAACAACGAACTGCAAAACTTGCAGGTGAGTTTCAACCTGAACAAGTCTCCCGTAGGAGGGTAGCGCTGTCAGTGCACCTCACGTGGTGCATGGTAGGCATTACTTGAGGTTCTTTGCGGCTTACCTTCTGCCCCTAGCTGCAACCCCTTTCATTCCTTTCACTGTACTTCCTTTGACATTATCTTTCTTCCATCTTACTTTCCTGAACCTTCTCCTAACAACAGTTTTGTAGTTTTAACTGCCAACTGTTTTTGTAGTTTAACTGCGAGGTTTTTCTCCTGTTATACCTTTCAAACCTTTTTACTGTCAGTCTTTGGCCAAATTTTGATATTCCATTTCACTCTGAATAAGTGCTTTATGCTTTTACAATTTGTAATGTTTTAAGAGTAGTTTCTTTTCCCACATTTCAGACTGAACTTGATACTCTGTCACAAGACAGCCCATTCTGATCATGTTTTAAGAGAGGTTTTTTTTGCATGTTTCAGACTGAACTTGATACTTTAACGTCCACCCTGAGACAACTGGAACACCAGAAAGGGGCAGCCCAACAGCGGTTAGACGACCTCGGTAATCAGGTAATGCGGTAGAAGAACTTTTTCCGTCTTTACAGCCTGGAGTCTTTAAAAGTTATGAAGCCTTGCCATAATTATTTTCATTTAGTGTAATAGTTTTAGAGCACCAGAAGTGTACATACATTTATCACGATATGAAGTTGATATAGTTTAATTCATTTTTTGAAATGAGTTTTTCTTTTTTTTTTTTTTGCCCATTTTCACCTTGTTGCTACTTAGCACCCTGATTTTTAGTCAATATTTTCTGAGTTCCTTATGTATTTTATTTTCATATAAAAATAATAGAGGTATAGGTAGTCAGCTTTTAGTTTGGGATTATAATGCAGAAGTAACTAATCAAATGAATCATGTTTCCCATTTTCATGTTTATTTCACTGAAGTGTGCATAGATTTTATACATTTTGAGTCAGGCAGTAAGAAAATGGTTGCTTATTAAGATGATAAAAGTATTTACTAATATTCTAAAAGAAGTTTAGTCATTATTAACTATTGCGTAACATAAAACTTGAAACTTCATGGTTTCTTTATTGTTTCAATTCTTGGAAAAGAACTGGTTATCTTATAACTTCATGGAAAGAAGTACAGTATCTATGTATGGAAAGTCTAATCCCTAATGCTTCAGATTCATAAAATAAACTAACAACTTGACATTTTGGAGCCATACCAGAATATTCAACATTGATGATATGCTGGGAATTAAGTAAAAATATTGTTTACGAAGATTCACCATAAAATGCCCTTGGTTTTATGATTATCATTATGTCTTCCACATTTTTCTCAAACTTTCATTATTAGTGAAGCATTTATGTATTATATGACTATTATTGTTTGAATTATATGCATGGTTCATTTTACATAGTGCACATTTGACCTGTGATGTCCTTGTACAAGGTTCATGCCTTCCCAAGTGTATCAGAACAGCCTAAAGTAGGTCTGTGCAAGCACTGGACATAGTCCAATTAGGCAAGGTGGTTGATGGCGTTATACAGAAAGTATTATATTATACGTATGATCTTATCTTCTCTCACATGGCTGATAAGATGTTTGGTAAAGTAGGGGTATGTGTCTAATGCTAATTTAACCGTCACAGAGCTGAGTAGGTGCATTTCTGGTAGGTGCTGTTTTGACCAGGCACCTGAAAAATGAGGAAATTCTACGGAATTAACAGTGTATTTAAAGTTTTATTTTGCCCCAAACTTAGCGTGAAGATATGTGGGAGTCCTTTGAAACAGAAAATGGTCAACGTTCAAGATTGTAAGAAATACAAAAAGTAATTCTTGTAGATGCAGTGCCATGTGTAGAGCTTGTTAACCGTAATAACCCCATCAACCAACTATTGTAATGCTATTGTATGCACTTTTCAGTTGATTCTGTTGAATATGTAATGTCCCCTTTCAGTACTGGAAAACCCAAGCACCAATAGTTATTTTTGTTTTATTTATTTTGAATATTACATTCTTTCTGCAACCTCAATTGCTAGTTGAAGTGCTTGCTGGATATACCTTACTTTTGTTGTGTTAATATTACAGAAAAAAAAACTTGAAGAAGAACGCAGTGACCTCGATTCGATGATTGAGGCGGAACAGGAGGAGGTAATGACACTCAGGAGAGTTACCTGCTTGACAGTTTTTTTGCATGTAGTTTGACTTGCAAATGAGCCATATTGAAAACATTTTCTTCTTGTGTGTCAGTAGGACAGGGATGGTAAATGCAGAAATAGGTGCACCAATTCTTGTGGAGTACTCAATGGAAATTTCTGTAGTAGAGGACGTTGCTACATCTTCCCTCTTCCTTATCTCGAATGGTGTTCCTCATGGGTGTGTTCTGTCCTCTACACTGTTTCCGTTTCATTTGACCACCTTCAAGTGTTCTCTTGCTGTACCTTTTTGTGTGCAGGTGATTCTGCTCTTCAGACATCATCCCCTTTTCCATCTTGAATGGTATCTGAATGGGATAGAAGCAAGTTGGTCTTTTAATGTTGATGAGGCCAGTCCCATCCAATCTCGTTTGGTCTGTTACCAGCTTGGTTCTAGTAATTGATAGTGTATCTTGGAAGTATAACATTATGGGTGTAGCCGAGTGTGTTTCTAAGAAAGCTAAGTGTTTCAAATTTATTTAGGTGCCATATTTTCATCCTCTCAACGTAGTATTTAGCCTTATACAGAGAGTACATTATTGTACACGTTTGGGGAGGCTTTTCAAACCAACATTCTTGATAAACTTTAATCAAAGGCTTCCATTTAAGACATGACCCAGTTCTTATGTCTTATGTGATTCACTCTGTTTATGATGTAAGATTTCCGCTCTCGTGCTCTTAGCTTAGCCCTCGGGGGATTTCCAATTTTTTGCCGCTGACATTCATGTCTTTGTTGTCCTCACCAGTCTCCCAAGCCCCATAGACACTGTAGGACCAACGTCCTTGATTGATTCTCCGTGCCATTTATTCCTCAGATGTCAGTTTTACGACTTCATCTGCGTTCCAGAACATCTTACTACTCGCCTTTCTTAAGAAGCAAATTGGGTTTGTGTTTGAGGAGTCTGTTAACCTTCACTCTCTGGTTAGGGCTGTTTTAATTTTTTGCCAGACCTGGCCATCTGTTTCTCAACCATAAAATGGAAGCACATGTCAATACTTGAGTGAAATCAGTAAATTGGGACATGTAGATCATTGAGTCAAGTAGTACCTAAATCAGACTATCAAGTATAGTATTTTATTGGTTTTTGATGAGGTTAAAGGATTTGTCCACAGCATTTCTGTTTTTTTCTCTTTACTCTTTTATTTTCAGCTTCTTTGCTGAAAATTTGTTGTTTTACACAAAAAGAAATATTTTCCGTATGGCTAATTCTGATGCATGCTTGCACTTTCTTGGTGTAGGATTATTATATAATATATATATATTTTTTTTAATGAAATATAAGTAAGGTGGATGACTTTGGTGAGTTGTACAGAATTGTTAATAGTGTATATAATTTAGTATAATAACTTTTTTATGTTGATCATGGATGGTGGATTGATTAATTGCATACTTATGAAGAGGTACCAGTTTGATGATCAACATAATGTTACTGATTTCCTGCCCCTTTTCCCTAATTCTTATCAGGATATATTTGTTTCAGAATGTTCTTGTAAATACTCCATTCATATTTTAAATTTTATAATAAGCATCCTTGTATGGGTTATACCTTCCCCCCCCTTGCCCTGGTAACTTCTTTCTGAAATAGTTTTGCTATGGTGATAATTACCCTTACTCCTCCTCTCATCCTTTTGCGTTTGTATAGTTTACGTTTACATTTGTCCGACGGTATTGCAATAAAAGTGGTGAAGAACATTTGGAGGAGGTTGAGTTGTAACACATGATGTAACTTTGAGAGATCTGTTAAAGTGGTGTATGTAGTTAAAAGTTTGATTTAAATGTTATATCGAGGTAGATAATAATTTAGTTTGCCTTGGCTGTTTTTTAATTTTTTTCAAGTACTAATATGTCTTTGGTTTTGCCCTCTCAAGAGACTTGACAGTCATATTTTTTTGAATCGTTAGCTTATGAGCAGTTTTCAATGACCATTTAATATTGCACACAGGGCACAAGAGGTTTGTTCCAAAGTTGAAAAGATTAGTTGTGTATATGGTCGACATCTCTCTCTCTCTCTCTCTCTCTCTCTCTCTCTCTCTCTCTCTCTCTCTCTCTCTCTCTCTCTCTCTCTCTCTCTCTCTCTCTCTCTCTCTCTCTCTCTCTCTCTCTCTCTCTCTCTCTCTCTCTCTCTCTCTCTCTCTCTCTCTCTCTCTCTCTCTCTCTCTCTCTCTCTCTCTCTCTCTCTCGAGAGAGAGAAAGAAGAATTTAACCTCAGTGACTTCAGTACAAATGCTATTAAAACTGATGTAGCCCCCTAGTGTCTATTTCAAAAGTCAGATCAAGCACTATTGCTCTGATAATGGTAAATGAAAACATGTACAATCCATCGCTTCAGGTCCTCTGCTTCTACTTATTTAATTTGGTTATATTTTGGTGCTAAGATTGTGTTCAGTGTTAACACAGGAATTCACAGCTTTTTACAGTCAGTCAGTCTACTCTGGGATTATTGGTATAAGGCTGTTTCCTAAAGGTTGTATGTATTGGGGTGGATGAGTCTTTCTACGTAGTACTATTATATTAATAGTTATTTATAGTTTTTGTATATAGAAATTTATTTACTTATATATTTGTTGTATATTATATAATTTGTGTACCTGAAACAAATACAGCAGTACAAACCAGCACTTTTTTTTATTGGAGAAGTACTCCTATGTAAAAGGCTTTGGTTTTTATACTTAGGAAAATTACAAATTTCTTTGAAAATTTTGTATTTTTTCCCTTGAATACAGACCTTTGCCTTTCATGTAGGAGTATATGAAAGCACAGGTTTGTATGTTAGGAAAAGTACAAATTACTTTAGAATTTGGTATTTTTAGATTATTTTTTAGGGTATTATGCAGAGTAGGGAGACAGGGATATTCGATGTTGTTTTGGGGGACGTCTAGGAGGTGAAGCCCCCCCCCAGCCGGGTAATGGCACGGCACCCTTAGTTAGGTTAAGAAGGTAAGGTTTAGGTTAGGATGTGGCTTTCTAGGAAAACTTAGGATTTCTCACACGTACCCGTCTCCCTACTCTGCATCCGCCTTATATTTTATATCTTGTGCATTCTTTATTCAACCTTTATCCTGTTTTAGGTTTAAAATCAGGCAATGTGGTCGATAAGGAAGGAATTGTAAATATCAGTATAAATCACCCCTCCCCTCACCAGGAACTGTAGTCCATTACTAGTAGTTTATGTATAAAGCCAATTAAGATGTAGTGAAGACATGCGGTGACTGAAGTTGAGCACTCCTAAAAGTTCAACAAATCCGTGGTGTGTTCCCCGTAGGGGGCTAGTGCCGTCAGTGCGCCTCACGCGGTGCACTCTAGGCATTACTGAAGGTTCTTTGCAGTGTTCCTTCAGCCCCTAGCTACAACCTCTTTCATTTTTTTTTTTACTGTACCTCTGTTCATATTCCTCTTTCTTCCATTTGGCTTTCCACCCTCTCCAATAATTGTTTCCTAGTGCAACTGCGAGATTTTCCTCCTGTTACACCTTTCATACCTCCTTGTTGTCAATTTCCCTTTCAGCGCTGAATGATCTCGCTGGTCCCAGCACTTGCCCTTCTGGCTTAAATTGTATATTCTATCTATCTACATCTGTGGTGTGTTGTTGAATAGGGATCACATTGAACTGAAAATGACGAGCATTTGGAAAAGTAGATGATTGTGAAGTTTCTCTCATCACATTTTATTAATTGCCTACACAGTCATGAAACCGAGGCTTGAACTGAGGCATTAATCTGTTCATTTTCACATCCACAGGTGGCCAAGTTGCGTGGTCAAGTGGAGGAACAGGAAACAAGCTTAAAGGCTCAGGAAGATGAAGTCATGTCCAAGAGGAAAGAGCTCACTGACTTGAAAAATCAGGAGAGTGAATTAGAAGAATCTGTCTCATCCATGAAAAAGAGGATTGATCAGCTGGGCTTAACTCAACAGGAAACGCAGCTCCACATATCACAGGTAGCGGAAGATGAGGGGTTGGGGTTTTGTATCTGCTGCTGCACAGTGTTCTTTTTACATTGTATGGTTACTATGAGCTGTCCTGTAAACAATTTACTAATGCTTTTGAAAGTAAAAGATTGAGTTGATCAGGGAAACTACAGAGCATGAGGACAGAATAGGCATCAGATGTATAAATCTGGAAATTGATTAAAACCTTTGAGACTGCAAATATTCACAATTACAAAAAGATTTTGCAGCAAAAACAGTACATAATGATTAGTGCCAGGTGTTCAAACTGTGTAGAAGGCAGAATGTCAAGGAAGCACAACTTTTGATCAATATACTCATGAACTGTCAAACAGAAACAACTTGTTAGCAGTCGTTAATTCAATTTCTTTTTTTTTAGAAAAGTAATTTTTACTTTTTGTCATTGAAATTAGACCATTTGTGACCATCTTATAATTGTTGATACTACATTGGTCAAGTTACCAGTTGAATATCCTTTCTCATTCAGAAAATGAAAATGTAATACCTGTCATACAGTTTTCATGAATAAGTGATACTGTATTAGAATTTTATCTGAGGACACACAAATGTTCACCAGTATCATTCTTTTGGGTAGCCATTTGATTGTCATTATGTAAACACACTGCTCTGATATATTTTGATTTTTCAGGAGAGTGCAGTGGGCTAATTCCAAATCCTCTAGCATTTTTTTCCATCATAAATGTAACCTTTTCAGTTTGTAGGTGTTTTTGGAATTTAGCTAAACCAGTCTTTCCATTTGATAATGATGATCATTCATTTTTGCAGGTAAAGATAAAAATAACTGAATTGCAAGATCAGGAAAGGCATATGACCGAAGTATTAATATCCTACGACTCAGCCATTTCGTCAGGAGATGCATCCTCATTGTCCGAGTCCTCTCTCAGAGAAGTAACTCCTACCTTCTCAGATGCTTCTTACCTCCAGATTGGTTCGCCAACCACCAGTCCCAAGGTAAGAATGAGCTTCAGATATAGACACCACCCTACTGACGAACATTCACCTTACAAACATTCGGAGATGCAAACAAACCGGATCGCAAATTAAAATTGTGTTCAGAGCGCTCCCCTTTGCAACCCCATACAGTACTGTATGTACAGTGTACAGTGTATTGTGTTTGAGGATGAAAAACATGCAGTACTGTATTGAATTTGTATTATGCTGTACTTAAATAGGCATGAAGAATACAGTAACCAACTCACAAACAATTCAACATACAAATGGCGGTCTGGAATGTAACTTGTTTGTAAGTAGGGTGGTGTCTACATCGTTGCTTTTGTTTTCCATGAGATTTAGTTAGTTTAGTTTGTCAAGTCTTATTTGCATGATGCAAGATTTTGCTCCCAATCAAAAATTATTTTTGTAAAAGATGATTAATACCTTTGTAAATTATTGTGACTTACTCCAGTGACAAAAAGTGGACTTATTTGAATGGAAAGGTCCTGTCTGGTAAAACTAGGCTACCTTTTGAAATAAGAGAAAAACTTCATTAACAACTTTCCTTAGGCCTAAGTCTGAAGATTGCCATTGTAGTGTTTGTCAGATATGAAAGTTTTAGATTTTTGTCATTGTAGTATTTGTTAGGTATGAAATTCTTAGATATTTGTCATTGTAATATTTGGTAGGTATCAATGTCTTAGATTTTTGTCATTGTAGTATTTGGTATAGTCAAAGAGTTCTAGATTCAATTTGTCTCGATAGTTTAGAACCTAGAAATCTACTAAAACCTTCTCTCTTTCACAGGAAACGGCTCCAGAGCCTTCTCTTCCACAGGAGAATGGATTACCAGCGCAAGAAGTCACGAGTAACTATATTTTATTTCTTCTGAGCAAAATATTTTCACTCGCTAAAGATAATGTAATTTGTACATAATTAATTTGTAATTGTAAGATCTTTGTAGAGCTGAGAATTACTTAGATTACCGTTATGGGATTGGTTAATATATTTTGTATGCTAATTTTCAGATACTCCCAAAGCCAAAGATACCTCGTTTGTTGGGGGTCATGATCCGTTTGCTGCGGCATTTGGCAATCAGCAAAATAATGTAAGTAGTAATGATAACTGTTGATTACACAAAGGTACTGTGTTTAGATTAGTAATATGTAGTGTGACGAGGATCATGTTGTTGAAGAGGGTAAATGGTTGTAATAGTTGTCTTTATTTTTTATTTGGAATTTTCGTGTACTGGATTAGGTTTTTAAGTTTTAATTTATATAAAATACACTTTTCTTATTTAGGTGATAATTTATATAAAATATACTTTTCTTATTTAAGTGAAGCCTTGCTACATAAAATAAAACTTTATTTATATGAGGTCTTGCTATATAAAGAAAAATACTTTTCTTATGTAAGTGAAGTCTTGCACTTTACTTATGTAAGTGAAGTCTTGCTTATATAAAAAAAATACTTAAGTGAGGTCTTCCAGTAAAAAAAAAATACTTCTCTTATTTAAGCGAGTTTTTTCGATATAAAAAAACACTTCTGTTATTTAAGTGTGGTCTAGTTACATAAAAGGAAAATATTTTTCATATAATTAATTGAGGTCTTGGTTTGTAAACAAAATACTTTTCTGATTTAAGTGAGGTTTAACCACATAAAAAGTACTTTTCATATTTAAGTGAGATTTGCTACATAAAAAAATACTCTCATTTAAGTGAGGTCTTGCTACATAAAAGAAAATATTTTCTTATTTAAGTGAAACCTTGCTACGAAAAAAATACTCTTCTTATTTAAGTTAGATCTTTCTACATAAAATATTTTTCATATTCAAGTGAGATCTTGCCAGTGGAAAAATACTTTCCATATTTAAGTGAGGTCATGCTACATAAAATAATACTTAGTGAAGTCTTTCTATATGAAAAAGGTACTTTTCATATTAAGTGAAGTTTTAGCTACATAAATAAAGTACTTTTCATATTTGAGATCTTGCTACATAAAACAATACTCTCATTTAAGTGAGGTCTTGCTGTGTAAACAAAATACTTTCACTTTTAAGTGAGATTTAGCTACATAAAAAAATATTTTAACTGAGGTCTTGCTTCTTAAGAACAAAATTCTCTTCTTATTTAAGTGAGGTCTTGCATTTTCCTCTTGTATCCAGGTTGACGTCTTTGGTTCTTGGGATCAAAACCCATCCAATCCAACGAGTAATCCACCTCCTTCAGGAGATCCATTTGGAGGTGATGCCTTTGCTGCACAGTCGAAGGTGAGTCAGGATCACTTGGACAGCAGTGGATTTTGAAAATCTGTATCTTGAAAGTTTGTATCGTGAATGTCTGTTTCTTGAAAGTCTGTATCTTGAAGGTCTGTATCTGGAAAGTCTGTCTTGAAAGTCTGAATCTTGAAAATCTGTATCTTGAAAGTCTGTATATTGAAAGTCTGAATCTTGAAAGTCTGTACCTGAAAATCTGAATCTAGAAAGTCTTTACCTTGAAAGTCTGAATCTTGAAAAGGGCAGTGTATAAGAGGAAAAAGTGGTCCTGTAACCAAGTCCATCTGATTGTTATGGAAGTGGGAATTGCAGAATTGGATCTTAAAAGTGTAATTGTTGGATATTCATAATAGTTTTCATTTTTTCTCTTAACAGTAGCTTGCTCATAGGATTATTAGTGAGTGAATTGATGTGTTTTCTCTCACATCAGTCATTTGTAGAATTGCTGTGTTGAAAATCTAAATTTATCTCATAGCAAACCCATTATTTAAATTTTCCATTTTGTTTGTTAGGAAATGTTTCTAGACAAAAATGTTTCTGAAAGAAAAGAAGAATAGAACAGCAGTGGATGGATCATGCATCTGTACTCTCAAATCTCTCGGTTCCCAGAAGTAGATTTGGGTTAATTTTTTTCCGGCTTATTGAAAGTTTTGAGGGATTGCATTTTTTGCATTTCTTTTCTATTGTAGTTTTTTGCAGTTTATCCTTGTCCCGTTATTTTCATTCTTTTATTAATATCTAGCTTGCCAAAAAGTTTTGGTGGCTTCCATAGTGCAGGACTGGGCCTCCGTAATTTTTGTGTTTTTAATTCTTCCCTTATTGCTTTTTAACTGATACCTGTATCCAGTGGACAAAAAATGTTCATGCTAGGTATATAATAGTTTGTTTCATTAGATGGGCGTTATCCTCAGATATTTCTTACAGGGGAACATTTTTGTCAACCTCAGTCTAGTTACTAATCTCATGGGAACCAGATTTGAATCTTTTATTTTGGAGGTTCCCAGGCAACTGTAGAGGCAGATCCCTCAGCTGCTCTGATGCCTTGCAGAATTTTTACACTATCATTGAGATGGTGATATGATGTCCCTCAAAGCATTGTCTTCTGAGACAAAAGTTGGAATCTGTAGTAGAAGTGACTTTTTTAATAACCTACTTTGGTTGACAGGCAGATTCATGGCTTCATCTTATTCCTTCAGGTGGACTCTGTCTCTGCATAGGTATATGGGTTCTTTTTTTGTTTTTCAGGGTCGTGAATTTTAAATCTGGTCTTTGATTCCAGTAAGCAGTTTCATGGCATTTCTACAGCTTGTTCCTTGCCTAAGCTGTGGTTCAAGATAATGTAAAGATGGGTTTGCTTTGAAACCAAAAAATTCAATACAAACTCATTATTTATAACAAATGCCTTATTCCCAACCTTACTGATTGTACACAATTATGTCTTAAAATACATGAAAATTGAGACTTTTTCCTACTTATAATGCAAGAGCCATTGGAGCACATGCATATTAGATGATATCCAACTTAGAGGTGGTCGTCTTTTTCTTTTATTTTAGGAAATGAATACCATGAATGGGAGATGATTTTAGTGATAGTAGTTGTTGAGCAAGGGACATCTCATGTCAAGGGATGTCTCGTGTCAGTGGTCTTAGTATGCAGTTGAATCTGTCTTTCAGGATACTACAAGTTAATGCAACTGAAGAGTTGCAACCCATAGGGGGTAGTGCCATAAATGCACCCCACGTGGTGCACTGTAGGCATTACCAGAGGTATACCTCCATTCCCACTAAATTTCTCTCATTTTGCTATCTCCTGTGGGGGAGTAGTGCCATCAATACACCTCGTGGTGCACTGTAGGCATTACTGAAAGTTCTTTGCAGCAGCCCTCTGGCCCCTAGCTGCAACCCCTTTCATTCCTTTTACTGTACCTCCGTATGTATTGTCTTTCGCTGTCTTTCTTTCCACCCTCTCCTAACAGTTGTTTCATAGTGCAACTGCAAGGTTTTCCTCCTGTTACACCTTTAAAACATCCTTTAGTCTCAATTTTCCTTTCAGTGCTGAAGGACCTTTTAGGTCCCAGTGCTTGGCCTTTGGCCTAAGTCTTATATTCTTATTATTCCCATTTTGCTGTCCAACCCCCAACTCCTCCTTTTCACTGTCTAAGAAGTGGTGAATGGCTGAAAGTGCCCCAGTGCTTGGCTTTATTGCCAGATTTTCATAAATCAAATGAAATCAAGAGCAAGTTGCATGGAAGCAAGGCTGTTTATGATTAATGGGATAGTTTGAAAAAATTTTAACTTGTTCAGAGAATGTGCTTTTAAGTAAATACTGTAATCATATTTAAGCTCTGTTATGCATTAATTTTTTCATAATGCTGAAATTTAAAAAAGATTTTGAGTCTAATGTCATGTAATGTTTGTACAGGAGTGCCTAAGTAAATATTTCCACGACACCAATCAACAAACATAGCCAGCATACAGTCAGGAAATATGACAGTTAATGCATTAGCGTCATTACGTAATTCAACACTAACTTCCTTACAGTAACCTCCACTTTGTGTTTTTAACATTTCTGTATGATTTTGTGGGACAGTGTTTCATACCAGGTTTTGTTCTTAACAAATGATTTAACCAGACTACCAACTTAATATACTTAATCTTCATTGGGCTGTCCAGATGGATTTCTTTTTAATTAAACTTGGATGTTATTTATTCATGCTGCAGTTATTCAAGAATTTAATAATTGGGTAAATGAAAAATTAAAAAGATTACTAAAGTTCCTTAATTGCAGTTTCCAAAATTTGACATTAGCTTATTGACATGAATTCGCTCCACACAGGGTTATGCTCTTTTTCAAATAATCATGGGTTAGACTAGTGCAGCCAGTTCGAAGTCTCAAGATAAAGTTAGTTCAAAGTGACATTCTTGTGTATGAAGAATGCCACAGTCAATTGATAGGTTTAATGTGTTTTAATTTATTGGATTCATTGTTCTATAAATTTTTGCCATATTTTGAAGGATTGATTGTTCGAGATGTTAAATATTCACTGACAGGCCTAGTAGCCACCTCTGGTCTAAGTCCGTCATTAGTAGCCACCTTTGATCTAAGTCAGTCATTGTAGCTTGGCTGGATTCCTGGCTTATTCATCTCCCCTTATGCCCACATTCACACGAGTTCCATGCAATTTCAGAATAAGAACTTTTTGTGTACAAGAGAATTTTTTAGTACACAATAAGTTTTGAAGGGTTTTGGTAGTACTTGTTGTCCTTGAAAATGACAAGTATCTGCAAAGTTTTATTTTTGATAATTTTAACTGCTGAATTACAGTTCATCTTTGAGAACATAAATTTGTTTTACTAGATGAAATACAGCAGCCTTACTCCTGTTGGGGATTTGGATCCATCAGTGTAAAGTGGAAAGTAGTATTAAATCAGGAACTATGTAGATTATATCAGGAAATGCAATACAATATGTTCTTCATCTTTATACAATTCCCATAATTTTGCTTTCTTCTGCCTTTCAACATTGTTGAGAATTATACAGGGTGCCTTGCATTATTGCTTTACAATGTTGAGGCTTCAAACTTTTTTCATTATCATTTCGTGGGTGACAAATGCCATGTGGAGGTGAATAGGAATGTTATGATATGCTAATGGACAGCAAGCTGTGTTAACATAGGCATAATGTTTTTCAATCAAGGGGCTGTTTATTGATTCATATTGCATAATTATGGATGGATTATGTTGTTGAAAAACAATGGAATCAAAGTTTGAAATGGTAATTAGTACGCCAATTGTACTCTTAAATAGGAAGTTTTGTAGTAAATTTTAAGAACGGAAAGCATAAGAAAAGGTAGATAGGAAATGCAGACAGATACTTTCAACTGAAGCTTGAGTCAGTGTTGTTATTTTGAAGGTTATTGTAGGACACTAGGGTAGGGTGTTTCTGTAGAGTCTTGAGAAGTTGAATACAGTATTTAGCCTTGAGTCATTGTGGTCTTCAGGTTAATTGTAACACTTGGCTATTTGTTCCCATCTCAGGGTGCCAATGATCCGTTTGGCAGCGAACCATTCAGTGCAGGTGGTGGTGGTGGTGGCGGGGGTCCTCCACCCAGACCTGAAAGCCCTACCCCAGCCCTCCCCCCTAAGAAGTCCAAACAGCCACCTCCGAGACCCGCTCCACCGAAGACCAGGCCCGCGAAACCACCCCCTCCCCAAGTTAACTCGAATAACAACCCCACCAAACTGAACACAAACTCTAATGCAAACACAAACCCAAACTCGGCCGACCCGTTTGCTGGCGGCTGGGGTGACAACAAAACGGCTAACTCCAACAACGGCGGCTTCGCGGACTTTGCGAACTTTGCCGATTTTGATACCAAGGTGAGTTGTTTGTCGTTGTAAAGGAAGTTGGAAGAATTCTCAGGCGATTCATGTCATAATAGAGTACTAAAGTAATGAAACGCTAGCAACATAACAGCTAACTTGATGCAAATTGATTGATGCCACTGCTAATTGAGATTCAGCACTATAAATATTGATTGAATGCCATTTTCATATTTTCCAAGTAAATTTCAGGTAATGTGAACGTAAGAATTTCACTGTGTAGTAGATGTAATCGTGCTTTCTGTGTTGTTTTCTTGTGTAATTTCCATTAGAATGTTATTTGTTGTACTGTGTATTCAGCTAAGAAAAAGAATTAGATTCTGTAAATTGCTAGTTCAGTGCATATATATATATATAGCTTGTACGCATAGTTGTAAAGTATGATATGAAAGTAGTACACTGCACTGTAAGATGTTTATTGAAAAATATTCTAGACCCCAAATTTCTTTTATGTCATTTGTTGATGGTACAATGGATCTTGTTATGAGTTTAGGTCGTAATAAAAAAAGAAAAGAAAACCCTTTGGCATGGTAGCCATTATTTTTTTAATGTTTGAGAGGGGAATTGATCCGAGTATGGAAATGAAATATAATTTTTTCCTTTTTTCTTGGAAATGTTCTTTCACATTGTAATTGGTAACATTTTTTGTTTTTTATTAAAAGTATGATAAAATAATTGCATATTTTGTAAAAAAAACAAATTAGTTTATTGTTCAAAATTATATTGTATGTACTTGAAGAAGGTAGGAAGCATCCATTCTTGCAATTTTCTCTCAATGAGGATACTAGATTGGCAGGGAAAAGCAGTAGCTGTACATTTCTTGTTATTGGTCTTTCATAGACTTTGAGCTAGGATATTTTCTTCTGTGGCCTCTATAATTCATTTTTGATAGTTTTACAAGTGAAAAGCCAAATTTAGGGAAAGAGGACCAAGGCATTTATTAATTGCTGTGGAATTGGCAGGCAAACCATATACATTTCTCATCCTTTGTCTTACCAAGATAGCTAAGAGCAAAAGGTTGAATAGAAAAAGAGCAAAAGAAAAATGCTTATGATCTTGGATAATCAGATGTTGAATGTGTGTGTTTTTTTTTTTTTTTTGCCTGCATTAAGCCAAATTTTTTTGTTGTAAATTGTCTTGTGTACTGGATTTTGATGGGTGGATTGGACACAAGTAAATAACAAGTATGTAAAATTTTACCTGACACCATTAGTTTTGGATTTGATATTCTGTTTTGTACTGTGTTCAGCCTTTGTAATTTTTTCCATAGAAAAGGTATGAACACTTCCAATTTTTTCAAAATTTTCTTTTGTATCTAATCTGAAAAATGTAAATGGGACTTCGTTTTATTAATGGCTTTCTTGCATTAATGGCTGTAAGTTCATGTTTTGACAAAAATGTAATATGTTATAGTTTAGGGACTTAAGAGGCCTTACCATAGAGGTCTTTGCCTTTACTACATTCTTGCATAAGGAACGTATTTCCAGATGTAATAAGTTATAGTATCTCCTTGGACATCATAATAATACTGAATTGGATTCGTAGTGTATGGACATGATCACAGTCTTAGAACTGGATCCTTTAACACAAAGATCGCAGTAATTCAGGATTGTGGGTTTTAATAGCGGTTTTGAGAGAAGTTTGACACAGCTTTCAGGTGTCATCCAGCCTGGTAGTGTCATTCGTTCAGTAACAGTTGACAGAAAAGTTTGTAGTTGTAGATTTAGCTGATGCAGTTTTGAAAGGTTTAAGTCAGTAGGTGGTATTTGTCTTTTGTTTACTTTTTAATTCAGAGTAGGCTAAATAAATGGGCATGTAAATTCACCAGAGATTTAAAAATCTGATGGAAATTATAAATGCTTGATTGACCAGGAATGTTCACATTTTTTAAAAATGTGTAATTTTTCAATTTATTTTTGTTCACATTCAAATAATGTTATTTTAATTTTTATTGTTATCTGGACTGATGGGGTAAGTAGGGAAAATAGGTTGATTCTTCGTTACCTAATAAAGTTTGGTACGTCCTATTTCTGGATAACATACATCGCTTCATTCTTGCAGTGTTGAGACAATGTAGAAGCTCATTTTTTCATTTTTTTTGTGATGTCTGGTATTTATTGATAATCAGAGTTGAAACAAGTAATGTTACCAGTCTGTTGTTCAGGCAAGGCAGTGGAGATTCAGTTTAAGACAGTGAGGGTTATCTCAGGCAAACATTTTAAAATGCTGTGTCAATAGGGATCCAGTGTGATTCAAGTCATACTTCCAGTTACTTTGGTTTATATCCTCATGTTTCACACTTGTATAAGATACACATAAGTGTGCACACTTGGCATAGTGTACAGTATTGCATAAGATACAACATAAAAATGCACACTTGGCATAGTGTAATATAATCCATAAAATGATTTACAGGCTACAGTGTTTTAAGAGTGAGTAGAGGATGTTGATTATAGTGTTTGGTGTAAAAATGCAAGAAAGTTGTTTCACACAGCAACCATTCCTTAATTGTTTACTTAGTTATTAAATATGCACCTCCTTTGGCATCTGTTTTGCCTCTTGCTTTTAAAAAATCTCTGTTTGGTGATTGTTTAGGATAAAGGAATGCTGCAGTCAGTGTATATTTCCTTTTTTCTAGGTTATGTTTGCATGAGCAGCATTATCTAACATGATTGAATGGTTTTGATAAAGCAGTACATATGGTAGTAGAAGTTCATTTTGGCGTCAGCATGTTACCTAGAGTTCACATAGATGAGAAGCTCATAAGTATGTCTTTAACTTTCTTTGAGGCAACTGAATATGGTTTCTAAACTGGGGTTGTTTTCAAAAGAGAGGGGGAAATCGGAGCATGGTGAGGCTGAAGTTGGACAGATGTGTGTGAAAGGAGACCAAAGGGATTGGGTGTAAAGTAAAAAGTAGAAAACTATGCAGCTTGGTTTCATAGGATGCTTTAATGGGACTTGTGTACCATCTGGAGTATGCTATAATAGTATCCCTTAAGTAATGAGACATTCACAATGCACATTTGAATTTAGAGAGAGAATGGTTATCTTTTTTGAGTATATTTCCAGTATGGGAAACAGTAAAGCTGCTGGTCTCAAGTTCCTTATGAAAATTGTAGTGCACCTTGAATGAACTCAAACTCTTGAAAAATACAAATTGTTTAAGAGTTATAGATTGAAAACTTTTCAAAACAGCTAATTTTTCAGTTTTAGATGACAGCTTATCTTTCCATAATATGTTACACATTTTACAAGGTTTAGGTATGTCATTAGATGAGTGGCAATTCAACTCCCATAAAATTTTCATATAAATTTCGTTGGCTAATTTAGGAATGGAATTTGTATTTGATACATACAGAATTATTAGATTCAATTAGGATCTACCCTTGCCGTATGTGATGGAAGTGTGAAACATTGTCATTTATAAAGACAAAAAATAACTCAAAGTAACTTATAAATTGTAGGTTTTGAGTGTAAAAGTCCTGTTGTTCTAAAACATAAAATATGTAAGTCTGAGATACCCTTCAGATGAATCCTGAGTGACTCCTTGGAGAAGGACATAGTGGAGGGGTTCAAACAAGCCTTAAGGTCTTTTAAATTTTGATGATGATCATAATGTACTCCCACAAAACCATTACTGTATTGGTCTTGGTTATGTTTTTACTATTACTGTTTTCCTTTAAAAAAAACACCCATTTTTTCTTCTTGCCACTATCCAGATGACAATAAAAGTGGTCATCCTTTATTTAGCATGTGGGGAGAAAAAAAATTAAAAGAGGATGATGCTCTTGCCAAGTGTTTTAAAGTTTTAACAATTCGAGATGAAATAGTAGTCAATTGAGTCGATTTCACTCCAAAAATTAAGGAAGAAATTATTTTGGTGCTGTACAGAACGGTGCAGAGTGTCTCCTCGGATTACAACCTTATTTTTTTTTATTTTGAGAGAATGTTACTACCCATTTGTTTTTATTTTTCAGTTTGAGTAGCATGTTGGTGTATGCAGGTGGTCACTTGATGGCGGGTCATCCTGCCCATCACATTATGTTGATTTGAATTCCTTTTTGGTAAAGTACACTGATGGGGCTCTGGTCTGCTTCTTAATCTTAATAATGCATTTTTTTATTTTGTACAGCCTTTGTATGGAAGAAAAACATTTCTTCTGAAGAAATTACTCAGAATTTTATCAAGCAGTTTGAGTGTACGTGCACTAGGGAGTGCAGTGTTCAATATTTTTAAATTAGGTTTCAAACTTGGCCCCATTGATAAAATTGTATTGCATGCTGCTTAATTGATTGGTGTGGTTAACCTACCATAAGCATGAAAATAATTAGGTGCAAAAATACAGTATTTGGGTTGATTTTATGTAGATGTCTACCTTAATAGTTTCTCAAAGATTCTGTGATGTGATGGGTGTTCCTAGCTAGTGGATTTGTAAGGGTAAGTGAAGTGCAGTAAACTAAAACAGTTACTCTTCATGATGTTGAAAAGCAGGTTATAGGCACTGTAAATGAGAAATAAAGCAGTTGAAAGGAGAGGAATGCTTAGACAAGAAATAGGGTTTGTGGATCAGGTGTTTGTTATCAAAGTTGTCGAGAATGATTTCAAGTTTTTTGATAGAAGTGGAGGATGTTTGGGAGTTGAGAATTTTAAGTCAGTGATTGATTAAACTATTGATTTAATACAGTAATAACGTTCTGCATTCTGAGCTTAGGACATTTGGCTATTCATTAGTTGTCCATAGGTCTAATGAGTGTGACCAGTTTGAAGACAGTGTGGCATACCTTTTAGATTTATGAGCACTTAAATCTAACAGTGGGCTCAGTGTTTTAATTTATCAGATTTATGAATGAACAGTGGGTGCTGTTTACTAAAGATTATAGTTTTTAGAGACACTAACAGGGATTAATTGAGATTTGAGCAGCAAGAAATACAGTGGTTAAGAATTGGCTCATTTCAGCTTGTTTGTTCCTTCATAAAGTTTGTTGATTTTGTTAGTAATGTATAATGTCTATATCTTGGGTTGATAATATTTTTTATGTCTTGTGGTTATTTTTTCTGGCAGGATGAGTTATTTAGTTAGCTATAAGTTTTAGTAGGCTTTGAACACTGCATGGGAATTCTTTTTTCTACAGTTCATTCAATTTCAAGTACAAGCGGACCAGAGCCTGATCACAGCCTTTTGATTTATGTCATTTTATTTTGAATGCATCTTGTCACATTTGACCTATGATTTGGAATGTCATTTTCAAAGTTTTCTTGCAGCTTCATTCGCAGCCCTGCGGCGTTTGCAGAGAGTAACATGGGTTCCTTTCCCTCTCTTTTTTTTTTCTCACTCTTGCAGCATTGATCCCCAACTCACCCCCTCTTCCCACATAGTGTCTAAAGGTAGCCCCCGGCAACTCTGCATCGCCATGGGGAGATGAGGACACCAACTTTACAACATCGCAACCCAACGAGGATCCATTTGGCTCTCCTTTCTCAACAGCGAAGAATACAAGAAGTGCTGATAACTCTCCCTGGCCCCAAGACACCTTTGCCTCCGATGGATTCGGGGATTCCTCCGCATTTACCGAGGACGATCCCTTTAGTTGTGCCTCGGGGGCTACTGATCCATTTGGCGGGGATTATGATCCTTTCAAGGATCAGGGCTTCAAGGATGACGACAAGTTCTCTTGGGACGACGAGCCAGACCCTTTCACCTCACCTGATAACAATAATGATTCCAGTGCCAGTGCTGCAGACAATGTGAATAACAATGAGAATTCCTCGGCCAAGAAAAATGACCCTTTTACTTTTGGTAGTAGTGATGATTTAAACGCAAACGTATTCGAAGGGTTTTCAAACAAAGACGACCTTGGGATGTCTTTTACCGATAACAAAAATAAAGGCAACAGTAGATCCAAGTCTGTGATAGGCGATCCATTTGCATCACAAGTGAAAGCAGCTGTTCCGGTGCGATCCAAAACCTCCCTTGGTGAACCTGGAGGCGTCGATTTTGATTTTGATCCATTCTCTTCGTCAAAATTAACTGTTGCCGACCCATTCACGAAAAGTAAAAGTAATGAAGATCTCCTGAATGAAAACTTGAGTGGCTGGGGTATGAACAAAGCAAATAACCTAACCAATAGTGGCAGTCCCTTCGGCAGTAGTTTTACAAGTGGACCTCATAAAAAAGACATTATTCAGAGCTCTCAAGGTGTGAGTGAGGATGAGCAGTTGGCCTGGGCTGCCCAAGAGAGTCTGAGGTTGGAAGACGCTCGCAAGCAGCAGGAGGAGCAGGAACGGGCAGAGCTGGAGTTTGCACTGGCACTCTCTCGCTCCATTGCTCACACACCTGGCAAGACCCAGTCATCACGCTCACCATCAACAGGCCTTTGAGCGAGGCGTGTGTACATAACATATGTTGGTAAAAAATAAAATCCATAGAAGTGGAATTGTTATGAATGTTAAAAGTTTAGAAGTAGCCTTTTGCTGTTTTTGCAGTGTTCTTCAATTTAGAACCATAAATTCTGTGGCAGCCTTGTGTGAGGATCAGTTGAACACGATAGATTATTTTTGGTGACGTATCCAGTTATTTTCGTAACATAGCCCTTTTACGTATCTGTTGAAAAGAATAAGTATTCCTTTTTCCAGAAAGGGAGGACGAACAAAAAATGATGACTAAGACATACAATGCTGCTGGAAGTTGTTGATATTGCATACTGTAATATTAAGTAAAGTTTTGAGTGGCCGTAGTTTACTTTTTTTTTTTACGTTATTAGTAGTTCTTTTGGTTTAGCTTTTGCTGTTGTTACATTGCTCTTTTTAGTGTCATAATGTGTGCTGTTTCAGTCATGGTGGAGGCACGCAGAGTTTTATTTATTGATTATTTTTTCTTTCAACTTTAGTGTGTAGAAATGGAGAATTTACCATGATGAGTAGTGTGGCCTCAGGAAATAAGGAGAATGCTAGAAAGGTATTCAAGTGTGCATTTATTAGGTCAGTATGGACTTTGAAAGCCTATCAGATCACATAATTATGGTATACATCTCGACGATGCACTCTTCACCACCCTTTGAGCTGGTATGCTCATAGGAAATGTATTTTATTTCTACTTCCAGCCTGTTGCTGTAGTGTCATTTGTTATTATAACTTGATTACCAATGAAGGTTGATTTATGATATAGCCAGTCAATTTTTAATTAGGTGTTATGATTTGTGCATGGTGAAGTAAGACGGCCCATGGAATTTCAAATTTCGTTTTACAATATTTTTGAACCAGCTATCATTGCCATGAAATCAGTTATTCTTTGCAAGTGTGTGTAGTTTGAGAATCACCTGTTCCCTGGAATATGGTTTAAGCTTAGCTGAGAATGAAAGTGGTTCACGATGGAAGGTTTTGACAGTCAAAAGTGGAGGAGGTCCTTCTGACGAGATCTATTTGTAATGTGATCTTTATGTCCTCGTATTATTTGCATTGCGAAAGTGTTAAATGTTTTTCCATTGTGTACAGTAGGCAATTACCATGGAAATCCTTTTTTTCGTAGTACATGTATGATTTTCAGTTTTGTATCTTAATTTTACGTGGAGAAGCATTGACTGCATGCCTGCCATTGCATTTGCCATGACTGCCGGAAACTGACCATTCCTACTCACTTCCAAAGGACTTTACTTTTCTCGAGCAGAATTTAGAATATACAGTATATATTTTTGTAAGCAGTTTGATATTTAATACCCAATTGCAGTGGATGTTGTTTTGTTTAGATGGGTTTAGGCACTTTAGTTTGTGATTTACATAAAACTCATTAGAATTTGGTTTGAGGTACACACACACACACATTTTGTGTTTTTATAATGAGTGGTGTGGCTTGGACGAGAGCAAAATTAATTGCAGTTAGTGGAAGGTTTGCACCTAAGTTTGGGATTTGTATTGAATCAGGTCCGTACTACAAACAAAGTACATGTTGCCCATGATGTTATCAAGGCTCTTCATACTGAAGTCATTCGTCTTTCATTTAGAAATGGATGCCTCTTTCACAGGCTTTTTGGAGATCAAAATATGTTGAGGTAACTTATAATCCAAACAGATTTTCATTATTGTCACTATTGTGCAAATTGATCAAAGTTCAGCATTATGGAGCTGCAACCAAGCAGTGCACTTTGCTTCCTTCTTTAACCAGATATCCTTATTTAATTAGTTTAAGGTGTAGGCCTAATTGATTTAACGTCCTCAACCATTCTGTTTGTTGTGTACACAAGTAAAGGACAGTTTTTACGTCTCTTGAAATAGTGTTTCTATAAGCATTCTTTGTCTGCTGTGGTAATATTACAGAATTTCAATTTCACACTGGTCTCAGAACTTTGACTCATATACTAGTCGCAGTTTAATTTTTTCCAGATTTTATTTTTGATGAATTAAGGACTCTAAAAGTTTAGCAGGTAGTTCTTGCATATGTGGTGTATAGGTATTGAGGGCAGAAGTAACAAAAAAAATTTTTTAGCTCAGGTATATCTGTATTTCAGTTATGACTACAAAATCGATCATCATTGTCTTGTCAGTCTTGTTCCCTGGCTGAAAAGTTGCACGTTAGTTTACGTCACAGAGAAGTAACGTGTAGAGAAAAAAAATCACTGAGCACTGTATATGGCTTGTACATTACAGTGGTACCCTTGATTCCTCATGGCCAGCTAGTGGTTTTTTTTTTGGTCATGATATGAACTCCAAGAACAGCAATTGCTCACAAGTAAAATGAGGCAACAGAGACACGAAGCATTATAGCTGCTGAATCTATCAGGTATTGTCATTTGTTGATGTAAAGAAGGACTTCTTAAGCTTAGCATTTTTGCCGCTTTTGGAATACTTGACAACAAACTCGGTTCTCTTTCAGATGCCTGGTATATTGTAGCAGATTGTTGCTGACTTGTAGAAGCAGCCATATATCCTGTTATCAATCGCAAAACAATTCTTTTTAGCATCGAACAGGCAATGGTCATCAGCTTGTGACAAGACACTTGATCTGGTAGGATGTTGATAATCGTCAGGACTGAGGAAACATTTGATTTAGGTTTTGTGAAGTTTCTGTATCTGTTAGTTTTCCTTAGTTCCAGTTTTCATAGTGGTCTGGAGTGTTTAGGGTTTTTGAGGTAGCGCATTTCCTAACGATACTAACACCATAAGCTTAAGTTTTATGAAAGGGATAATGAACTTACTTGATTTTTTGAGTGCTGGGAAATTGGGGTTCTGAATTACATCATATATTAAGATGAGCATTTCTTTTATATAAAGTTTTTACTGTGTAAATTAAGATTTTGTTCAACCCTCTTTTAGGTTAAGTGGATGTGAGCTTATCACACTGAAGGCAGTCCTTGGAATGGCAAGTGGTTTATATATATATATATCAAGATTTGTATTTGTAAATTTGTTAAGGTTTTTATATTCTCTGTATTACTGGCTATTTCAATACGTTACTTATGTAGGCACGCTCTCTGATTGTCACGTTTCATAGCTTTCTTTTCGTTTTTTTCTTTTTGCAAATTTTATAGTTTCTCCAGCACTTTTTCAAGCTTGCTCCTCAGCAATTAGATTGTGAATGTATGAATTTTGAGCATTTCAAAATATATAAATGTCTGTGTCTTCCACTAAGCAATACAATTCGTTTACATCTGCTTCACATTTCCCCCCCGTTGTCCTTTGGCATAGGTTACACTACCTCGTGGTGTTTGAGCCACTTTATATAATTTTTTTGAGACCTAACTGGCCAATATAAGCATTTGGTGTGTATTGTGTTACAGTTTTGATTAGTAAAGTGATAGATAGGAATGTCAAACTCTTATTTTCTTCTTAAAGGAGGTTATCAAGATGATATGGGGAGCTTTTCATTGTTTGACTATCTTTTGATGTAAAGTGATAAAAAACTAACATTGAATCTGGCAGGTATTTTATTCCAATATCACTTTTTTGGGGGGAGGGGGTTTAAGTAAATAAATGTTTTTTTGGTGGATATTTTATTGTTGATTTGCAATAGGGAGTTCATGCAGTCAATCAAACATGCTTTAAGTAGCTAATCTTTTTCACGGTTATTTTTTTATTCCAAGACTGTGCTACATTGGTTTGTAGCTCCAGTTCAAAGAGACTGATCCGATTCAGTTGGTTTGTATCTTTTCTATTTTTGGATACCACCTTCAGTCATTGCAGAAGTATACACATCTGTTTACTTGTGGACAGGACATGTAGAATGAATTTTTATGCCTACGTTGGAGGCTTTGGGAAAAAGTTGACCCTCATCTTGGACGGCACAGGGCCTGTCAAGTGTTTTTCTCTCTCTCTTTATATATTGTTTACACAGTCCCGTATGATTGTACCTGTGTAACTCAATACTGCATTTACTTACCCTCACATATTTTTATATTGCTGTATGTCTTGACTGATTTTGTTATTGACGAAAGGTAAACTGGGTTCCCCATTATTTCAGTAAAGTCCATGTCCAAGGAGGAGAATATCTCAAAAAAAGAAGCAACACCCGTCCTAGTCATTGCTTGAAAGATTGGTGCAAGGAATTATTGACTTGAGGAGAATCATGTGTTTGGGGGTTAAAAATCCTGAATACTGAACTTGCAAAAGCAAAGACTTCACACACAATGTCGAAGGAAGTTGGGGGGCATCATTTACTACCTGGTCATTGTAGGGTTGTTATAGATGGTTTAATGATGAAAAAAAAAGAACAGAAATATATTTAACCCTAAATTTGTTTTCAGTAAGGGTCTTACTATAGCTTATGAGAGAAATTTCTATTGTTAATTGAAGAAAATTTATTTGATAAGTCTGCATGTTATAGTAAATCACCAATGATATGTAGTTCACATTTTATCATTATGTTACAAAAGATTCAAATAATTAAACAATGTTGATTGTAGATGTATGTAATAAATTGTACAATGCCTTAAAGGTTCGAGGAAGTTGTATCGTAGTCTAAGATTGTGATGTATAAAGTTTGGAGCGTCCAGCAGTAACTGGAATCTCTCTCCCATATCCCTGTATATGTCTGTGAAATAAATATTTGTGTATCGAGATATAGAATATTGTTAAGCTAGTGTAAAAAGCCATAGAAATGTATCGTATACCAGTGAAACATTATCCTTCTCTTCTCTTCTCTCGCTGTTTCTGTCACCTTCTCTTTCTTTGGGTGGCATCGTTGAATCTGGACCCCTCGGGCTCTTGATCCAGTCGCTTTTTTTGCCATGGGATAGCGCTGGACCCAACAGCTGAGTGGTTTCCATATTATATATATAATATATATATATATGAAGAAGTATATATACACTTATAACAACAGCATGGACTTTCACCAGCCATTGTTATCCCTCCTCGCATGTGGTGAGGTGCAAGGAGAGAAAGTGTGAAATCAGTTGCTAGGCCAAAGAAATACTGTTGTATACACGTAAAAAGGCAAAGCATTTGTGTGTGAGTGGAATTACTGTAATTAAAAGAGTGAATGGTTCATAATTTTCCTCTTTCGTGTTCATATTTTGCTTTTGAGTTTTTTTTATTGGTTTTTGTTCCCAAATATTTGTACGTTAGCACATGAGCATACTCTGCCACATCCTCACACTTGGCTTCATGATTAGATGGTGTGTGTGTGTGTCGCTGTGTAGCTAAAAGTCAGGAGGTTGGTCATTGATGGATCACAGAAGTTAAGCCAGTTACAAACATTGGTTCTTCATTACCTGTCTGAGTATGTTTTTTTCAGTGGGGAAGTGTAATGTCTGTGAACATGAAAACGTAGTTCTCTGACCTTCGAGGTTTTATGTGATTCAAAACAAGAAGCCAGTAATAATGAAATGTAGTGGATTTTTGGCTCCTGGGATAAATTAGAAATAGGAGGTTCTTTCATACACCTGTATTTGCTTGATATGTTCAAACAATCATCTTTTTTTTTGTACATTTCAGTCCCACTGTGCATAATATTGTACAAATTAGGTATTAGTCACTATTTAATTTAGACTGTACGTTATTTTCGATTAGATTTGTCTTTGGATGAGATGAACATCACCTAGTTTCATTTTGCCTCTGTTATAAAGGCCCTGTTTGCTGCTTCCTGTGCTGAAGTATTAAAGCACATGAAATTGTGTTAACACTTTTAATTGGGAAATCATATTAAATTATTAGGAAACATTCACATTAGGTATTTGGTGCACGTGTTCATGCTTGTATTTCGTTTGACAGGTCAATATTTCTAGTAGCCATGAAATTATTTCCATTTGCCAGATTGATATTAATAGTAGACATGAAAGTTGTTAATACTTAGGGTAGAATGACAGTTCTCACTTACTGAAAAGTTCAGGTATTTAGGGTAATAAGTGCATGTTAGGGTACGTAAAGATGACGAAGGGTCTTGGGGCCACGAATTCGATTAAAACTTTTGCGCAGTAGTTCAGCTTTGTGGGGTTTTGTTTTTAATTGAGGGAAAATATGAGTTAGTAGAGCCCAAATAAAATCAGAACACTATATAATAACAACCTTTATTGTACAGTAATAATTGCATCTTTCCTTGTTAAAAAAAGTATATAGGTAATGAAGTGAATGTATGAACAATTTGGACACTTCTGTAGAAAGAAGCTAGAGAGCTGAATGTATTCCTTTTTCTTTTTTTTAATTTCCTCTCAATTGTTGTTACTAGTAAAATGCACTAGAAGACAGTATAGGCTGAGGTTTTTCAGAACCATGCAGTTTATAAATACCATTTACACTACAATTACTTAATAATACTGTAAGCAAACAGTGGGTTCAGTGACTGGTTATAAGCAAGGCTGCATATGTAAAAGTTGTGCGTTTTGTAAAGTTATAATTTTTGTAGTTTGTGGAAGCTCCAGGATCGAGTAAAAGCCTTACTTGACTACCGTAACGTAGATAAACAGTATTACCTTATCAGTATGGAACAGTCGACAGTGGTGGCACAGAAGGCAAGACTTGTGTATATAAATATACATATATTTTTCACAACTAAGGGTTGGAGTATAAATATCTATGTAAAAAGAGGTGACATATATAGTTTTTTTAAAATGGAAAAATCTATTATTGTAAATGTTTTTGAAAATTCTTTTTTTTTTCGAAGTTTTATTTTTGGAATGAGTGACTCTCTCAAGTCCAGCTGCGACTGGCACTGCTGCTGATGAAGTGTAAAAAAAAAAAAATGCTGATGAAACTGATGCAAGTATGCTGTATATACAGTATATAAATAGTATTAGTCAATGTGCGCCTATTTCCCATGCTTTTTACTATGCTTCCACAGGTTAAAAAGATGATGACTAACCCATCTTGCATGTATAAAAAAAACAATAATGGGAAACACTACAACTTTTTTCCTAGATTTCCTAACTGTGACGGGGTTTTAGATTTTTAGAAAGTGTTGGCAGGAATGGGATTGCGAGTGACGATAAAAGCCGAACGTTGTTTCTGTCTTGATTATGTCCTAATTGTCCCTCATCAATTTGGTCGGCCTTTATTCGTATCAGACGACCCTTCCAGCCAGCTCGGACACAGCCATCTTTTGTGCACCAAGTTATCGAGATTTTGAGATATACTAAATATAGGGAGAGTCCATTGCTTAGGATTAAGAAAATACTAAGAAAAAAGTAAAAGTGAATATTACGTGAGATACTTCTACGTTAAGATTGACGAGTAACCTCCTGTTCTCTCACACAGCTTTTTGCTTTCTGACTACTTGTCAGTCCTTGAGTTTGAGAAGTGTATGTATTTTAAATAGAATACCTGTCAAAACTCACTTTTGCAGTACCTTCCATCCTGAATATAAAGACAGGCTTATTATTATTATTAACTCTTAGAAAATGCTGGTCAAGTGCCATACGTAAATTATAAACTCTTATCTTCTAGTGCAGCCTACAGTATCCATATATATATATATAGACGAAATATGAAATCTAATAATGCCATTTAATCATTTAAAGTTTGATCTTAAGAATTTTATCAAGCGATATGCATGGAAAAGCACGGAATAGCGAGGTTCTGAAGGTATGCTAAATCACACGTCACTGTCATGCTTTAGAAGTTTTCTCGCTAAAATACTATATACATGCATCTCAAGGGGGGTGGGGGGCTGTTTAGGAAGGTATGAAAGTTGTGTACTCCTGAAAGGAATAGTGTCTAGTTTGTGATTCTTTCATTTAGTCATGTTACTACTTGCTCATTTGTGGAGAAGCCTAAGAAATTTATTCCTAAGTATATATAGATCATCTCCACTGTTATATGGGTTGCTGATATATTTTTGTGATGTTTGTTATTTCCTCCACTTTTATGTAGATATATATTTTTTGAATCTCAAAACAGAAAGAATTTACATTGTCTTGATAAGCAGAGAATCTAGTGCACACCTTTTTCTGTCTTCTTCGCACTGACGATGATGTTCGTATAGAGTTAGTGCTGCAGTAATTGGACATTTCACATTTTTCAGAGTTCCAAAAAGGCATAAAAAAAGACAAAAAAAAGTGTATGAACAAAAAATGGCAATGGAACAATACCTGTACTTTGGATGGGTAATAATGATACGAGTGGCTATGTATCTCAAGTCTTGACCTAATCCTTCAGACGACTCATTAGCATTGATGTAATCCAAAAAATCAATCCCAAAATTTGACTTAATTGATGGAAAAATTTTACTGAATTGTACAAGTAAATTTATACAATTGACATATTAGGTAATGCAGTTTTAAGAGAGACTTATGATTATCCAAGTCATTTCTGAAGGACGAGCATCAAGAGTTTAGTTACACAGCTGCAACTTACACTGTAATATTGATGTTGCTACTGTTTGTATGCCCATACAACATAGCAGAGAGTGAAGGTACCCTTGTATCCTATACATAAAAAAAAAAAAATAAAAGGTAGGACGTTGACCCCTAGACACAACTCTTGCCTGACCTGAACCAAGGTAGTCGAAAGGCGTTCACTTTTGGAATAGGCAGATTATATTATAATAATACGACAGTGGTTTTAAAATCTTGTGGTGCCTGCCTGCCTGCGTCCTTCCGGGACGAGCTAATGGTACTGTAGCACTGTAGCTTGTGACTTCCCTTGCCTGAGCTGTGCCACCACATTCCTGTTCAAGTCTGTTTTTAGCTGGCTTTGTTCTCTTGCCACTTGAACGTCAAGTGTACATATATACCAATATTGTCTGATTATGCTCAGCCTTTCTTTGTAATTCTTGGTATATGGTTATTCTGTTACATCATGGAGTGGTATAATAACTTGGTTTCGTAAGAAATTAAGAGGTGTATGATACATATGTTAAGTGTAGATTTTTTTCTTATAGAAAAATCAGTGCCAAGCATTGTGCTATATAGTTTTTGTTTATTTATTAAGGTTTCGTTCATTGAAAAAATAACGTATATCATCTCGATGGACTTGCGCCGTTCTGAGAGTCGTGCGCATGGTAGTATGGCATCGATGCTTGGCATTGGAACTTTTCAACTGTATTCGTCTCTAGTGGCAAACGAACAAACTTACATTGCCTTTGGCTGTTCTTTGTATCTTTATATCTCTGTCCATTTGCTGGCTATCAGAAGTCACTGGTAGAGAGCAATTATATATGGAGGTGTAGGGACAAACTTTAGCCCCTTTTCCAGAATGTCATGATTTTTGGCTGTTAGGTTTTGCTCATTTAGTTGGGAAACTTGTAAGATATTTAGTTAATTTTTTATTATTAATTATTATTATTAATTATTAATGATTGAATTCACTTGTACCTCAAAGCAAGATGCTGTGTAGCCATAAATATTTGGTCTATATCGATCAGTAAGCATAAGATGCTTGTGACCTCCCACCGTGCGAGGTTAATTGATACGTCGTTCCCTCGACACTACCACCACACTTGAGAGAGAGAGAGGGAGAGCTCCTCTTCGGTTGCCCCCCTTCTATAAAAAAAAAAAAGTCGTGTTGTTCAGTTGTTCAGTGTCACAGTCATGTTATCTCAATGTAAATAAAAAGCTTAATAAACAAACATGTTCACGAAGATTGTGTCGTCTTCTTCTCCTCCTCCTAGTTTTTTTATATTTATTTTGCTTTTCATGAACGGGTGTTTTGCTCTATGTATTTAATCTCTGTATCTTTTAAATTATTTATTTTGTTTGGTATGAAGAGCTGCAGTGCTTTTCTTTAACAGGATTTAATTTGTGCTAATCTTGTTACATAAGTTAACTTAGCTCTTTAGGTTTACTGCTCTCTATAAAATTTATTGCAAGGTGTTTTGCCTTATGGATTTCGTTTGTACAAATCTTGTTACATGAGTCACCTTACCCCTTTGCTTAGGGAAAGAGCTCTGAGGTGTACTGCACTGTATACATTTAATTTCATTTTGGTACACCATACCCCTTTACCTAGGAAAACGCTGAGGTGTACTGCACTGTATACATTTAATTTCATTTTGGTACACAATACCCCTTTACCTATGGAAAACGCTGAGGTGTACTGCACTGTATACATTTAATTTCACTTTGGTAAAGGCCTTTCCATCGACTGAATTTCCGCGCTGTGTAGCTTAAATAAAACAAAAATATTCTCACCTTAAAAAGGTTGAGAAATATTGCTGGATTATTTGAAAGTTAATTCACTATATGACATAATTCATGGATTTTTTATTTATTCCACGAGAATCTAAAAGTTATATAGTATATGATAGAGGGGAAATAACAAGACACAATGGATTTAAAATGGAATTGGCAACAGAACAGGATCATTAAATACAGTAGGTAGAAAAGCAAGGAAAGCCTACGTTGAGTACCTTAACCTCGAGAAATGAAACCATCACTGGAACACCATATTGCAAAGTTTAAAACAAAATGTTTGGTGGCACAAAATCACTAGTTGGCTTAAGTAAATATATGACTTCAAATGGACTGCCTGAGTTTGGCTAGAAAAAAAACCCCCTGAGGTTTACAACACAAAACTGACAAAAATAAAAGATATTTTTAACCTAATAATAGATGGGTAACTGGAAGACAGCACCAAAGATACATAACAGCTGTTTGGGAAAGTGAACAAAAGAGCAACAATGCAAATGATTTTTTTCCTATACAGGACAGGAAAAGTCAGTCCATCCAGTAGACAATATTAGAATAAGTAGTAGAAGAAGGTTTCAGAGACCTAAAAAATCAGAGGAAAGAGAGAATAAGTAGAAGAAGGTTTCAGAGACCTAAAATAAATCAGTGGAAAGAGAAATAAGATGTTTTGAAAGAACTATCACAAGAAATAACTGCTGGTAATAAAGTAATAGAATGAGCTAAACACTTATGCAGTTTGTGCATTGATATCTGAAGAGGAATAGAATGAAATATAACATTCTGGCCAAAGGCCAAGCGCTAGAACCCATGATAGCTTATTCAGCGCCGAACGGGAAATTGAGAGTAAAAAGGTTTGAAAGATGTAACAGGAGCGATTGTTAGGAGAGGGTTGCAGAAGGTGCAAAGAACCCTTAAGTAATGCTTACAGTGCACAGCGTGAGGTGCGCTGACGGTACTACCCGAGAACGGGGTATGCCTGAAGGGGAACTTACAACAGATAAATATGATTTCTCGAATTATCTATGAAGGACTCGAGTGAATTTCAACGAAAAATCTTAGAAAGACATTAGCTTCTTTTCAGAGCTCTGGAAATGGACCTTCTGTTTAGGGTTCAGTCCATGAGACACCTGAAATGATTCAACACTTAAACCAACTACTACGTAGTGGGGTATTGCCGTCAGTGCACCTCATGCGGTTCACTGTAGGCATTCCTCAAGGTGCCTTGCAGTGTGCCTTCGGCACCCTAGTTGCAACCCATTTCGTTCCTTTTACTGTACTTCCTTTCATTTTCTCCTTCCATCTTACTTTCCATCCTCCATCTCACAACTGATTCATAGTGCAGCTGCGACGTTTTCCTCCTATTACAACTTTCAAACCTTTTATCGTCAGTTTCCGTTTCGGCCCTGAATGACCTCATATGTCCCAGTGCTCGGCCATTGGCTTAAATTCTATATTCAGCTCATTCAACCAATTAACGGAAATGTTACTGAAGAGGAGACTGTATGTACACCACCACATAAAACTCCTTAGAAAATTAAAGGATCTTATACTTGACCACCATGGGGTTCCTCAACATATGAGGGGACAAAATTAACGATTCACTCGTGATAGCAAACATACTTTGAAGACATTTTGAAGTCTCTCTCTCTCTCTCTCTCTCTCTCTCTCTCTCTCTCTCTCTCTCTCTCTCTCTCTCTCTCTCTCTCTCTCTCTCTCTCTCTCTCTCTCTCTATATATATATATATATATATATATATATATATATATATATATATATATATATATATATATATATTATATATATATATATATTATATATATATATATAATATATATATATATATATATAATATATATATATATATATATATATATATATATATATATATATATATATATATATATATATATTATATATATATGTGTGTGTGTGTGTGTGTGAGTGCGCGGAGCGCTCTCACGCCCAAGACAGAATGAGAAGTTCCCTTGGTTTCTTTCTTAAATAGCCAACAGGTAATTAAAACACCTCTTCATAAAGAGGCGAGAATAACCATACTCGTTAAGGATCAAACCAAACAAACGAAACGAAACGAAACAAACAAACAAACAGACCCTGGCATTTCGTACCTTCCTGGGGGCGGGGGTGGTGGTGGTGGGGAGGCGAAAGCTATTAAGGAAATTGAAACACTCTTTATTTAATACAAAACATGAGAGATCGCCTTACGT
Source organism: Macrobrachium rosenbergii (assembly GCF_040412425.1). Lineage (NCBI taxonomy): Eukaryota > Metazoa > Arthropoda > Malacostraca > Decapoda > Palaemonidae > Macrobrachium > Macrobrachium rosenbergii. Next base: position 33,768,847 of record NC_089761.1, on the reverse strand, counting down.
TGCAAGAAAATGTGAAGGAAGGAAGGTAGGTAGGAGGGTATAGGGGAAGGGAGGAGCAGGAGGAGGAGGGGGGGGGAGAGGAGGGTAGGAGGAAGGGGGTTGGGATGGATAGAGGACACCTTCCATTACGTGTATTAGGGTCGGGAGAGAGAGAGCGTCTCCAAAAGAGCGCATCGTTTGTCCGGTGTCACATCGCATCCCATCCCTTGTCGAGGAGGAGGAGATCAGCAGCTCATTCACAAATTATCTAATCCAATTACGGCGCCGTCGTCGCTTGTTTTTATGGACGCGGGGAAAATGGACAGCGTCGCCCCGCGTTAATATCGTCATTTATAACTCGCCGTGGCTCCTCCGTCCATTACACTGATTTGCCCTCATTTTCTAATTGACCTTTCTGCTCGTCTATTTCTTCTTCTCCTTCTTCTTCTTCTCCTCCCTGTCTCGACACTTCCCGTCCCTTCCTGGCTGTGACCTCGTCTCGTGCGACTTTCAATAACTTCATAAGACTTCTCATGACTTCCCATAACTTCCTGTGACTTCCTATGACTATCTGTGACTTCCTATGACTATCTGTGACTTCCCAAGACTTCCTAAGACTTCTTGTGACTTCTTATGACTTCCTATGTCTTCCTATGACTTCCTATAACTTCCTATGACTTCCTAAGACGTCGTATGACTTCCCATGAATTCCTATAGCTTCCTGT
>NC_089761.1:33748143-33763143 GCF_040412425.1 Macrobrachium rosenbergii | reverse complement strand
TTGTTTATTTAGGTCTAGGACAGGGAATGATAATGTTGACTGCAGGTGCAGTCTGTGGAAAATATGGTGCTTCATCTAAAAGAAGTAACAGAAGGCAATGGGAAACAGAAAGATGAGATCAGGTAACAGAAAAAAATAAAAAATAAAAAAAATGAATAAACAGATAAAAATGAAAGTAAATTAAAATACGGTCTCGTGCAAAACTATTTTATTCCTGATTTTATTTATTTATTTATTTTTATTCAGGAAAGACTCGAACTGGTATTACCCCGATAGCGAAGACCTTTGCGCTAAAGAAGGGAAACCAGCAGATGCGCGTGTATGCATATCATTTAGACGTGCGCATGCGCGTTTCCGATTAGTTTGGTCTGTATTTATGAGAGATGTTCGTGTAATTAAATATGCCCCGTGAAGTGTGTTTGTTGTTGTGGGATTGAGTTAAATAATGCATTGTAAACTGATATACAGTATATATATATATATATATATATATATATATATATATATATATATATATATATATATATATATATATATATATATATATATATATATATATATATATATATATATATATATATATATATATGTATATATATATATTACATATGATTGTAACCTGACCAGTTTCGACTTTATTTCTAAGCCATTAACAAAGGACTGGTATATATATATATATATATATATATATATATATATATATATATATATATATATATATATATATAATCCAATATTAAGCCAAAAATAACAATATTTAATATTTATTTTACCCTTCTTGGGAATAATTTACAACCCTAGTCAATTAAATATGTTAAGTGCCCCTAGCCTGGGCAGGACTCGAACTTGTGCCTTTCAGTATCGGAACATGCGTGACAGTCGACTTATCTATTCAGCCATAGAGAGAGAGAGAGAGAGAGAGAGAGAGAGAGAGAGAGAGAGAGAGAGAGAGAGAGAGAAAATCAATACAGTTTCTCATTAATTCCCATTTAACAAAAGACAAATCCAAAGATCTTTAACAAAAGAGAAATCCTTAGATCTAAGAGAGAGAGAGAGAGAGAGAGAGAGAGAGAGAGAGAGAGAGAGAGAGAGAGAGAGAGAGAGAGAGGTTTCGACCAAACGGTACCGGTCAATACGAAAAAGACTGCCAAAGATCCAACCTCCATTTATCGCCCAAGACTAATGACGGACTCCTGCTTTTGTATTCAGAGGTGCAATACGCACAAAGTGAGAACCAATACTTAAGATAGGGAGAAGGGATGGAGAGGGTAAGACGGGGGTAGGGGAAGGGTGAGGGGGGGAAAGGAGTGGGGGGAGGGAATGTCAAGTTGGTGTATTGCAGTCTGATTGAATTGAAGTCAGTTGATACTAATGTTTTGTGGTGTCAGACGCTCTCCGGAGCAGCAGGGTTTTATCTCTCTCTCTCTCTCTCTCTCTCTCTTTCTCTCTCTCTCTCTCTCTCTCTCTCTCTCTCTCAAACACAAAACACACTACACAGTATATATAGATAAACTTTCGGATACATTTTAACTCAAAACATACAAGGAAAAGAGAATATAGGTAGATATTATGATTGCTTCATTTATTGTTGCAGAAATATTTCACGTTCTCTCTCTCTCTCTCTCTCTCTCTCTCTCTCTCTCTCTCTCTCTCTCTCTCTCTCTCCTTACACACTGCTTAAGGAAACACCATGAATTTTCAAGGGGCCATTTGTTTCTTCCGCCCAGTGGCTCGGAAACCGTGCTAATCGAACAAACTGATTTTCTTATCGAGTTTACATATATTTACCTTCAGGCTCGGCTATTCTAAGGCTGCTTTCGTTAACCAGCTCCTTTTACGCCTCGGGGTTTATAGGGGGAAGCAGATAAAAGATTACGGAAGGAGAGGGAAACGAGAGGAAAGGCTGATAGAGAGGAAGAAGAAAGAAGAAGAAGCGGTAAGAATTCAGGCGCGCGTGGCTTTTCTTCAGAGCGTTCGAGCGTTTCTTGTTTACCGTCGAGTATTTAATATGTTGTTGTGGTTTTTCCTAGGATTCGCTGAGGTTCAAATCTTACGAACTGGTTCATATGTAGGACACTGTTTACCGTCAAATATTGAATGTGCTTTTCTTTACCGAGGTTCAAATCTTACGAACTGGTTCATATATCAAACACTAGTTTTTACAACATACATACTGTACATGCAAGAATACAGATTTTCAGAAATAGGTCTGGGGCATACAAGACGTGATAATAATAATAATAATAATAATAATAATAATAATAATATTATTATTATTATTATTATTAAGGTAGAAGACCCTCTTTGAGGCAAGTTTTGTTGAACAAAAAGGCTGCATTTTGCGAATTGATTTTATACTGAGTTTTCTCAATTCTTCTAAGGATTCGCTTTTCCTGCACATCAATATTAGTCAATAATTGTCAAATGTTCATCTTTCGACGGATGAAACAGCTTATTTCTTACAGCAGATGTAAGAAATTCGCTGTTTCATCCATCGAAATATGAAACAGCGTATTTCTTACATCTGCTGTAAGAAATACGCCGTTTCGTCCGTCGAAATATGAACATTGGAAAATTATTGACTAAAAATATTAATGTGCAGGAAAAGCGAATTATTAGAAGCATTGAGAAAACTCAGTATAAAATCGGTGCGCAAAATGCAGCCATTTTACTCAACAAAATATTATCATTATTATTATTATTATCTCACGACGCCTTATAGCGCCGAAAGAGACAACATCCGTAAATATATTCATATGCCATTAATACGGACATCAAACTTGAAAAGCCTCCTTGATTTATGTGTCATATCGGAGGAAAATGCCGCTTCTTTTCCCGCGCCGCGAAAATGCGACGGAGTCAAGTTTTCCAGCAAAAGCAAATCAGTTTTCCAGTAAAAAAGAAGAACGACAGATTAATTTATATTGTATTTTGCATATTAACTATTTTTTAAACGCAGAGTTTGGAAGGTGGCATCAAACGCCCCACGTTTCAGGAAGGCGAAGTCACGGCCGAGAGCGAAGTTTCGAACGCGGTTGATATATATACCGCATGCAAATTACCGGTCCGCCTCTCCACTGTTCTCCCGATTACTACCGCGACCCTTGACTACCTCGCACACAGCCACTCAAACTCAATAGATAATTCCCTCCCCCTCCCCCCAGCCTTTTTTTTTTACAAGCGGCTTGAAAGAGGGAAAATGATAAAGAATTTTTTTTTTTTTTTTTATTTCTTTTACAGGCCAGTTATCATTTTAGAATTCCCACATCTTGGCTCTTGAAAAGGGAGAAATGGACTGTTTATTCTTCTTCTAACGCATGCGCACAAAAGACTCGCGTATAAATGTACACGTTATAAACAGACCTCTTATCGCTTTCAATGCGAAATCCATCTCGAGGACAAAATAAACCGCGCAGTTATAAGGAGGTCGGAGAAATGATGTTAAACCACTGAAACCCTTTAGGGCGGTGTTCCGACGTATACCTTACGATACTTTGGACCTTACCGATCTCCTAGCTTGTCTCTCTTGTGTATAAACGTCCCCGAACCAAACATTTCTTTTTTTATTTTTTATCTTTCATTTTTCTGAGTCTTTCAGTGAAAGATCTCCTGGGAAAATAACACAGTTTTAAAGTATCATGAGAACGAGACCTGGATTGGAGACATTTTTTTATTTTAAACTTGAAGTTTGTGGGAGAAATAATAAAATAAAATAACGAACAAGTCAAAAATGCTTCGGCGCAATCGGTATTCTGTACATCGTATAAGCAAGGCCATCGAAAACAGATCTGTCTTTCGGGGGTCTCGGTAAAATGCTGTATGAGCCGCGGCCCATGAAACTTTAACCACGGCCCGGTGGTGGCCTGGCCTATATCACTGCCAGGCGCACGATCATGGCTAACTTTAACCTTATATGTAATAAAAACTACTCAGGCTAGAGGGGTGTAATCTGCTATGTTTGATGATTGGAGGGTGATCAACTAGCCAATTTGCAGCCCTCTAGCCTCAGTAGTTTTTAAGATCTGAGGCCGGACAGACAACGCTGGCACAATAGTTTTCTTTTCAGAAAAATAAAAATGGGAAAAATATTCAGCCTCACTTAATGATGAGATTCGAGTTGATTAGCGAATATTCTACCATTTCATTCCGGCAGATTGAATGAGCCCCAACTTGACTTGTGTATATATGTATGCATGTATGTTTACACATACTCACGCTTAACTATCTTTCAAACTATCAAAACATCTTCGTTTTCAGGAAGTTATAAATCATAGTATAGATCATGCATATGTATACATACACTTTTACACACCCCAGCTTCTCTATCTTTCAATCTAGATATACATATTCGTTTTCAAGAAGGTATACATACCAGTACAAATCAAACATATGTATACGTACATTATACACACTCTCCTGCTTATCTACCTTTCAATCCATGTATACATCTTTGTTTCTAAGAAGGTATACATCACAATATACTCCTAAGACTCAGAGAGAAAGAGAGAGAGAGAGAGAGAGGACAATACCCTAGTCCGGGCTAATGTCGTATACAAACGGTAACCTAAATGAATAGTTTGTATCTTGCGAATTAACGACTGCGCACCACGAGAGAGAGAGAGAGAGAGAGAGAGAGAGAGAGAGAGAGAGAGAGAGAGAGAGAGAGAGAGAGAGAGAACTTCTTAGCCAGTTAAGACTGACGGCTGTCTCGTAACTTTAGACCTGTCAAACTACCTACCCACCAATTACAAACCAATTGCTAATGATTGTAATACAAACAGTTCGTAACTTGGATCATCTGCGACGTCACAGAGAGAGAGAGAGAGAGAGAGAGAGAGAGAGAGAGAGAGAGAAGAGAGAGAGAGAAGAGAAACTTTGTACTCAATTAAATCCGAATCATCTCTGCGAATATTGGCAGGAGTCTCTCGGGGAGTCCTCCTTCTCTCGTTATTATTATTATTATTATTATTATTATTATTATTATTATTATTATTATTATTATTAAATGAAATCAAATCCTACAGCCACCATGACCTAACTTGGAATGATTGGAATCCTGTTATACCTACCTGACCTAAAGGGTAACTGAAGTGAAACAAAGACAATTACCCACAACGCCACTTGGGAACACAGAGTAAAAGAGAGGTCGCGTCAACAAAAGCAACTTGGAACAGTAAAAGATACAATTTTAGAAAATTAATTGTAGAAAGTGTATTTTCGATGCGATACACTTACAACGAAAATGGCAAAAGTAAATTTGAAATGTTGGTGGGAATATTTGCCATAATTCTGTGGCAGTATTTAAGATAAACGGAGTGGAAAATGCTGCGATAAAACAATTTATAGATAAGGGAGGGAATAATTCCTGATAAATGGAGGAAATATATATAACGGAATAATGGCTGGAACAAGAAACAGTGAGGATATTTTCATTTCAAGAAAGAAGCCACGAGAGAACAATAAATATAGGAACAATGGCGCAACAGAACAACTTTATACCAGAGAGAGAGAGAGAGAGAGAGAGAGAGAGAGAGAGAGAGAGAGAGAGAGAGAGAGAGTATTACAGATGAAATGCTGGGGCAAAATATGTGAGAGAGAGAGAGAGAGAGATTACAGATGAAATGCTGGGGCAAAATATGGGAGAGAGAGAGAGAGAGAGAGAGAGAGAGAGATTACAGATGAAATGCTGAGGCAAAATAACAGAGAGAGAGAGAGAGAGAGAGAGAGAGAGAGAGAGAGAGAGAGAGAGAATTACAGATGAAATGCTGAGGCAAAATAACAGAAAGAGAGAGAGAGAGAGAGAGAGAGAGAGAGAAACCGAATACAGTTTCATACGAACGATCTTTAACAAAATGCAATTCTCAAGATCTACTCAATTGGGTCTATTCCTGAGAGAGAGAGAGAGAGAGAGAGAGAGAGAGAGAGAGAGAGAGAGAGAGAGAAGAGAGAGAAAGTTAAACGTGGTTGGACGATACCTTAGGGTTTTCCCCCAAGCGTTTAAATACATATATTTCGTTTTCCCTCTCGAAGGTAAATGTGAACACACTTGTCAGTATTTGAAGACACGGCTGTCGTGGATTTACCCAGCTTTTCTCTCTCCGTTTCTGTGGATTATCTCCTCCTCCGTCTATTCTACGTCTGTTTTTACGTCTCTCACGTTCACGCCTCGTAATTTGACCTGGCTATCAAACGGATGACCTCGCTGTGACCTAATTTGAATTAAGTGTGTGTTCAATATTTTTTTTTATGTCGCCCTCGAGTGTTCATTTAGAGGGATGATGTTTCTCGCGTTTCGACTAATCCTGGATGTTATCAGGAATGCACAGTTCTCTCTCTCTCTCTCTCTCTCTCTCTCTCTCTCTCTCTCTCTCTCTCTCTCTCTCTCTCCTCTAAATCATTTTTGCTCAAGAATTTCATCAATAATATCTCTCTCTCTCTCTCTCTATCTCTCTCTGTTTTGCTTAGGTATTTCATAAATATGTCTCTCTCTCTCTCTCTCTCTCTCATTTTTGCCTTGGTGTTTCGTTAGTAATATGTCTCTCTCTCTCTCTCTCTCTCTCTCTCTCTCTCTCTCTCTCTCTCTCTCTCTCTCTCTTTTTACGACATCTCATAAATAATACGTCCTTTCCCCATCTCATTCATTTAAACAAGATCTGATTTCTAGTACATCTCAAAAAAGTTCACTCTTATTCCTCCCAAACTCTCTCTCTCTCTCTCTCTCTCTCTCATTTCTGCACCGGCATTCCATAAATAATTTAATATGTCCTCTGTTCTCGTTCAGTTTTACAAGATTTGAATTCCAGTACTTCTCAACAGTTCACACTTATCCTTTTCTCTCTCTCTCTCTCTCTCTCTCTCTCTCTCTCTCTCTCTCTCTCTCTCTCTCTCTCTTTTCCTGTGTCTGTTCTGGCCTTAGAGGTTATGATCCCAGATATAAAGAAGGATTGATGGGGCGTGAGTTCGCCTTTACTCTGCGGATCAGAATGTTTAGGTTTTTCCCTCTGGGAATATTTCTGACACCTGTAGAACCTGTCCTGTGTGATGTACACACACACACACACACATACAAAGACACACATGAAATGCATAAAAAAGCGTGTGTATTTATCCTGCCTTATACGCATGCATACATACATAAATACATCATATATATATATATATATATATATATATATATATATATATATATATATATATATATATATATATATATATTATATAGTGTATCAAAAAGTATGTATATATATATATATATATATATATATATATATATATATATATATATATATATATATATATATATATATATACATACTTTTGATACACTATATAATATATATATATATATATATATATATATATATATATATATATATATATATATATATATATATATATATATATATATATATATATATAATATATACACATTACATACATACGTATATTATAAATATATTTCTTGAGATCACAGAAATGCATACACAAAAGCCAAAATGAAGAACCCATTGATTTGTGACGCCACCATCATCGCTTGATGTGTCAGGAGGTTGGAAGAAGGTGAAGAAGGAAGAGTGAGAAGGAAGAAGAGGAACAAGGAAGATAAGGAAGAAGGAGAAGGAAAGAAGAGAATAAACTCAATTAGGTAGACGGATAGAGGCAGAGTCCTCTCCATCACTGAAATACAAAAAAAAAAAAAAAAAGTGGAGATATCTTTTCAAAAAGCAATCAGGCCTCCACTTCTCCTGATTGCCATTATGCTTAAGAGAGAGAGAGAGAGAGAGAGAGAGAGAGAGAGAGAGAGAGAGAGCTCAGCCAAAAATGAGAGAGAGAGAGAGATAGTACTGATGAAATGCAGAGGCAAAACTGTGTGTGTGTGTGTGTGTGTGTGTGTGAGAGAGAGAGAGAGAGAGAGAGAGAGAGAGAGAGAGAGAGAGAGAGAGAGAGAGAGGTTATGAAGTGGTATATGGGTAAGGGGATCTAATATACGTCATTTTAGGGAAGTCTTGCCTGTAGATTACCGTAATGGGGCCCAATGTTGTCTGGTATTCATGGTGGGACCTTATCATTTGGTGAATTAGAGAAAACGGGGGGCGGCGCCCCCCACCACCCACCCCTGCCCCGAACCTCACTTCGTTTCGCCCTAACAACTTGGCCCCCTGGGTTCCGTTCATTTTCGGGCGTTGTCACCACAAAACCCACGTCCCATTCAGTCCTGTGAAGCTCTAGAACTTAAAACGCCTTATTTATCTATTCTAGAACGCTTGAGTTCTATCCTGGATGAGTAAATGAATAAGTTTTAACGGAATCAGGACCCTAAGACTGGTTTTAATTCGGTCTTGGAGACCGTTTTCCGCCGCGAAAGCGATCGAAAGCCGGAGCAACTGAACGAAGCCTTCCGATCTCGGCTCCCTCCAGAAGACGTTGAGACAGGATTTGCCTAATGTTTGTATCATGGCCTCAGATTTATTCTTGTTTCCCTTACGATCCGCGCAGTTCGCGGTAATGTTTACGAGAAGACGTGAGAGAGAGGGTAAGGTGCTCTCTCTCTCTCTCTCTCTCTCTCTCTCTCTCTCTCTCTCTCTCTCTCTCTCTCTCTCACATTTTTGCTTTTCATTTCATCGTTGATATGTCTCCTCTCTCTCTCTCTCTCTCTCTCTCTCTCTCTCTCTCTCTCATTTTACAGTGGTATTTCATCAGCAATAAGTCTCCTCTCTCCCTCTCTCACACATTTTTACCGTTTCATTTCATCATTGATGTCTCTCTCTCTCTCTCTCTCTCTCTCTCTCTCTCTCTCTCTCTCTCTCTCTCTCTCTCTCTCATTTTTACAGTGGTATTCCATCACCAATATGTCTCTTCTCTCCCTCTCTCACACATTTTTGCCTCTTCATTTCATCATTGCTGTCTCTCTCTCTCGCCCTCTCTCTCTCTCTCTCTCTCTCTCTCTCTCTCTCTCTCTCTCTCTCTCTCTCTCTCTCTCTCTCTCTTTGTGAGTGTGAAAACTTTGTCACTTCATGAGGTTGAAAGGTCGAGCCTTTCTTAGCAAGAATTTACTTTTATCTTTTAAAATTGTGAATTAAAATGAATAAATTTATTGATTAATTAATGAATTAATTGCAATTTGTCTTCTACGTTATCTTACTAGAATCTGACACCATCTAATGCTAGCCAAGATTCCTACTTATGAATTGACCCTCTCTCTGTCTGTCTACAAAGATTTTTAATTTTCGCTTGTAAATTTTTCCCACTGATATGATTTTTTTTTTTTTTCTTTTTCTTTAATAAGTAAGAGGATCTCTTCTTTCTGTATTTCCCTTTACCTCCTCTTACTTTTTCCTAATGAACACCATAATATTCTTTGGAAGCTTGAATTTCAAGTCAATGGGCCCCTTTGGTGGGGTTGTTCCATATGAATATGTTTCATCTTCTGAATAATAATAATAATAATAATAATAATAATAATAATAATAATAATAATAATAATAATAATAACATCTGCTTCCCTCTGCATTTCTGACGAAGTCAGATATTTCTGTTATATCCTCTTCTTCATTATGTGAAGTGGAATTCAGGTCTCCGAGATTTTAAAATGCCCGGATTTCAAGCGTTCATCCTTCATAAAAACAGGATAATGTTGCTTTTCCTTAACACCGACATGAGGGTGCACTCTCTCTCTCTCTCTCTCTCTCTCTCTCTCTCTCTCTCTCTCTCTCTCTCTGGACTAGCAATACATCATTCCTCCATCGTTGAACATGCAAAATTTCCACATTTTCTTGCATTATGGGCAGGTCCAGAGTATGGGGGTAAATTGGAGTATAAAATTCAGGCCAAAGGCTAAGCGCTGTGACCTATGATGGGGTCATTCAGCTCTGAAAGGCAAAATGAGAGCGAAAAGGCTTGAAAGGCGCAACAGGCGGAAAACCTTTTTCTGCAGTTGCACTATGAAACAATTGTTAGGAGAGAGGGTTGAGGAAAGTAAGATGGCAGAAAGAGAACATGACAGCAGGTACAGTAAAAAAAAGAATGAAAGGGGTTGGAGTTAAGGACCGAAAGGACGCTGCAAAGGACCTTCAAAGTAATGCCTACAGTACAGTGCAAGGCGAGGAACACCCGATTATATTTGTATGATAAGAAATGGGAAAGAAAGCATTTATGGACTGTGGTGTCTCTATAAACGCCATGACTTCCTGTAAAATGAAACAAGTCGAAATGTTTGTACGACAAAGCGGAGACGTAAATTATCTTCTCATGTCTTCCTTTTTGATAAAAAAACTCAAAAAAGGGAAGAAGAAGAAGAAGAAGGAGAAGAAGAAGAAGACTTGTTCCTCCTCCGCATATCTTCCTGTATTCTTCAGGCGATGTCTGATTTATGAGGCCAAAGTTAAGTTTCCCCATTAGCATTCTGCTCTCTCTCTCTCTCTCTCTCTCTCTCTCTCTCTAAAATCACCTCCTCCCCCTTCCCCCTACGTCCAGCCCTTTTTCACCTTCCTCTCTCTCTCTCTCTCTAAAACCCCCTCATCCTCCTCCCACTTCGGCCCCCCACCACCGCTTCCCTTTTTTCACCCCTTCCTCTCTCTCTCTCTCTCTCTCTCTCTCTCTCTCTCTCTCTCTCCCCCACACTCAACTCCTTGCAACTTTGGCAACTCCATAACAAACGTCTGTTTCCCTAAGTTCCCTTCTGTTCCAACCCACGTGTCTCTCTTGTCAATTACTTTTTTGAAATTCGTTTTTATTCGCTTAGATTACTCTTCCCTTCGTGTTTACTTTGATGTTAATTATTACTTTTTCCTTCCTCGCTGACACGCTTCAATTATTTCGAGGGCAAATGTGGTATATTCTTCTCAAGATTTAAATTTCCATCGTTTCTTACGGAAGGCACGAGTAGATTCAGGTCTGTCAAATATTTATTTTTCCTCGATGGGAGCTGATGATGAGAATTAGGACGTTTGTCTGACAAAAATAAAATTAGATGAAATAGAGGGATGGGTACCGTCTACATTATACAATGACACACACACATACACAAGTAACTGTGCTGAACTTAGGATGGGCAATGCACTTATCAACGTTTGCGGAGGTTTAAAAATAAATAAACGAATGAATAAATAAATATATAAATATATTAATAAATAAAATAAACAGATAAATACATACATAAAATAAGGGACTGGGTACCGTCTATATTATACAAAGACACACACACACGCACATGTAACTATGAACTTAGATTAAGCAATGCACTTATCAGAGTATGGGACGGTTTAAAAATAAATAAATTAATCAATTTAATTAATAAAATAAAGGATTGGGTACCATCTATAATACACAAACCGACACATAGGTAACAATGCTTAAATTTGATGAAGCAATATACTTATCAAAGTATCAGAAGAATTAAAAATAAGTGAATATATAAATAAATGACTGGGTACCATCTACACTATATGCAAGAAGTTACGCACATAATTATGCTTACATAACGCTTTGCAATGCACTTGTACAGAAGTATGCAAAACAATCAAAAAGATGAAACGCATTCATGCTCACGACTGCCGTGAAACATGTTTCAGTAGGGTGTGTAAGTTCATGTACGGCTCTGGTAAAAAACTGAACGAATAATCAGGCTTCTGTGAATATATGCACGTGTTTAAGTGTATAAATGCATTGTCAGACCCTGGAAAAACCTACTCTACATTCTTATAGAATCTGAGTGAAACAGGTTTCATTTGCGTATGATAGTTCACGTACGACTCTATAAAAAAAATGCTAAGATAAATGATGGGGCCTCCATGAATATATGTAAGCATGTAAAAGAGTTGTTTGAGACTCTAGACCACAACTCGACTTTCTTACAGAATCTGAGCTGGTGTCTATATGCAGACCTACCTCACATATCTACCTTTCTTCGTCTTTCGTCCTGTGTGTATGTACAAAGACGTCCTTTTTTTCACACACGGGCCTGCATAATCTCCTTGGCTACACACACACACACAGCTCTCGAGTGCGTGTATGTACACACACTCTCCCGCTACGTTATAGATAAAAACGCGCTATTTTTCCCTACGCTCCGGCGTAATTGCTTTTTTCCCGGCTAATTACTTTGGCGTTTCTTCACCCAACCCGGATTATATATTTTTAATTTTTTGCTCCACTACAGCAGCAGCAGTTCATTATTACTGTACATTAATAGTGTTAATTATATTTGCATAGATATTTTATTGGGGGGGCGCAGAGAGTTAATTAACCCGAGATTCTATGAAAAGTATGCCGGAGTCTCCTATGTATTTTACAGTTTGCTCTTATTGAAATTTTTAGTTTTCTGTAAAAGAAAACTATCGCGGCGGCTTTGTCTGTCCGTCCGCACTTTTTTCTGTCCGCAATTTTTTCTGTCCGCATTTTATACTGCCCGCACTTTTTCCTGTCCACATTTTTCCTGTCCACATTTTTCCTGTCCACACTTTTTCTGTCCGCACTTTTTTCTGTCCGCCATCAGATCTTAGAAACTACTGAGGCTAGAGAGCTGCAAATTGGCATCTTGATCATCCACCCTCCAGTCATCAAACATACGAAATCGGAGCCCTCTGGCCTCAGTAGTTTTTATTCGATTTAAGGTTAAAGTTAGCCACAATCGTGCTTCTGGCAACGGTATAGTTTAAGCCACCACCGGGCCGCGGTTAAAGTTTCATGGGCCGCGGCTCATACAGCATTATACCGAGACCACCTAAAGATAGATCTACTTTCGGTGGCCTTGAGTGTATATACGCTGTAGCGGCCGTACAGAAAACTAGATTGCGCCGAAGAAACTTAGGCGCATTTTTTACCTGTTTAATTTTAATTTAATTTTTTCTCTTACGAAGCGGACACGGCGTGTAATTTTTCAGAGGCGTGACAATGGAGATATTTATCCCACGACTTAAACATGTAAATATTGCGGGACTGTTTGTAATATCAGGAAGTTTATGCTTATAAATATTCTCCCAATAGATGCGATATTGTTAGTCGAAATTCTCTGTAAAATATCTATATATATTACTGATTTATGATGAAAGCACTTGACTGTGTAAACGTAGAATTAATGTTAAAAATTCAATAAACTACAATATATTATTATTATTATTATTATTATTATTATTATTATTATTATTATTATTATTATTATTATTATTATATATCTGATTTCTGATGAAATCACTTGACTATGTATGTGTACAGTTAAAAAATTCATTACTAAACTGCAATGAATTATTATTATTATTATTATTATTATTATTATTATTATTATTATTATTATTATTATTATTATTATTATATATCATCTCTTTTGAGATTGTCGGTTCTATTATACACGCGATTGTGTTGATAATAATAATAATAATAATAATAATAATAATTAATATTATTATTATTATTATTATTATTATTATTATTATTATTATTATTATTATTATTATTATTATTATTATTATTAACCGAAAAAGGGAAGAACTGGATATACCATAAAAACATTACAGGTAAATTAAATAAATGAATAACCTAAATTACAGCTTCTAAAGTCAATCCTGACCTAAGCGTCGAATTATTATTATTATTATTATTATTATTATTATTATTATTATTATTATTATTATTATTATTATTATTATTACGTGGAAGAAGAAGAATAATAATAATAATAATAATAATAATAATAATAATAATAATTATAATAATAATAATGGAAGAATTGGACACGAATAAAAACACGAAGATAAATGAATAATTAATGAATAACCATAAAATCTAATCTCGGATGTTCGACGTCGATTTCTGCATATTTGCGTCGACGGTGCTGTGTTTACGCCACTACTCTCAGCAGCCTCTTCCTTCCTCAGGAGAGGCTGTGGCAAGTCCCTTTTTTTTTTTTCCCCTCTCTCTGGTAACCCACCCACAGCAGGGCGGAGGCTGCGGCGGCGGCGGCGGCGAGCAAAAGCCTCCTCCTCCTCCTCCTCCTCCGTCGGAGGACGCCGGGGGAAACATAAAATAGATTACTTGTTTGACTAAGTTTCTGTGTTTCCATTCCGTATCTAGTTAGGAACTTGTTAGGCGACTTTTAATTTATGCTTCGCCTGTAGTCCCTTATCGTTCGCCACAGCCTGAACTTCCCGCCCGTTTTTCTTTTGCTTTTGGCGCGCGTAAACGTTTTAAGTTCGCGCCAGAATTTTTTTTTGTTTTGTTTTGGTGTCTTTGATTCCTCCTACTGCTGCTGCTGCTTTTGATTCTTATTCTTCTTCTTCTTCTTCTGCTTCTTGTTTTCCTCCTCCTCCTGCTTCTGTTTCTTCTGATTCTTATTTTCCTCCTACTTCTGCCTCTTCTTCTTCTCCTCCTCCTCCTACTTCTGCCTCCTCTTCTTCTCCTCCTTCTCCTCCTCCCCCTGCTTCTGTTTCTTCTGCTTCTTCTTCTTGTCCTCCTCCTCCTCCTCCTCCTGCTTCTGTATCTTCTGCTTCTTCTGGTTCTTATTCTTCTTCTCTTCCTCCTACTTCTGCTTCTTCCTCTTGTCCTCCTCCTGCTTCTGTTTCTTCTGCTTCTTCTGATTCTTATTCTTCTTCTTCTCCTCCTACTTCTGCCTCCTCTTTTTGTCCTCCTCCTGCTTCTTCTTCTTCTTCTTCTTCTTCTTCTTCTTCTTCTTCTTCTTCTTCTTCTTCTTCTTCTTCTTCTTCTTCTTCTTCCACCAAAGCGTTAATTTTGTTTAGGGCACCAGCCACAACCCCAGTGGCACGCCACCCCTTCCCCTTCCCTCCGGGGGTAAGAGGAAGCTTAATTGAGCTGATTTTTAATGACTGTTTATTTACCAGATAAGTCTCTCCTCCTCCTCCTCCTCCTCCACCTCCTCAATGCGCGCGGAAGTTTGGCCTGAGGAAGAAAAAAGTAAAAGAAAAAAATTTATTCCAAGTCAAACATTTGGTTGTGATTTTGTCGAGGCGAAGACAATGATATCAAACTCTGGGAGAGGGAGATATCGCC